>NC_064924.1:209132731-209450066 GCF_023897955.1 Schistocerca gregaria
GACAACTGTGTTGAAATGTGTTCAGACTTGAATCTGAAAAATGCCTCTTTTGCCCAAGAAATAAAAATCTGAGGACATCTTGTTAACGGCTATCAAGTCCACACCAATCTAGAGAAAATATCAACCATGGATTATCGGACTCCTTGGCACATTCATGATATGAGAAGCTTTCTTTGTATGTGCTCGTAGTGTGGTGATTCATAAAGGAATTCTCTACCACACCACGATCCTTGCTAGACTTGCTGCAGGGAGGCACCAAATTTTCCTGGAACAAGATGCAAGAAAGATCTTTACTTGTCCTTAAAGAGGCACTAGCACCATCTACAGTTCTAACATTTTATGATGAGAATGCCGAGACGGAACTTCCCACCAATGCTAGCCGTTAAGGGATAGGTGCAATAGTAGTAAAATTCAGGCAAATGCTGAAAAGGTGGTAGCTTATGGTTCCAGAGTGTATCCAAGTCCAAGACAAACTACTCTACAACAGAGAACAAGTGCGTTACAGTTGTTTGAGCCATCAGCAAATTATGGGCATATTTATTTGGCAAACTGTTCACCACTGTGATGGACCACCATTACCTACATTGGCTGACTAGCCTCAAGGATCCATATGCTTGACTGGTTAGATAGGCACTGAGGCTTCAAGAGCATGATGTCACTCTTGTGTACAAAAAGGGATGCAAACACAAGGATCCCGACTACCTTTTAAGTGATCTTTTGGCAGAATACAGGAATGTGGTTGAAATCTCAGTCTTCGCTACATTCAATGACACTGCTACTGAACAAAGGGAAGGTAAAGCATTGCTGAAAACCCTGGAAGCCTTGAAGAAGAAGGAATCAAGCAAAGGAAACTACCAGTTAGTAAATGGAGCATTGTATAACTGTAACTATGATCCAATGGTACAGAAATGATTGCTCCTCAACCCACCTCATTTACAGGCACCTGTCCTGAAGTTTTACCATGGTACTTCAAAAACTGGTCACCTGAGATTCAAAAAGACTTTACGCATAATCAGATGCAGGTGTCACTGGCAACATCTCTACTGATCCATTAAACGCCATATGAGCCACTTGAGGAATGACAATAATGGAAGCAATTGCTGCAATTACCTCTTTGGCATCTGATACCAATACTGCCTACAGCAGTGTAATTGCACTGGATTTGAATCAAACTCTTGGCAAGATTCCCTATCCCAACAAAGGGAATCACTGGATAAATAGTCTGTACTGACTACCTCACCCACTACACAGTCACTACAGCTGTGTCGACTACTGAAGCTACAGAAATTGCAAGGTACCTTGTAAAAGATATCATTTTGGAGCATGGAGCAGTCTGTGTGATGATTTACATTTGTGGAAAAGTTTTCCAGTTGAGACTAGTATCAGGGTAATGATGTAATTTCATGTTCAGTAACACACAGGATGACAACTTCTTACCACCAACAGATAAATGGCCACACACAATGCTTTAATAAGATGTTGGTGGATATTCTCTCAATGTACGCCAATGTTCGACAGACAGATTAGGATACAATATTGCTCATTGTGACATTCACATGCAAAATGGTTAAGGAATACTTTACAGGCTTCACACTGTTCTTTCAGGTCCACAGTTTCAATGCTGAAACAACAGTGAATACATTGTTCTCATTACAACAAGATCATTCTCAGGATGACTATGTTAAACATCTCATCACTAGGACCAGAGGAGCAAGATATCTGGTTTGCATTTGAATCATACGAATCCTGTACACCTCTGAGGACAGAGTACTATAACATCAAGCACCGGCCAGTGAGATGCAGCCCCAGAGACTCTGTATGGATTTGTATACCTGCAGAGGAAGTGGGACTATTGGCAAAGGTACTACTGAAGTGCTGCTCTATGCTGTATTGTGCCCTACATCACTTGTCAAGTATTACATAAAAAGTTGAGTGTAATAGGCGCTTTTCGCTGAAAGAAACTGTAGACTCATCTGATGACAGTGAGGCTTCAATGGGAAGGGTACCTTCAATGCTCATCATAATGAAGAGTGATTCCGTCACTAGTTTGAAGATGAGAGTATGTGCTGCAGATGAAAATGTGTGTGTACAGAAGGTGAATGAGAACAGAAGATATTGGCCTCCTCCTCCTCTTTTTCAGTTTACTTGCTTTCAAGATGTGCCCATTCAGCCATCTGAAAGAATGAAACGTCAGTTACCCTGATATGAATATAAGCACAACACAACACTCAGCCCCCGAGCGAAGAAAATCTCTGACCTGGCCGGAAATTGAACCTGGCCCTTTTCACTTTGCAATCCACCATGCTAATCGCACAGATGCCGAGGCGGACAATACTAGCAGTTTCATTCATTATAACAGGAATGTCTTATCTTCTTGTTAGACTTTCAACTAGAACCATATAAGTGGAATGTAAAATGATGTTTGGTTCCAAGTTGAGCATTTTCATAAAGTCGTGTGATAGACCAAAATCAAGCTTGTTTTTTCATCATAGCACACCACCACATTGGTGAAAGATTTATTCTAACTATAGGTCTGCAGTACATTGAGGAGTTATTGAGCACTCTCCTGGCAGTCCTCCTCATTGTGAAGCATCCTGATGTTTTCGGTACTGAAAACTAAGCTGCAAAGGGGATTATCTTCTATGGATTAAGAAGTCTTCCAAGTTTGATAAAAGTGATGTAATTAATTGCTATGGGGAAACTTGCTAAGTGTTGAAATGGATGAAGAGCAGTCTCAGCCTAATAGGAATTGTGAAAAATTATAACTAAATGTGTCCACACAACAAACTTTCTTTAGTACCTTTTGAACAATATTGCAGTGATATTTGTTACCATAAATTGCAGCTTAGTTCTAGCATCATGATTACACTAAAAGTTTTTTTCAATCAGAATGCACATTCTGTGAAACTTCCAGTCAGATTAGTAATGCATATTGGGCTGGACCATTGCCTTTGGCAGACACTTCTGTTACCAACTGAGCTATGTGGGAATGACTCACAAGTTTCCTTCAAAGCTTTAATTCTGTCTATTTTCCGAACTTCATACAAGCTCTCCCGCATACTTTGCTGACCAAGCACTTGTGGAAGAAAAGATACCATCGAGAAATCACTTAGCTTTGTCAGGTACTGGCAGAACTGCAGCTATGAACGCAAGTCATTTGTCATGCTGGATAGCTCAGTTAATAATAAGCAGGCAAAGCAAGCCATAGACATGGGTTTATTGGCAAAGCTACATAGGAAACTGGTTAAAAAAAACATTTGTGTATCCACCTTAGAATACTGCTTAAATGAGTGGGACCCATATCAAATAGAACTAACAGTGGGTCAACGAACCCATCTGAAGAAGAGCATACATGTGAAGAATGACACCAATTATCCCACAATACCTTCTCACAAAGTTTCAAGAAGCAGTATTAAGTGAATAATCTAGAAATACACTTACAGATCACTATGCATCACCCCCACAGAGACTGCGAAGATAAAATTAGATTAATTACAGCCCACACAAGGCATACAGCAAGCAATCTTCCCACATTCCATACATGATTGTAATGGGAAGAAACCCTAACAAACAAGCAATGCTCTTTCTATTTTATTAATGCTTTATTTATTGCAATTTTTTCTAATCCATTCTGCATATGGGTTCTTCACGATATTTAAATTTATTAACTATCTTTATTTTATGTCTTTGTGCTTATGTGTGTTCTGTCACATTTTTAATATATATCATGAATTTTATTTCTCAGCTGAAATTCGGAGATGAGTTCTGTCTGCTATTCTTTCCACAGTTGTTATTTCAGTAGCTGCTTCTATCAGATTTTCTGAAACCATTGCAAATATTGTCAACAAAAATGGGGTAGTTTACCTTAACTCTATTTTATTGCTTTCCCAGAATTATTGGTTCAATTTTGTTATTTTCGTTTTAGCTCCAAATTCCGGATCCTTTCAATTTTTTCTAAAACACAGCTACACTGTAAAGGTGGTAAGCTTTCCTCTTGCCTAACACCAGTTTTTATTTCATTAGGCTTCAATACCTTTTCCATAAACATTGTATTTGTTACAGTGTCATAAATTATGTTTGCTAAAGTTACTTTAACACCAAATTCTCTAATGATTTTACCCATTGTTTCCCTACCTCTTCACTGGAAGTGTTGTGACTCCCGACCCAAGGGTCCGACTATAATACAAGATGCAAGTTCTTTTCACAAAAAGGAGGATAGGGAAATCCTAGGTAACACTCATAATAAAACACACACACTGGTGGCTGCTTTGTCAGGAAAGAGGGAAGGAAAAGGAAAGATGAAAGGATGTGGGTTTTAAGGGAGAGGGTAAGGAGTCATTCCAATCCCGGGATCGGAAAGACTTACCTTAGGGGGAAAAAAGGATAGGTATATACTCGCGCACGCATGCATGCGCACACACACACACACACACACACACACACACACACACACACACACACACACAGACAGAGACAGACACAAGCAGACACATTTAAAGGCAAAGAGTTTGGGCAGAGATGTCAGTCGGGGCGGAAGTACAGAGGCAAAGATGTTGTTGAAAGACATGTGAGGCATGAGCGGCGGCAACTTGAAATTAGCGGAGGTTGAGGCCTGGCGGATAACGAGAAGAGAGGATATACTGAAGGGCAAGTTCCCATCTTCGGAGTTCGGATAGGTTGGTGTTGGTGGGAAGTATCCAGATAAGCTGGACGGTGTAACACTGTGCCAAGATGTGCTGGCTGTGCACCAAGGCATGTTTATCCACAGGGTGATCATTACCAACAAACACTGTCTGCCTGTGTCCATTCATGCGAATGGACAGTTTGTTGCTGGTCATTCCCACATAGAAAGCGTCACAGTGTAGGCAGGTCAGTTGGTAAATCACGTGGGTGCTTTCACACGTGGCTCTACCTTTGATCGTGTACACCGTCCGGGTTACAGGACTGGAGTAGGTGGTGGTGGGAGGGTGCATGGGACAAGTTTTACACCGGGGACGGTTACAAGGGTAGGAGCCAGAGGGTAGGGAAGGTGGTTTGGGGATTTCATAGGGATGAACTAAGAGGTTTTGAAGGTTAGGTGGACGGCGGAAAGACACTCTTGGTGGAGTGGGGAGGATTTCATGAAGGATGGATCTCATTTCAGTGCAGGAGTTGAGGAAGTCGTATCCCTGCTGGAGGGCCGCATTCAGAGTCTGATCCAGTCCCGGGAAGTATCCTGTCACAAGTAGGGCACTTTTGTGGTTCTTCTGTGGGAGGTTCTGGGTTTGAGGGGATGAGGAAGTGGCTCTGGTTCTTTGCTTCTGTACCAGGTCGGGAGGGTAGTTGCGGGATGTGAAAGCTGTTTTCAGGTTGTTGATGTAATGGTTCAGGTATTCCGTACTGGAGCAGATTTGTTTGCCACGAAGACCTAGGCTGTAGGGAAGGGACCGTTTGATGTGGAATGTGTGGCTGCTGTCATAATGGAGGTACTGTTGCTTGTTGCTGGGTTTGATGTGGACGGACATGTGAAGCTGGCCATTGGACAGATGGGGGTCAAAGTCAAGGAAAGTGGCATGGGATTTGGAGTAGGACCAGGTGAATCTGATGGACCCAAAGGAGTTGAGGTTGGAGAGAAAATTCTGGAGTTCTTCACTGTGTGTCCAGATCATGAAGATGTCATCAATAAATCTGTACCAAACTTTGGGTTGGCAGGCCTGGGTAACCAAGAAGGCTTCCTCTAAGTGACCCATGAATAGGTTGGCGTACGAGGGGGCCATCCTGGTACCCATGGCTGTACCCTTTAATTGTTGGTATGTCTGGCCTTCAGAAGTGAAGAAGTTGTGGGTCAGGATGAAGCTGGCCAAGGTAATGAGGAAAGAGGTTTTACGTAGGGTGGCAGGTGATCGGCGTGAAAGGAAGTGCTCCATCGCAGCGAGGCCCTGGACGTGTGGAATATTTGTATATAAGGAAGTGGCATCAATGGTTACAAGGATGGTTTCCAGGGGTAACAGATTGGGCAAGGACTCCAGGTGTTCGAGAAAGTGGTTAGTGTCTTTGATGAAGGATGGGAGACTGCATGTAATAGGTTGAAGGTGTTGATCTACATAGGCAGAGATACATTCTGTGGGGGCTTGGTAACCAGCTACAATGGGGCAGCCGGGATGATTGGGTTTGTGAATTTTAGGAAGAAGGTAGAAGGTAGGGGTGCGGGGTGTCGGTGGGGTCAGGAGGTTGATGGAGTCAGGTGAAAGATTTTGTAGGGGGCCTAAGGTTCTGAGGATTCCTTGAAGCTCCGCCTGGACATCAGGAATGGGATTACCTTGGCAAACTTTGTATGTGGTGTTGTCTGAAAGCTGACGCAGTCCCCCAGCTACATACTGCTGTCAATCAAGTACCACGGTTGTGGAACCCTTGTCCGCCGGAAGAATGACGATGGATCGGTCAGCCTTCAGATCACGGGCAGCTTGGGCTTCAGCAGTCGTGATGTTGGGAGTAGGACGAAGGTTTCTTAAGAAGGATTGAGAGGCAAGGCTGGAAGTCAGAAATTCCTGGAAGGTTTGGAGAGGGTGATTTTTAGGAAGAGGAGGTGGGTCCCGCTGTGACGGAGGACGGAACTGTTCCAGGAAAAGTTCAATTTGGATAGTGTCTTGTGGAGTTGGATCATTAGCAGTAGGATCAGGATCATTTTTCTTTGTGGCAAAGTGATATTTCCAGCAGAATCCTTGTAACCATAAAAGCTCAGTGGGTATAGAAAAAGTGCCCGTGCGCTTTCTGGAGGACTATATAGACAATATCAAAGATCCTTTAGCAAGCATCATAAATTAATCATTCACCACAGGTTGCTTCTTCCCAGAGGCACTAAATCTGGCAAAGGCCCTACCCTTCCATAAGGAAGGAGAACCTGAAAATATAGAAAATTATAGGCCCACCTCTTTTTACTGTCAATTTTCCAAAGTAATGGAAACCATAATGAAAATTAGACTCATGGATTAACTAACAAAATACAACCTTCCATGTAAAGAAACTTTGGGTTCAGGCCTGGTAAAGACACACAATCAGCTATAGCTCATTTTACAAATGTTGTTCTGCAAGCACTAGATGAAGGAGATCATATAACAGTCATCTTCCTTGACTTCAGCAAAGCCTCTGACTCAGTAGAACACAATTCTGTTAAATAAACTGGAAGCTCCAGGTGTAAGAGGGTTAGCTAATAGTGGTTTCATTCATACCTAAAAAACAGAGTGCAACAGGTAGAGATCTCTCAAATAAACTCCAATCATACCACAAAATACCTTTCTAACTCAGAATACATTAATATTGGATTCCTCAAGGAATCATGCTTGGCACAACACATTTCTTGACAAGTATCAATGATTTTCCCCAGTCTCAAATACAGTGAAACAGTATTGTTTGCTGATGACAGTAACATTCTAATCGGTGACTTATCACCAAGTGAACTAAAGGATAAACTTGGAGAAACACTCATGCATGTATGCACATGGGTAAATAACAAAAAATTAACTTAAAACACCAACAGTATAAGTTTACACATAAGCAGAAAAACCAGAAATAACTCTTTAAAAGTGAAAGATGAACTCATAGAAGGTGACACAAACAAAATTTCTAGGGAATGCATGTAGATGCACATCTAAAATAGACTGAGCATGTTACTGCCCTTGTAAACAAATTGCTACAGCATGCTTTGCACTGAGAATAATAAATTCTGTGTGTAGTAGTTCCTGCACCAAAACAACACATTTTGCATATGTTACTTCTGTGATGAGTTATGGGATAATGTTCTGGAGAACAAATTAACAGAACAGACAAACTATCTTTAAGCTATGAAAAAGGGCTGTACAAATTATGACAGAAAGTGGCACGAGAGCTCACTCCAATGAGTTGTTTAAGTCTATGAGAATCTTGAAACAGAGAACAGAATCTTGAAACTTTGTGCGTAGGTTATTGTGGGATAATTGGTGTCATTCTTCACATGTATGCTCTTCTTCAGATGGGTTCATTGACCCACTGTTAGTTCTATTTGATATGGGTCCCACTCATTTAAGCAGTACTCTAAGGTGGACACACAAGTGTTTTTTAACCAGGTTCCTATGTAGCTTTGCCAATAAACCCAAGTCTATGGCTTGCTTCGCCTGCCTCTTATTAACTGAGCTATCCAGCATGACAAAGGACTTGTGTTCATAGCTGCAGTTCTGCCAGTACCTGACAAAGCTAAGTGATTTCTCGATGGTATCTTTTCTTCCACAAGTGCTTGGTCAGCAAAGTATGCGGGAGAGCTTGTATGAAGTTCGGAAAATAGACAGAATTAAAGCTCTGAAGGAAACTTGTGAGTCATTCCCACATAGCTCAGTTGGTAACAGAAGTGTCTGCCAATGGCAATGGTCCAGCCCAATATGCATTACTAATCTGACAGGAAGTTTCACAGAATGTGCATTCTGATTGAAAAAAACTTTTAGTGTAGTCATGATGCTAGAACTAAGCTGCAATTTATGGTAACAAATATCACTGCAGTATTGTTCAAAAGGTACTAAAGAAAGTTTGTTGTGTGGACACATTTATTTATAATTTTTCACAATTCCTATTAGGCTGAGTCTGCTCTTCATCCATTTCAACACTTAGCAAGTTTCCCCATAGCAATTAATTACATCACTTTTATCAAACTTGGAAGACTTCTTAATCCATAGATAATCAACTTATTAATGTTTGTAGCAATATGTACATGCCAAAGGCCTTCATTGGTTCCTGTCAGATCTTCAAAGTTAATCGCTGTCTGGCTTGGTTTCATATGAAACAGTGATCCACATAAAAGAGAGAGAGAGAGAGAGAGAGAGAGAGAGAGAGAGAGAGAGAGAGAGAGAGAGAGAGAGATCGATCTGTATCCAACGAACAGATTTCTACACTAACATGGTACCATATCCAGCCAGCAATTATGTCTCAATAGAAAAACAAAACAGAAAACCAAAAGTATGTGCTATATAATGGAATTAAACTATATAATAAACTACCAAAGGGATCAAAGACAAAAGTGCGCACGCGCACGCACACGCACACGCACGCACGCCCGCACGCGCACGCGCACATATCCATCCGCACATACACAGACACAAGCAGACGTGTGTGTGTGTGTGTGTGTGTGTGTGTGTGTGTGTGTGTGTGTGTGTGTGTGTGTGTGTGTGTGTGTGTGTGTGCGTGCGTGCGTGTGTGCGTGTGTGCGTGCGTGTGCGCGCGCGCGCTCGCCCTAGCGAGCGAGTGTACACCTGTCTCTTTTTCCCCTAAGGGAAGTCTTTCCGCTCCCGGGATTGGAATGACTCCTTACTCTATCCCTTAAAACCCACATCCTTTCGTCTTTCCCTCTCCTTCCTGAAGAAGCAACCATCGGTTGCGAAAGCTAATAATTCTGTGTGTGGGTTTGTGTGTTTTGTTCATTGTGCCTGTCTGCCGGCGCTTTCCCGCTTGGTAAGTCTTGGAATCTTTGTTTTTAATATATTTTTCCCATGTGGAAGTTTCTTTCTATTTTATTTACATCATCTTAAATAAATAATAATTTATACTCTATTGTTCCCAAATATCTTTGGAGTGTAATATCTGTATTTCTGGATGTTACTACCTACGAGAGTAATGGTCAGTTGTCTTGTTATGACTTTCAAGCAAAAACCAATTAATGGTATAAATAAATACAGAATACTTCCAGCATTTTATAATAGCCTTAAACATGGAATCGTTATTCAAGGAATGATAGCAGACTATTAATATGAATAACAGAATATGTTAGTGGAAACTAAAGCTCAGGAGATGACTGGAAGTTAACTGTAAGGTAGTACAAGAAGACAGCAGCAGAGTTTTGAAATGATAATCTAAGTAAAATTTATCAAGATGGCTTGTAACATGATACCTCGACAGTTCATCACTGCTGTATTGAAGAATTTGCAATGGGAATGGAAATTTTGTTTTTTACTTTTTTCCAGTTTCTGTCACAACTGCATATTATATCTGTCTCCATTCAATCCTATAGAATGCTAAACCAGTATCATGCTCAATATGAAAGGTCTGTGTGTTATGCATAGTTCAGTTTCTATATGACATAAGTGTTCCTATGTTGATTTCCTTCAAGATCTCTGTCTCGCTGCTTCTCATCGATAGTACTGCATTGATATTTCAGACCTTTGACACATACATATTGCTAAACTAAAAATTCTTTCCAAACAGAGTATCAGAAGGCCCAATGGTACTGACTGACTGCAGTGTCATCCTCCGCCTATAGGTGCCACCGAATGCAGATATGGAGGGGCACGTGATCAGCAAACCGCTCTCCCAGCCATTGTCAGTTTAAGAGACCAGAAGTGCTACCTCTCAATCAAGTAACGCCTCAATTTGCCTCACAAGGGCTCAGTGCACCAGGCTCACCAATAGTGCTTGGCAAATTGGACAGTCCCTCTGACTGCTAGCCAAGCCAGACAGCGATTAACTTTGAAGATCTGACAGGAACCAATGAAGGCCTTTGGCATGTACATATTGCTACAAACATTGTAAATAAAACAGAAAGAAACTTCCAAATGGGAAAAATATATTAAAAACAAAGATTCCAAGACTTACCAAGCGGGAAAGCGCTGGCAGACAGGCACATGAACAAAACACACAAACACACACACAGAATTACGAGCTTTCGCAACTGGCAGTTGCTTCGTCAGGAAGGAAGGAAGGAAGGAGAGGGAAAAATGAAAGGATGTGGGTTTTAAGGGAGAGGGTAAGGAGTCATTCCAATCCCGGGAGCGGAAAGACTTCCCTTAGGGGAAAAAAAGGACAGATGTACACTCGCACACACACACACACACACACACACACACACACACACACACACACACATATCCATCCGCACATACACAGACACAAGCAGGCAGATGTCTGCTTGTGTCTGTGTATGTGCGGATGGATATGTGTGTGTGTGTGTGCGCGAGTGTACATCTGTCCTTTTTTTCCCCTAAGGGAAGTCTTTCCGCTCCCGGGATTGGAATGACTCCTTACCCTCTCCCTTAAAACCCACATCCTTTCATTTTTCCCTCTCCTTCCTTCCTTCCTGACGAAGCAACTGCCAGTTGCGAAAGCTCGTAATTCTGTGTGTGTGTTTGTGTGTTTTGTTCATGTGCCTGTCTGCCGGCGCTTTCCCGCTTGGTAAGTCTTGGAATCTTTGTTTTTAATATATTGCTACAAACATTAATTTATTTGCATAATAAATTCCAATGTATTACCCAGTATGCACCTAGTACTATAAAGTAAAATGGAGGTAACATTTTACCTCAATTCTCACAACAAAATATAATTCTGTACATTGATGGTATGGTCGTGACCTCTCCTTTCGTCGCAATTTTTCTCCAACTAATTCATTTATCCATCTTGAAAATGTATTCAGGAAAGGAAGACAATGATTTAATTACTGATTGAAGATGAAGTTATTAAAAGTTGAGTACAGTCTCAGATTGAACAAGGGCAGACTAGAAAGTTTCCCAAAATCTTTTCAAGGAACCATCCCTGCATTAACCCTCCACAATTCAGAAAAACAATGGATAAACTAGTTCTGGGTGGCTGGACAGATATTTGCTCCTCCCAAATATGAGTCCAGTGTGCAAAAGAAGGAAAAGTTCCAATACTACCCATAGGTACATTCAGAAGTGACAAGACAAATCTTAACTTTCAGAACTAGTTCCTTCCTCGGACACAAAGAGAGCGATGTAAGTGACTGAAGGTCAGAAAGGAAGGGCAGGTCACTCAGAAAACATATGTTGTGTGGATGAGGGGAAAGAGATAATGGTGGAGATGTCAGAGAGATGATGAGGTCCAGTGTATTGCATTCTTAACCACTGGGCAAGCTTTGGTCCACATATTACACAAAAAGTGAGATCTAAAGATAGAATCCTGAATGCTCATTTGGCTTAATTAAAAACATATAAACATTCCTCAGAATGTCATCACAATTTCAATTTTAGTTAATTGTATGGAACTGTGGACTAACTGTTCAACAGCTTTATAATATCTGTTTGTTATTTAGACATGCCACTATACTAAGCAAGCTGATTAAACAGTGCCAAGACTGCAAAACAACAGGTAGCAGGTGTGCATCGCTGAACAGCAGTTACAGTGCAGCAACACGGGCTGCAGCTGGGGCCTAGCATTACACTGTGCATGCTGCTCCATAACCACAAACTGGGCACTGAGGTAGTAGCTGGTATCTGAGACATTTTGGTGATGCTTGGCAGACCATGTGCGTGACCACAGCCACAAAAAGATCTGCCCTGTCATGTGCAAAAGATAGCAATCCAGCCAGGTTGGAAATGGGGACAGCTAGGGCTTTGAACCAGCATCCACTGTATGCCAGCATCTGCTGTGAGACTGCCAAAGCCTTCTGCCATTCCAATGTGAAGGCCAATCTGTGGGTTCAGCTCCAGCCTCGCTAAGCTGGGGGTTAATCTAACATGCTCTCAGCCCCTAGCTCCTGCAGTCTCACAGTGCCAGCCATTGATCTGCAGCCACCGGTCTATGGTTTGAGCCTGGGAAAAATCACTGACTTACCCTGGGCTGAATACAGACTTGCTTCACCACAGTTATGAGAGCAGAGGCACCATTGCAAGTAAGTTAGAATACAGTGCTATCAAGATAACTGCCTCACCACATGGACGAGAAGCACTGACACTGGCGTATCATTGCCAGTCTATCCTCACCCCAAGGCTCATTGGACACCGCCATCGCTGCCTACCTTTAGTCAGTGCACAATTTCTATGTCTGTCTAATAGGAAGTGAATAAATTCTAGAACGAAACATCCCACAGGCTGTGGCTAAGCCAAGTCTCCGCAATATCCTTTCTTCCAGGAGAGCTAGTTCTGCAAGGTTTGCAGGAGAGCTTCTGTGAAGTTGGGAAGGTAGGAGACGTGGTACTGGCGGAATTAAAGCTGTGAGGGTGGGGCGTGAGTCGGGCTTGGGTAGCTCAGTCAGTAGAGCACTTGCCTGCGAAAGGCAAAGGTCCCAAGTTTGAGTCTCAGTCCGGCACACAGTTTTAATCTGCCAGGAAGTTTCAGTGAATAAATTATTTGTCACTATTTGCTGCCTTCAACATCTGCATCTCTTCTCCATCTCCACCAGTGAACCACTCATTCAACCTCACCACACCTCTACACTGACACTGTGTAGTCAGCTGGCACAATGTAGCTGCACTTGTGTGTGTAATCTAGCTCATTAAAGGATTCATTTGAAAGTTAGCAAGTTTCCGTTTTTTTGTGTGCCTGTCATCAACTTAATTCTTCTACAATTAAAGAAGTCTGTTGCTATTTTTTGTATTATGGTCTCCTGTAGATGCAAATCTGTGTATGTGTGTGTGTGTACAACAGTGAACTTATGTAAGCATTTTGTGTCATATTATAGAAAAGAGCAGAGTACTATAACACTGCTTCACATTTCATTCAGTTTCTGAACATTAATTTTGTGCAAAAAATAGTGCATTACCAACAACTGCAATTCACTTTTCTCAATTTGAGTTGAGAAACACATACATGCCTACTTTTTTATTTTCATACTAAGTACACAATGCTGTGAGATTTATATGTGATGTAATGTTGAAGTCACTGAATTATCCCAAGTCATTTATATATTGCACTATTTACAATTCTACAGCACATTCATGGATGTGTTTTCTTCAGTATTTAGCTTTTTACACATTTTTATGTCTCTCCGTCCTCTTAACTACAGATGATGGAAGGATTTGCACAATTCAATTTATTATTTAGCTTTTCTACTATACAACAGAGTGACACTACTTCTTTAACTGGATATGCACGACAATTTAATAGATAACCCATTGGCCAGAAAGTATGTTTCAGGCTAAAAACTTCAGCATATTTGCAATAACAATAAGATAACTGATATTGCCAACAGCTATTTCCAATACTATGAAGACCAAATGATATTGATATGTAACAGATTAATGAAGCTACAAAAGTAAAGCTGTGGAATTCCTGGTAACTTATCACATTAACACTTTCATAAGCATCAATTGACAGTCGTGCAGGTGTATCAACATTAGAGGTTTCATTTATTTTTAGTAGAGTGTGAAGTTGCAGAACACAATATTATTTGTTACTCCTTCCATTCTAAAATCTTTAGTAAGTAGACATTCCTCAAATTCTCAAACTGAATAAAATTCACTTCACATTTTCTGTTTGCAGTGTAACAAAGAGATGGTAAGAAATAAGCAGTGATGCCTCAGAGAGAGAGAGAGAGAGAGAGAGAGAGAGAGAGAGAGAGAGAGAGAGAGAGAGAGAAGCATCACGAATGAAAGGATATGAAATATGAATTTCATCCAGAATCCTGTAGCAAGAGACATAGTACAGCACAAGAACAAAATGCTGTGATGGTTATCTCAACCTTACTAACATATTCATTGTGGTTCTTATCCATTTTCAATAGTCGATACTCTAGCAGCAGATGAAACTGTCATAAGACAAAGTCTAAGGACACTTATTTCAACAATCCTACAAATTCTTATGCAGCGGGATGGATTTCTATGACAGTGTTCACAGTAGAAGATAAAGTTCCGAAAGAAGAAATGCCAGTGGGCATACTAACATAACTTCCCTGAAACAATGCCGAGAAGAATAAAATTTAGCAACAAATGATGAAGAAGGTAAGAATTTGTATATTGCCAAAGCATTGTTGTTATGGTGCTGCAATGTTTGAATCAAATATGCTGATCCACAACAGCACTCATTTGTTGATTGGTAACTCATGTACTACATTCCTGGAAGCTCTCCGTTCGATGGCATTTACAGAATGAATCTAGCTACACATTACTCACTGTTGGCTACTTCTGTAAAATATAAAAACTAGACTCTTCATGAACAGGCTACGAAGGCCCAACGGTACCAACTGGCCGCCGAGTCATCCTCAGCCCATAGGCGTCACTGGATGTGGGTATGGAGGGGCATGTGGTCAGCACACTGCTCTCCCGGCCATGTCAGTTTCCACGGCCAGAGCTGCTACTTCTCAGTCAAGTAGCTCCTCAGTTTGTCTCGCAAGAGCTGAGTGCACCCCGCTTGCCAACATGGCTTGGAAGACCAGATGGTCACCCATACCAGCCTGACAGCACTCAACTTTGGTGATCTGATGGGAACCAGTGTTACCACTGCAGCAAGGTCATTGGCTCTGTGAAGTATACTAACGACAAATTATGACTAGTGCTAATCTGCTCACACAGGAAATTATGATAATTAGTTCTAGACTCTTTTATACACGTAAATTAGGAGGAAAACTACTACTGTTAAGAAAAAAGTAGGATCAGAGCTTTTTCTACTGCACTACTCAACAACTGTTTTTATGTAATACTTTAAATGAAACATTTACATAACTTTGCACCAATCACTACATACTGGCATATGCATTTAGCATAAATATTAACAATGTAGGAAAAGATAGATTGCTACTTACTGTAAAGAAGACGTGTCAAGTTGCTAGTGCTGGCTGCAACTTGACATGCCTTCTTATCGGAAAGCAGCAATTGTATCTTTTCCTACCAGAGTTTCTATTGTTTGTTTATTATAAATATTAGGGATACACAGAACTTATTTCAGAGTCCAAATATTATGATAAAATATCAAGAGTGGCTAATTAGGTATTCTCATACCTCTTCTTTCTTTTTCTCTTAATTTTTGAGGATTTTCACTTCCATATCTGATGCCTACTGGCTGTTATGGACATTAGCATCACAGAAAATAAAACCACATTCAGAACCCTAGATAGTAAAGGATAGTCTACACTGACATTTTTATTTATAATATTGTGATTGTGAGTTGCACAGCTGGGCTAAATTTCCCTTTTGTTACTTAACAAAAATATAAGGAAATATTTGTATTGGCCTGCGAGTGCAAGAAATTGCAGATCTTTTGAAGAGCCTTCTGCAGGATGTCCTGTAATCATCTTGTTGCAATGTATTTACTGAATGCTTCTATAGAATGCATTTTTGAATTTACCTGCAGTGCTCTGGATTATGCCAAAGGACAGTATTGTGTGACAGTATGTTACCAGCGCCATATATAAGTCAAGGCAGTGAGAGACATTCAAATTGCAAATTAGGTACAACTGTCTACATCAATCAACTTACCCACATGTCGGTAGAATTTCACTTTATCATCCATTTGGATGCTGAGGAACTTCAAACATGGTGTCTCAGCCAGTGTGTGCATACTTATCTCTACTTCTTGTACCTGTAAATTGTTTTCATTTGTTTCAGATAAAATAATATGATTCTTGCTACAATTAATGGTTATGATGTATCGTGTTAACCTGTTGTAAGCGTATTACATTATTCTCTCCAGTCAGTCACTCTTTTAAAATGACTGGATCTATCAACATGTTACCCATCATGCCACACCAAACATTGATCAAAAAATGAACTTTGAAATTGGTTTCCACTATAGTGTGCAGATTTTCCTGTGACCATCAATGATTATTGTGTTGTGTTGTTGATTCCATTCTGTCTAAGCATGGTTTCATCAGTGCAGAAAGACACCATTTGCTGGTAGTAGGATACACTGCAGCAGCTCAGTAATGTGTAGCTGTTCCAGCATAGGTTGTTGAACTACACATCATAAAAAAGTAAACTTGGAAGAATGGCTGTTTCACACAATGTGCTGAAAACTCAGAGAAACACTCTGCGATCAGGAATTTAAAATGTCAAAAATTACCAATGATATTCTTCAACAGCACCAAGAACACTACCATCACAGAAGCCATAAACAGCCACCATTGCTATGTATTCTTCATTAGTACAGACGTGTGCTATATTAGCCAGTGCATGTACAAACAGTTAACCAATGATTCTCAGTTTTTTTGTATTGTTTTGTTTTAGGGTGCAAAAACAACTAAGGTCATATATGCCCATGTCAGAAACACAGACACTAAGACCAAAAAGTAATTAAAAACAACTACACATTAAGCCCAATCAACGGAAGGAAACACACCTAAAATCATGCACTTGGAGAAAGGGTCATGAAATACTCCATACAGACAATGGAGGTCCTGAACTAAAGATTAACTGTTCTTTGTCATATTGCTATGACGGGCAAAAAGTAAAATGTGGACGACAGACCATGTGTCGTTTGCTAAAACAGGCGATAACACAGATGGTAGACATAAATGAGAACAGAAGTGGTTAAAAAAAGAGCAGTATAACAGGAAATTGTGAACAGTCAATGGCTGAGGAAATTAGCACAATGTGATGGGGCATCAACACTTAAGAAATGGCGATGGCTAAAAACACAGTGTCCAATGCGCAACCTAGCTAAAACAATCTCCTTGCAGTGAGAGGGCAAAGAGGTGGTTGGCCAAAACCACTGGGATAGGTTTAACTCCTCAGAGGTTGTTTCAATGAAGGGGAGACCAGTGGTGATGCTGTAGTGACATCATCTGCTGACAGATGGCAACACAGAGATCATCTGAGGGAATGGAAGAACTAATGGGTCGAGGATCAAGAACTGCAGCAGCCTTGGCAGCAGTGTCAGTGGCCTCATTGCCCACAAGACCTGTGAGACCAGGGACCCACATAAACATCACAGTGGCTCCATCAATGGTGAGCAAGTGAAAGCTTTCCTGGAACTGTTGCACTAAGGGATGGACAGTGTAGAGTACACCGAGACTCTGAAGAGCACTGAGAGAGTTGGAGCAAATGACAATTTAAAAGCCTGTGTCATCGGATGTACTGCATGGCCTGATAATGGGTGAAGAGCTCCGCTGTAAATGTTGAGCAGTGTTCCAGAAGCCGACACCAAAAAGCATCGGTGCCAATAATGTAGGCACACCCAACAACATGGGTAGTCTGACAGCCATCAATGTACATGATGGCACTATCGCAGAGTTCCGCACATAGGTAGGGAAACTTATGGTGATAGAGCAAGACTGGAATAGTGCCCTTAGGAAACGAGTGAAGTCCAAGATGAATATGGGCTGGCACACAAAGCCAAAGTGGAGAAGGGTTTACACTCACTGGAAAGTGGCAGGTAGCATGAAGTTAAGTTTTCGGAGCAATAGCCAAAAGAAAACTGCAGAAGGTAACAGAAGAGGTATGTAACCCATACTGGCGATCAAAGGAATCACCGAAGGAGAAGGTTTAGGACGGTTGGCCAGGCATGACCGACAAATGGCATGCATATCTGCCGAGGAGAAAATCTGCAGTAGTTTGGCAGCTTTTGCATACAGACTCTCAATCGGGCTAGGCTAAAAGGCACCAGTGTCCAAATGGATGTCTAATGGTGGACTGTATTGAGGTGGTGTAGGATGGATGGACATGCAGATGCGTAAGTGAAACACCCATAGCCTAGTTTTGAATGGACAAGGGACTGGTACAAAAGGAGGAAGGTGGTCTGATCCTTTCCCCAGGAAGTACCTCTGCGTACACACAGGGGGTGGCCAGGTAATACATGTGGCAGGACCAAGAAAGTTTCCTATAAAGCATGAGTCCCAGGAAATATGTTGTTTCAATGAACAGAAGAGTAGCAGGCCCAAGATGCAAAACAATGATGGAAGAAATCAATTGCATCACCAGAAATCCATACAAATGGTTTTGTCAGTGGAAAAGCGAAAGCCATTGTCAATGTTCACCGTGGTGAAGTGCAATAGATGGCACAATCATCAACAAGAAGGGAGCCAGAGATGCCCAGTGGGAGACAAGCTATAACAGGAGTAGTGGCAACAGCAAAGAGCTTGATGATCAGGATAGAACCCTGATGCACACCATTTTCCTGGATAAAGGTGTCCGACAGGGCAGAAACCACACATACCTTAAAAACTAGGTCTCTTAAAAAATTCTTGAAGGAAATGGGGCATGCAACCTCGGAAGCCCCCCACGTGTAGAGAGTTCTAAGGATACCAGTCCTCCAGCGGGTGTCGTAGGCATTCTCCAAATCAAAAAATATTGCCACAATATATTATTTCTACACAAAAACCATTCATGACCTGCGTTGACAAGGTACAAGATGGTCAACTGCAGAACGGCACACTCGAAATCCATATTGTACAGTTATTAGTAAAGTGTGAGACCGAGCCACCATACCAGCCAGGCATGAATCATACATTCCATCTCCTTGCAAACACTGCTGGTGATAGAAACGGGGCAGTAGCTAAAAGGATTGTCCTTACTGGGCTTAGGTATGAGTACAACAGTGGCTTCACACCAGTGTCTGGGAAATGCGCCCTCTGCTCAGATGCAATTGTACGTATGAAAGAGAAAGTGCTTGCTCGCAAGAAAAAGGTTCTGCAGCATGTGAATGTGAACATCGTCTATAAAATAGCTCCATAACAGTAAAGGCGGCATTCTAATTCTAACAATTCTGAGAAGAGCAGAGTGTCACCCCGAGTCTCATCCACTCGTTTCTGATGGAGGAAGACAGAGCAATAGTGGGGGAACTCGAAATCTCTGCAAAATAATGGCCCAAGGTGTTGGAGATAGCAGTAGAGTACATTACATCATCATATGCTACGGCCAGGCCAGAAATTGGGGAATGGACCTTAGCCCCAGAGAGCCATCAGCCCCCATGATGGACGACAGTGGAACTGTTAAAAGAACTAGTAAATGAATGCTTTTTCGCTATCCCAAAGAACACAGTGACACCACACATGCAACTGTTTCTAATGACTGCAGTTTGCTATCTTAGGATGATAGTTTAAATGTGGAGAGCATGCCTCCGCATGCAAACTGCATCACAGCATGCCCCAGTCCACCAACGAACCAGGACACAGTGTGGTAAAGATGAAATATGAGGCTTGGAATGTTCTGTGATGGTAAGGATAATGTTGGTAAGGTAGTCTACCCGGTTATCACAACTGGGGAAGGTCACCAATTAGAAGTAAAGCCTCCAGTCAGCCTTAGACAGCTGCCATTTACATGCGCATATAGGTGGTGTAGGAGTCAGCAAATGGGTAGCATATGGTAAATTGTCACTTGACTACCTGTCAGAGGGAATGGACCATGCTAGACGATGGGTAAGCTGGGCAGTGCAGAAGGAGAGGTCCAAATGGGAATAGGTGTGCATGGAGTCTGAAAGGAATGTGGGTGCTCCCCTGTTAGGCAGATGAGATTAAGTTGATTGAGGAGGTCAGTCAAGAGGGCACCTCTGGGACAGGTTCTGGGAAAGCTCCAGAGGATGGAGGATCCTGCTCCATGAGATCTACAGATGCATCAGCATTCTCCCTCTGTCACTCTGCAGAATCCAAGGCAGAAAAATGGCTGGCAGTGTGCACTGGTGACGCGGAGGTTGGCCGCGTGAGGATATCATGTGGCGACACCATTAAAGAGGATCTCCGAGTCAGTTAAGGAAAATACTGTTTGCCTCTGATTTCTTGGAACCTTTGCAGGTGGTAGATGATGAGTCAGATGTTTGTTGGCTGGAGGGATGTAAGAAGTCATCACAGGAGTATTCCTTCCATCCAATCTGGTCAGCCGGTAGTGTAGCAGATGACTTTGCCTCCTCGGGCGAAAATTTGGTGGCTTGTAGCACAGCTGGAGGAGGAGACGGGGATTCTACCGTGATAATGGGTAATCTTACAAATGCGGTTCTGAATTTGAGGACACATGTCTGCATGGCCACGTCCTCTGTGGAGTGAGCTGAAGCAACAAAAGTACTGTAAATTCTGGATGGTAGAACACAGAGTTTCCGAGTAGCCAACAACTTACGAGCGACACGGTAATGTACTTTTTCGTTCACCCATATTTACTGGATGGCTCACTCAATGAGATACATGGGAAAATCTCAAGAGGAGGCTGCATGGTCGCCATTGCAATTGACACAATGGGGAGAAGGAGGCAGTCCATCACCCCTATGAGCATCCCTACCACAGGCTACACTATTGACTGGGTGGCAACAGGGCATTCGAGTAGTGTTGTAACAATAACACAGGTAGCAGCACATCCAGTTCAGAATGTACGGTTGGTCTGTGATAACTTCATAGCCTGCTTTGATTGTGAACGGGAGCACTATTCTGTCAAACATAAGAAAAAGAGTGCATGTGGGCATTAAGTGTGTAAAGTTGATAACCAAATGCCTTCAGGAACTTCAAAATCGGCACACTTTGTGCCAATACATAACTCCCCCCCCCCCCCTCCCCACCCAAATGGTATTTGTGGTCAATAACAAGGCTGAGTTAAGGATGAACTGTTATTCACAACCACAATATTAAAAGTATAAGTAACTTTCCACAGTGTAGGGAAAGATAGATTGCTACTTACTGTAAACAAGACACATTAAGTCATAGACAGCCACAAGTAAAATACACTTACACAAAACTTTCAGCAACAGCCTTCATCAAGAGAAACACGCACCATTCATATACATAAGCAAGCACACCTCGTGAACACATTACTGCCAACTCCGGCAGCTCAGGCGCAAATGCAACTATCACGTGGAATGGTAGCAGCAATCTGGAGGGAGAGGGAGGGGTAGTAGTGTATGGGTGGGGGGGAACAGAGGAATGGGAGGAGGGAGGGGAGGAACACATACTGGTGGAGTGTACAGGGACTAGAATGCCAATAAGCGCAGCATTGGGCGGTAGTGGGGCAGGGTTGTGGAGGAAAAAGGAATGAAAAAGGAGAGGAGGGGGGAAAGACGGGTAGGTGTGTTGCCAGAGGGAGACAAACAAAGAGGCTGGGAAATGAGAATGGGGAGATTATACAACAAGGGGGGGGGGGTTGAACCTTCTGGGTCGAGGGTGTGAGGACACTATATTACCATAGGCTGAGGCCAGAATGATTATGGGAGTGGAGAATGTGTTGTAGGGATAACTCTCACCTGCACAATTGAGAAAAGCTGGTGGTGGAGGGGAGGTTCCAGTTGGGTCGGGTAGTGAAGCAGCCATTGAAATCAAGCATTTTATGCTCAGCAGCATGTTGTGCCACAGGTTGGTCAACTTTGCTCTTGACCACAGTTTGGCAGTGGCTATTTGTCCTGGTGGACATCTGATTCATAGTCACACCATTATAGAAAATGGTGAAATGATTGCAGCAGAGCTGGAAAATAACTTGGCTACTTTCACAGGTGTCTCCGCCCCTACGCATTAGGATAAACCTGTGACAGGACTGGAACTGTGGGTTGGGACTGGGAGTGGCATAGTGATGAACTAAGATTATGTAAGTCTGCAGGCTTTTGTGGCCATTGTCACAAAAGTTACAATCTTCTGGGTTGTTAGGCCGCATCAACATTTTAACACCTTTTCTGCAATCTTCTTCAGGATCTTCTTGTGTCCACTAATGCTAGACACTGTCAGAGACCACTATTACAAAGGGGAGTTTTCCCACAGTTGTGCTGGAGAAGTGGGAGTACTGGTTAAAATTCTTGTGGCTACCATGGGTGGGCCATAGCCATAGGATAATATTCCTGTACTTATGCAGAAAAGGGGTATTATTGGCTAAACTCTTGTGGATACTATTGGTGGCCCATCATCTTTGGATATAAAGGTACTATTCCACACATAAGATGGAGAAGGGTTATTGCTTCGAATTCCTCCTACTGCTATTGGTTGGATGTCATCACTAGCTATATGCTAAAGTGACAAGGGACAGTGCTGAAGATGGGGAATGTTTCCCCCAAAATTTTTTTGTCCACTGAGGTAACTTACAGCGCACCGATTATGTCGCTCACATGCCACAGCCACATATTCACTTCCTTGGTGGGAGGGGGGGGGGGGGGGAGGGAAGGGGAGAGGGGAGGGGAGCCACAATATCAGAACCCTATAGCCATCCTCTCTATAGAAATGACATGCGTTCTTAGAAATTTAAATCACTTCTTGGACCTTTCTTCTATAAATGTTTGTTTCCTTGGTCAGCAGACATACATTATTAAAACTGATGTTCTGCTACTGCTGATTTTACACTTCATTTCAGCAGCATGTGCTATTTGTGCTTCTTAATGCATTCTTTAACAGTTCTTCCCGTTTTGCCCATATACATTTTGCCACAGCCACACGCCAAGAAAGATGTCTGGATACCATCTTTCTTTAGAATTCTGCTTATATGGTCAGTGACCCCAGAAACGAGCATGAAGGCAACCTCGTCATTCTTATTAGTGTGAGTAATATACTGCCTAAATGCCCTGTCGATTGAACAACTATCATAGTCGTTTGCCTTCAGTGTCCTCTTTAAAAACTTCAACTCCACTTCCAAGTTGTCATCATTGCTGATGCGTAAGGCACATGAAGACAGAGCATTGAGCACTGCTTGCTTCTGGGCTGAGTGGTGGGGCAAACAGGCCTCTAATACAATGGTGAATTCTGTGAACAGGCTGAGGGCCTTGCTATGGGCTCACTCATTTCGCCAGTCTCAGCTGACATTTTTATGGCACATTTTGAGCAACAGGCATTAAGTAGGGCTCCTTTGAAGCCTTCTTGTTGGCTCCATTATATGAACATAACATCTGTTATATGGCCCCACAGCATAGAAGAACTTCATGCGTTCCGCAATTTCTTAAATGGAATTCAATCCTAAATCAAATTTACCTTTGAGGTTGAAAGTGAGGACGGTTTCCTGTTTCTAGATGTGTTGGAATACAGAAGATCTGATAACACTCTAGGAAACAGAGTGTATAGAAAGCCGACTAACAGAAACAGGTATTTACAGGCCTCTTCATACCACCACCCAGCTCAGAAGTAAGCAGTGCTCAACACTGTCTTCATGTGCCTTCCCTATCAGCGATGACGACAACTTGGAATAGGGGTTGAAGTTTTTGAAGAGGACATTTAAGGCAAATGCCTATGATAGTTGTTCAATCGACAGGGATTTTAAGCGGAAAGTTAATCATGCTAATAAGAATGACGAGGAACCACCTTCTCACTCTGTTAGGTTACCGTTTGTTTTTGGGATCACTGACCACAAAAGCAAAATTCTAAAGAAAAATGGCATCCAGACGTCTTTCGTTAGTCAAAATAAAATAAAAGATTTTTTTCGATGAAAAATGGATGCACCTGATTGTGTGGTGGCCCAGTGTAATGTTAAGCTCTCTCTATACAGCTTAAACATTTTCGTGGACTTACTTGTTGAATGCTGGTTCTGCTTTCTTGCAGCGCCAATGTCTTCTGCTAGCACCGGACACTTCTCTGAAGATTTCACTGCTAGGAGGGGGAAATTTTCACTCTATCACTTTCTCTCTCTCTTCTTATTTAAAAAATACACTACTCTTTGAATATCATTCAATGTACCAGAACATATTTATTTCCACTTTGTACAAAAAACAACTAAACTTTATGACGTAAGCCCACACATTACCAGGCATTCAGAATCAGTAAATTACACATTTTTAACACAATTAATACATAAGCTTTTATCGTGGCTGACTATCCACGTCCAGTCCATGTACTCTCAACAGCAGTTCAACATCTAATAAACAGTCACTATTTTGAGTCTCTCCATTTGTTTTTTAACAATACAATGCTACATTACTTTTTGCAGCTGGCCACAGAGCTTCCGGGCCATATTTGCTTATTCTTTGCAGGTCACGCTGAACACTTGCCAGCGCCGACGAATTATCTCCCTTCCAGTTTCGCCTTCAGAAACAATAAATGGGTGCAGTATCCCATGTTCATCCTTACATCTTGCTTTAAAATAATGCGTGTTCGCAATGGCTGAAACACAAGTGTGTCCAGACTTTCGTAAAATTCTGGGGGCACTACAATTGCCTCCACAATGCAGGCATCTATCAAGTGACACGTGGCTGTGGCAAAGTGTATGTAGGCAACATGGGAAGAACTGCTAAAGAACACATTACAAAACAAAAATGGCACACACAGCCAAAACAAAGTGTAAAATCAGCTGTAGTGCAACATCACGAGAACTGTGGCTCTGACATCAATTTTAAAAAGATATGTGTGCCGGTTCAAATGGCTCTGAGCACTATGGGACTCAACATCTGTGGTCATCAGTCCCCTAGAACTCAGAACTACTTAAACTTAACTAACCTAAGGACATCACACACATCCATGCCCGAGGCAGGATTAGAACCTGCAACCATAGCAGGCACACGATTCCAGACTGAAGCGCCTAGAACCACACGCCCACACCGGCCGGCTATGTGTGCAGGCTAAGAACACAATCATTGACAGAAGAAAGATCTGAGAAGCAGTTGAAATTTTCAAGAAAGCATGCAATTTCAGTAGACAGGATGGCTATAGGATTCCCATAATGGCTCCCCCCCCCCCCCCCCCCCCCCCAATCAAGGAAGTGAATATGCGGCAGTGGCATGCAAGAGACAAACAATGCACTGCAAGTCATATCTGTTGACAAAAGTATTTTGGGTAAACATTCTCCCTCTCCAGCTCTGTCCGTTTTGCGTATAGCCAATGATGATGGCCAAACAATAGCAGTAGGAAGAATTTCAAACAATAAACCTTTTAAAGCGTAAATGCAAAATAGTACCTTTCTATCCAATGTTGATGGGCCACCAATAGTATCCACAAGAGTTTAAGCAATAATGCCCTTCTACTGCATAAGTGCAGGAATATTAGCTTATGACGATGGCCCACCAATGGTAGCCACAAGAATTTTAACCAGTACTCCCACTTCTCCAGCACAAATGCGGGAAAACTTCCCTTTATAAGAAAACATGACACTAGTCTCCAACAGTATTCTAGCAATATTGGACACCGGAAGAGCCTGAAGAGTTGGGGTTGGGTTGTTTGGGGGAGGAGATCAGACAGTGAGGCCATCGGTCTCATCAGATTAGGGAAGGAAGCCGGCCGGCCCTTTCAAAGGAACCATCCCGGCATTTACCTGGAGCGATTTAGGGAAATCATGGAAAACCTAAATCAGGATGGCCAGACGCGGGATTGAATCGTCGTCCTCCCGAATGCAGAGCCTGAAGAAGATCACAGCAGACAGGCCAAAACATCAATTATTTTAGAGGAAATATGATGCGGCCTAACAACCCAGAAGACTTTAACTTTAGTGACAACAGCCACAAAATCCTGCAGACTTACATAATCTTAGTTCATCCCTATGCCACTCCCAATCCCAACCCATTGCCATAGGGATCATACTTCTGTGGAAGACCCAGGTGCAAGACCTACCCATATCCATCCACTCAGCACTTAACAGTTCCAGTCCTGTCACAGGTTTATCTTACTCCGTAGGGGCCGAGCCACCTATGAACATAGCCATGTCATTTATCATCTCTGCTGCAATCATTACACCATTTTCTATATTGGTCTGGCTACCAATCAACTGTCCAAGAGGATAAACAGCCACCATCAAACTGTGGTCAAGAGCAAAGTCGACCACCCTGTGGCACAACATACTGCTGAGCATAAAATGCTTGATTTCAGTGGCTGCTTCACTACCTGAGCCATCTGGATCCTCCCCTCCACCAGCAGTGTTTCTGAATTTTGCAGGTGAGAGTTATCCTCACACTCTCCACTCCTGTAATTATTCCAGCCACAACCTATGGTAATACAATGTTCTCATACCCTCGAACCAACAGTTTCCACCCCCTCTGTCCTATTGTCTCCACCTCATTCTCATCTCCCAGCCTCTTTGTTAGCCACCCTATGCCAATGCACCTGCCCATCTTTCATCATTGCCCCCCCTCCCCTCCCCTCCCCTCCCCTCCCCCACAACCCCCTGCCCCACTACCCCCTGATGCTGTGCCTGCTGGCATTCTAGTGCCTGCACATTCTGCCAGACAGCATTCCTCTAACACCCCCACCTGTTTCTCTCTCACTCCACACTATACCTATACTATTCCCCCCCCCCCCTGCCCCCAGGTTGGTGCTGCCGTGTGCTTGCTTGTGTGTGTCTGAATGCTCCACTCGGGCCTGAGGTGCCGGAGATGGTAGTTATTTGTGCATCAGGTGTGCTTGCCTGTGTGTAGGAATGGCATGTGTGTGTGTTTCTCTGTTACTGATAAAGTCTGCGGCTGAAAGTTTTGTCTAAGTGCTTTGTAATTCTACCTGCCTGTGACTTTAATGTGTCTTCTTTATGGTAGGTAGCAACTGTCTTTTCCTACATGTTTGATATTCATACATGGAGTTTCCATTGCCTTAAAAATAATTTTCATATAGACTATATGTACTTCTCCAGTTTCTGTATGCAGTTTTATATTATGATGCAAAAGTGTGTATCAGATTGCCAGTAGACATTAGGCACAAAACTGAAAATCCCAAATATTTGGAAACATAGTAAAGAATACCTCATTAGCCACTCCATCACCAATTTATAAGAATATTTGGACTTACGGATGTAAATTCTTGAGAATTCTTATACTTTTATCAGGTAGAGGTTAATCTTTACTTTGCACAGAGACAGACAGCTGATAGTGGTCTGCCTAAAGTTCCATTAATGAATTTAAGTTATAAATTGGAACGGGAGTTGAGAAGTGTAAGACAAGGCGCAGTGATTGTTCAAAGTAGATGTTTTCCTCCTAATTATCAAAGTGAGTAGATTAGTGCTAGTCATAATTTGTTATTAGTATACTTTATGAAAGCAGCCAGCAGTAGTTGCTTCTGCCCATTAATATTTACGAGGGCATTTCGAAAAGTAAAGATACAATGGCTCGCAGTCCTTAAATAGAACATTTATTTAGAAAACGTCAGTTACATCTTATTAACTGGATTATTTGTTATTTTTTGACATAAACATCCCCATTATCCAAACATTTATTAAGTCGGTGCACAAGCTTTTGTACCCCACAGTCATAGAAGGTTGCCGCCTATTGTCGGAACCACCATTTCAACTTCATCTTTGATCTCTTCGTCGTCGTAGAATGATTTTCCACCAAGATGTGACTTTAGGTAATGGAAGATATGGAAGTCTGTGGGCGCAAGGTCCGGGCTGTATGCCGGATGGTCCAATATGTCCCATATAAATTGTTCGAGTAGTGCTTTGGTTACGAGCACTGTGTGAGGCCGAGCGTTGTCATGAAGCATGCTAACTTCACTTGTCAGCATTCCCCTGGGTTTGTTTTGAATTGCCCTTCGAAGACGTTTTAATGTCTGGCAATATGCAGCAGCATTAATTGTCATTCCAGGAGGCATAAATTCTAACAGAAGACTGCCTTGTCTGTCCCAAAAAACAGAAGCCATGATTTTGTTTGCTGAAATCGACGTTTTGCATTTCTTGGCTTTTGGTGAATTCAAACGGCACCATTGCACTGACTGTTGCTTGGACTCAGGTGTATGGTGATAAACCCACATCTCGTCACCTGTCGCAGTGTGATCAAGGAACTCATCACCTACTTCAGCACAGCATGTGAGGAAGTCTGGTGTAAAGCCCCTTCTTTTCTTTTTGTGTTCTTCCGTTAACAGTTTTGGAACCCAGCGTGCACACAATTTTCTGTACCCTAACTTGACTGTCACAACGTCATACTGAGTTTTCACTGACACGTCGGGTATGATCTGATGCAATTCGTTCAATGTGAGACGTCTTTTCGCACCAATTGCTTCCTCCGTTCTTCGAAAAAGGGAATCAGAGATCACAGATGGCCGACCTGTTCTTTGTTCATCATGATGACACCATTTCGTTACATTTTGTCAATTCACAATGTTCCCGTAAACAGAAACAATTTCTTTGTGAATATCTGCTGGTCGCTGACCTTTTGCACGAAGAAAACTTATGACGGAGCGCACTTCGCATTTGGAAGGATTCTGATTCGGTGCAGTCATTTTAAACATGACCTACTCCAACCAGAAGCTACGTTCAACTGCCAAACGACCACAAGGAGAAAGCTAACGGTTCAAGGTTAACACCAGTGTTGCCAACTTGCTCACCAAAAATCTTCTGTTCTTCTGGCGTACGGTGTATCTTTACTTTCTGAAATACCCTCGTCTATTCGTTCACTCCACATCCCTACAGGTTCACTTGCATAATCTCATTTAAGTAACACCACATGTGAATGATAGAATGAGACTAACTCATACTCCTCTGGGTGCATTTGTTGCATTTTTTTTAAAATTTCTAAAATATGTTTTGTTATACACAGCACATACTTAGGTTCTTCAATTTCACACAGTTATATGAGAAGGTAATTTTTCTTATTTCCTTCATTTTTTATGAACCTTTTAATGGAAACCTTTTTTAAGGGAAAAGACCAAATTTATTATGATTGTTACCACTTATGCTGTCCAAGCTGCCATTAATTGCTGGAATTGTGTCTAGTTATTCAGTAGCCCTGTCTTTCACAATCATTTACCCTAGAAAAGGTAAATTGAAAATATTGGAAATGGAAGAACAGAAGAACAACAACCCAGTATATCTTGAGCATATTCTGTATTTACCTGAAGCCAAGTTTCTTGCCGGTGGACTCAATAATCTGAGGTAGCACTCATTTCAAAGACTTTATGCAAATGTGACACCATTTTTGACATTAAGTGCAACATCAACAACTGCAGGAACAGCTACAGACTTTCATTACAGTTTGACACAGGCCTCACACAAAACTTCATGCACGTGTATCAGAGTTTGATAAGAACACTTCATTCTTGGTTTGATTTATTATAATTATTGTTATAATTATTATTATTATTATAATTAAATATCACTTAATGATTTATCAATGGTTAATGCTCTTGCTGGAGCAAGTTATTATCATCAATTATTTACAAACTAAGCACGAGACACGTTTGTATTATATCTTACATTGAAACAGCACACTGAAAATTTATCACGAAAATGTCACAATCGCCATTAAATGTCAGATAATAATGCATCAATGATGCGAGCCTCCAAGAAATATTTTAACAACCTTGACAGGAGTTTAATATCACATGAATAAGTGCTAGCCTAATGGAAAATGTCATTGTTTATCTTGTTTAAAGAGTAGGTTCGCATCCTGCTACATGCAAATATTTTTTCTTTCATCTTAACATTATTAACACATTCCTGGCCTTCTTACGAATCTAGGAGGCATGTTCTGCAGTATTAGATGTTATTTACATTTCTGTCTGATTAGAGAACAAAGGATGACATAAATATTTGGTGATTTTTGAGTGTGTAGTATGGCAAGAACCTAGAGGACACCCAAAATTTCTGTGAGTAAAACAAGCAGCAAAGAATATAAGCAGGAATGAATATGAATGTTACTGCTGTTCGTTTTACTCGTAGACATTTAAGCAGTCCTCTCAGGTTCCTGCCTGACCACACACTTGGAAATTGCTACAAGTTCTGAAATAAACAGCAGATATTTATGACAAGGAAGAAGAAACCTGGGAGGACAGCTTAAATGTCTACAAGTAAAATGACATTCATATTCTTTCCTTGTCACAAAGTTGACTGCAATTCCTGCAATTATTGATACTGTGTGTGACATCAAAATAATAACAAGTTTGCAGAAAGTCTTGTGAAATGAGTGTTACCCAATAATTTGTCATTATTGGGATCTTTTGTGCAATAAATCCACAGTTTGAAACTGAGAAATTTCTATTGCTACACTATTAGGAAAAGGATAGATTGCTACTCACTGTAAAGATGATCCGGTGAGCTGCAGACAGTCACAATGAAGCAGTCTATCCTTTTCCTAAGATTGTTAATATTTTAACCTGGTGTTCCCGTTGTTTGAAATTTTCATTTCATTTCTATGACTGTGGTGTGATACTTGAGATGGAATTTTTGAGTCTTTAGATTCTCTTTGTTACAATGAATGTGGACAAACATGCAATAATTCTATGAACACTGTTACAGCACCGGATGATAAGGATAGTGTGTGCTTTCCTACAGAATAAGGTACCATTATATTTCATGCTAATATCATATTCATAGCTGAATTGTTCGTATTCCTGTTATTGGGAGTCCCTAGAATGTCAATTGGTCATAATTAAGTCCTGATATAATACAATGAATTTTTTCTTTGGAGATATTACACATCTCTACTTATGTAAAAAGTGTTCATCAGATAACAATATGAGATGCACTTTTAAATTTGTTATTAGAGAAAAATGTGGAAACATGGCAAATGACATGACGGCATGGGACATCTGGAATGACGGAAGCCTCAAGGAAAAATCTGGTTCAAACGCAGTGATTTAACTTGAAAGTGATATGTAAAAACCAAAACAACATTTGGTCAGTGATAGCAGCCATTGCATGTGAGTTGCAAAAATTATACCAAAGTAAAAATTAGAACTTTTTAAACTGTCACTTATTTCCATCAATTACCTCAATGTTAACAGATATGGCATTTGCCTCCAACTGTATGTACCAGGGGGAATCATTCTGCCTTTCCCTTAACAGTAATTATTCAGCTCATATCTAAGTTATGGGACTGCTGTAATACTCATTCTATAGATCCTCATCCCAATACCTACTACAACTTTGTCTCTGGTAAGATATACTCCCTGAAAGTTACTGTCACCTGATTGGTGATGCACAGCTTATACCTGCTCATGTCTTACTACTCTTCACTTATGTTGGTGAGACAGCTATTGTTATGAATTACCCCAGGGGATCTTTAAAATGGATGACAACTGGGAATGAATTGCCTGTTGAGAAGCCTTAGAATATTTACTTGCACCACACAAAATAGGCTAAGTAACTTAATACTTCATGTTTTTTATTTATAATCTTTATTTTCCTATTTTCCCAGAACCAAACCTTTGATTGTTTTATTAATTAAAGTGTTTGTGTAACAACAAATAAATTGTTTAAGCTGAATATTGTGATGAACTGACACTTAAGTAAGGACATAGAGCAATGAGTGGAGAAGGACTTTAAAAAATGAATGTTTGGTGAGAAGGTTCAATGAATTTTGGATCTTCTTTTCTTTCTTTTTTAGTATAGTGCGACATTCATTCAATTATAAGCTGTCATCTCTCCTCCAAAAAATAAAGCATTAACTTTGCCCAATCTTGAACGTTAAATGTCAGCTAAATTTTTCTGACAGCTTTGCAAGTTTCTCGAATCAAAATGCTAAGTGCTCCTGTTATTTGAAATCTACTGATTTCTTATCCAGTTTTGACACCACCCACCCCCTCCTCTCTCCTTTCAGCTGTTGTAAGCCAATATTATGGTAGTAATTTTTTTCTAAACCTCACACAAAAATGGCGGCGACATTCATCCACTTGTCTCTTAATAAGATTTCTAAGGTCCACTTATAAAGAGGTTCCTGGATGGCAATCCTTGGTTCTTTTTAATACAATTGTTTCTGTAATAAATAAAGATTCTAATAAAGTATAAAGGAAGGCAAGCTGAAAAATTAGACACAATGAGTCACATATGTAATTTATAGACAAATTCTGCAGAACATAAGTATCACTAACCAGTAACCGAGAATACGTGAAAGGAAAATGATATGCAATATAGCAGATATCATTTGCATGTGGAAACTTGAGAGAAAAAGTTGTTGTCAGATAAGTCCTGTATTTTCCAGCAGGATTCTGGTAGCTGTTTCTGTAGTAGCAAATGTCTGTGCCAACACGCACCCACCCAGAACGCCCAGCAACAGCTTCTTGTACAGAGTACATTATTGGCTTCATACCTGGGAAAAGACAAAATGTAATGAGATTACAATATTTAGCTTTACATCATGAAGTAAGATGACTTCTGCATAATTTGAGGTGGTACAACGTAATATATAAACATTTCCTCCTATGGATAGCTCAGCAGCTTGTGACTGTGGCCTTTCCTTACATAACAAGTCTTTAAAGTCCCATTGCGTTTGCTGTCAGATCCTAAAGTCAACACTATTCAATATTTGTGATCCAATTGTCCACCATCTTCAGCAGCACGCTGCTTCTGCCGAGCCCCGCTGAAAGCTGATGCCAAGGCTACAAATTATTGTCCTATATAGTCCTCTGTACCATGCATGCTCATGTGCTGTCCATCACAATTGCTGCTGTCCAAGACTGAACTGATGGCACTGCCCTTAGCAGAACACCAGCAGCAACGATATGTATCACTCAAAGAGTATTTTTACGCACTGGTTGCAGAACATTGCTTAAATGAAGGGCATGCAATGAAATTTGATTAAACTGAGTTTGGAACAGTGTTTATAAATAGGCAACTGAAATTAGGTTGACAGACAAGTTGATTAAAAGAGACAACAGTTTTTCCCCTTACGATGTGGAACCCGATACTGTCCTCCATCAAAATAGAACGTTGTTCAGTGCAGCCAGCCTGAATATTTGAAAATAGTCTCTGAGTGTGATGTATCGTTGCCACTGGTGTTATACTAAGGGCGGCAACTGTGATATGTACATGGTGTTCAGTAGGGAGGCCTATATAAGACAATGACTTGCAACTTTGGAATCAGTTTTCAGCAGGACTCAGCAGTAGCAGTAGCAGTAGCAGCAGCAGCAGCAGCATTCTCCTGAAGATGGCATACAGTTGGATCGCTGAAATATTGGACCACTTTGATTTTAGGATTTGGCAGCAAACCCTAGGAGATCTTCAAGCTCAGCACCTTGTTTTAGTGGGAATGTAATCTTCAATCTAGTTAATTCCAAAACTTGGATTTTAAGTTATAAAAATATGCTGACTGATATGTGGAATACAATTTTGCAGCACTACAGTTGGACATGAGAATACATGTGTGATGAGTAAAGAGCAGGAATGGAAAAAAATTATATTGCAACAAACTCACATTATGAATTTTCTCTCACTGGCCACTACAGGAGTACTGTATACTTGTTTCAACTTACATAATCAACCTTACTGAAATAACCTCCAAGGGGGAGGGGGGACTGAGCACGTCAGACATCAGTAACATGTTGGTCCACCTCTGGCCCATATGCAAGCAGTTATTTGGCTTGGCAATGATTGACAGAGTTGTTGGATATCCTGTGGAACATCATGCCAAATTCTGTCCCACTGGTGCCTCCTACGATTACCAAAATCCCAAACTGGTTGGAGGGCCCTGCCCATAACGCTCCAAACATTCTCAGTTGGGGAAAATCTGTTGGCCTCGCTGATGAAGGTAGGGTTTGGCCAGTACAAAAACAAGCAATAGAAACTCTCGCTACATGCAGGTGGACATTATCTTGCCCAGAATGCCTTATCATGAAGAACAATAAAATAGTGTGTAGAATATATTCCATGTAAGGGTGTCAGGAATAACAACCAAAGGGGTCTTGCTATGAAATGAAATGGCATCCCTGACCATCACTCCTGGATGTCAGGCCCATATGGTGGTCGACAGTCAAGTTGGTATCTCGCAGCTGACTGGAGAATCACCAGACATACTTTCAATGGTGATCAGGGTGCAATTGTAAGTGGGAATCTTCACTGTAGATAATTCTACTCCAGTCAATGAGATTCAGTGCCAAATTTGCCCAACATGACTGCAAACAGCCTTGTTGGTGTATGGAGATCAATGGTAGTCAGTGCAACGAGTGCTGTGATCTTAGCCCCCTTTCTGTGAGCTGCCTCTTAATGGACCTTGTTGTAGCATACCGACTGTATTAGATCAAAAAGTATGACAGATTGGAAACGAGTTGCAACAGAGCCAGCCACAGGCAGCCAAGTGTGTTATGCATTGTGAAGCAAAACATGATCGAAAGGCATTTTGAAACAGAGTCAGCTGCACACAGTATAGCAACAGCAAATGCTGCAATATACTAACAGAAGGATGGAAGCTTTCCTCACCTGCCATCACAGAGATGTTTAGAGTATGTGCCTCAAGCCCTAAAAGAACACAGACTGGAGCATGTAAGTACTCAGCCAACCATGTACTAAACTATTTTCGTCTCAGTATCACAGCCTACACCATGAGCCTGTGACACCCAGAGCAACATCCCAGAATGCAGTATGGTGTCTGCTATCCGACCACAGGATGGTGCAGTCTGCCCTGCCCATGAGAGCAGCCACTGCTGGAGCAGATAGCTGCCCGCTCTCTCGAGGGAGCTCATGGCTGCCTCCACAGCTTTGTCAACTGTTAGCAGCATTAAAGTGATGCCATGCTCGGCCCTGTTCTTTGCACTGTCAGCAATGCCCGACGTCTGTTGTTTCACATGAGAGGCAACTGGACATTTCCTGGTGTACTACGACCAAGGGTGGGGTAATAAAGAAGTTAATTAAACAAATCAATTGTCATCCTGGTATCTCATTTCACTCTTCCCAGTTAACAATCTATGGGTGATCTACCACTGCAGACATTGAAGCACCAGTTGCATATTGGACTGATGATATTGATGATAATGATAATTCCGGAGCTCTGAATGCCTCTCTGACAAATGCTCAGTCCTCACATTCTGTTGTCTCCCTATGCCGACCACTTCCTTCTTGACACTAAGTTTACCCATTCCCACTAACATCATCAAATAATTCCACAACTCCTATTCAAATGTTGAGTGAATCGCCAATTACTCCAACTGGCTTAATTCATCCCACTACAAGTCCTCTCTCAAATGCTGACATCTGCATGTATTGTTCGTGCAACTGTGTGTGAAGCATAGTTACTGTCCAACTGAGAACATGGAATGAAATGCGCAGTGACTTCATGCCATGGTATCGACATGCCCCTGTTTAACATCCTTGCCAGATGTATGGTGAAATTGTGCAGCAGGGTCACACATTCATCCTTTGGTGGCCAAAGTTTGTGATTTTGTCTTTACCGTTAATACCTGTATGAATATAATTTTGTGACCACCTTTAGCTACTATTTTAGCAGCCCCATTAAATGCTGAGCTTCAAAACAGAATATAAATCATCTGTATGATGTCTGATGGGAACACAGTAAAACAGCTGGCATAAGGTCTGTGGCAGCCACCAGGGTCGATAAAAGGCCAACTGCAGCTTGCCATATTCAGTAGCAGTGGCTGCCAGTGCCAGTGTTCTACAGTGATCTCAGTGTGCTTTTTATTATAAAGTCTGTAAAGGTTTGGACTGTTTTTGGTTTAATATTGAGACTGCACTTCTATCTGCTGCCACTGCACTTGTGGTTGTACTTGGATTTCTCATGATTTGCCTACCTCAACCTCTGATGAACTTAAACATTTCAAAGTGAATTATGCCACATTTGTTTCACATGTTTCTAACTACCTGAATATGGAAATACATTTTGAATTTTTTTTTTAATGAAAATGATGATTAGAGATTTGTGACATGTAATAACTGTGCCAGTATCTTGTGCTGCACAATGTGATAGGACAGAATCATGATGGGGCGAATTTTCACTCAAAAAAGGAAGACAGCAACCATTCAAAAGTCTCTGGCCCTTTAATGTTGCTGGATGGACTGATGGATCAATCACTACAATCAAGCATTCAGCTAGTGAGGTCAGTAGGCATGGTGCAAAAGGATATATCTACCAGCACCTGGTCAAGTGGCAAAATATCTACAACAGATTTATGGGCTGCCACAGATAGCCATAGCCTCACTTACTGCAGCAACCCAACATTTACAGCAAGCTCTCCAGTGTACTATTGACAACAACCCTGTGCTACATAGTTTTTCTCCCGGACTGTGATTAGCCTTTCTACCATCGATGTATGGCGAGATCACTTGCAGCAGTATTTCCTGTAAACGGACCAATGGCCTACAAGTGCACTGAGGGCATGGTTCATATCTGAGAGCTCCCCAATCAATCCCACAAACAATGTTCTCTTGCACTTTTTTTTTAAATGCAACCTGCTCTAAGGTGGAATAGGTCTTGTCAGGCCATTTTGCTGAGTTTTCCAACCAAGAGGGATGAACAATTTTTTAAGCTCTGGAAACAACAGCTTGAGCAGTGTAACATCTCATACAGAAGCTCACTGATCCAGCAATCTACAATCACTTCTGGTTAACTCGCTTTCCTTCCATTCGATGAAGCTCAAGAGGACCAAGAAGTTTTGCAAAAATGTTTAGCACTTTATTTCCAGACAAGTGACGTTAAGTTCACTGAGCTACAGCAAGCCATTCTATTATCTACAAACCCACAGCTCTATTATAACGTGCAAAAATTGGCTTCTTTACCTGACCAATTACTGCTGCCCCTCACCTCTATTCACTCACTTTTAATTGAACACTTTGTGGCAAAAATGCATGTGGTAGCTTCTCATTTAGAGTTTCATCAACATCGTAAGGCAACATCTGATAGGAATCAAATATATCAGACCAAGAAGGACCGAGTAGAAGGTGTTCTTGTGGATTATTGTAAGCAAAATCATTAATGTGTGTCATGGTCATTAGATTAGTACTGCATAATGAACAGCATGTTCATGCAATATGGCAGTCAAATACTTTTTTTACTGAAAGTTTTATGTATTTCTAGGGCATTTGATATTTTTCAAGCAGCTTAGGCTATGACTGCCACAGACTGAGATACCAGAACTGCCATCTCTACTGGCAATCTGATGATGGATTTCCAAAAATTTCGATCAGTCCAGATGGCAGTGGAGAAGCTCCCACAAGACTGGACAAAAATCAAACACAATATCATAACAGTTTTACTATACAGCCTCAACAAAATTTTTGTAAACTGTGAAGTTGTTTTGATTATTTTCTATACATGATATGTGTGATTCCCCAATTATAATGATGCCTGTCAACACCATTTTCACTAGGATCATGGATCAGATGTATATTAAAGCCCTCAACTGTGCCTGTAAAAATGAATGACAGCACACATTCAAGATTACATCATACTGTTTTATGCTGTCTGCAACAGTTCATATGGTAATAATATTATTCCTTTTCAATGTGGTGGTCTCGATCTCAATTATTAATCACCCTACATAATGCCAATTGAGATCTCTGCCTTTAAAATTATCAGATGCAGCTATGCAGTCTTCTAAAACTTATCATGAAAGTCCAATACCAGGCCAGGTAGTTCTGAAATTAACTTACAAACAGGTAACCAGAACCCTAAATTGAAAATATGTTTGGCCTGGATGAGCATACAAAATTTGAATTCTTTATCCAAAACTCATTTTAAGCAATTCAGAATACTGTTCCATGTGCAGAAGTTGAATCTGCATGTCTCCTATATGCTTGTTGTTTTCTCCAGGCTTAGGAATGGCTTCTAATTTTTTTGCCCACATTGCACCGGAAATTTTCAGAGTCCTTCCAATCCTTTTACCCTTGTGGGATGAAGTCCAAGTACAACTGGATTGCTTGTAAGAGTTATAAGTGCTGTCCCTGATTCCTTGTAACAGACTGGCATCACCTTAAGTCATTGTTCACAAGCTAAGTGGCATGTTACGTCTTTGTGAGGACTTCAAAAAGAAGGTAAACACTTGGTTGAGTATGGATTTAAACCTTGTTCTGCAGCTCAATGAATTATATTCAAAATTGGAAATGGGTCACTAACTTCTCTAAGTTTGATCTTTTGGAAGTTTATTTTCAAATTCATGTGGACAAGGTTTCCAAAGCCATTCTGGTATTAAATACCTATAATGGTATCTATCAGTGTCAGCTTTTGGTACTGCTAATGCACCAGCAATCATTAAGAAATTTTTAGAAAAAACTATTGTCAGTACTTAACAACGCATCAGTTACCTAGATGATGAAGTGGTATCACACAGGATGGCCTCAAGAGGAGCTGATGGTCAATCTTCAGTGAGTATTTCCTGTGCTTTTGCGAGCTGTGTAAAATGTAGTTTGTCAAAATGCTCCTCCTTGCACCTTTCCATTAAGTATATAAGATGTATCTTTAGCTGGGACAGTCTTAAATTAATGTCAGAGTATTTGGCCACCATTTTATATATTCCTACACTGACTAACATAAAGAACCTGCAGGTTTTTATGAGGAAAGGTTACATATTATGACTCGTTTATCCCTCAAATTGCAACCATTGCTCATCTGTTGAATCGACTGAAGAAATGGTGTTCCTTTCCAGTGTACCAAGCATTTCTTAAGTTGAAGCAATGTCTGCAAACTGTTCCTTTTCTTTGTATCAGCATGACTTAGGTCCAGTGTAGGCCACAGATAATCACAATGTGGCACCAACGCTGCTGTATCGCATGGAATGACCTTCTGCGTTCACCTCAAAGATGCTCACCATGGCACAAGAAAATTATTCCCAGATAGAGAAGGAGACATTGACAACTACCTTTTGTATAAGTTCTGCTTTTCTCTTTAAGGCAACAAATTCCATGTGGTCACAGATCATAAGCCATTGTCCATGTTCAGCTCTAAGTCAACATTGCCTCAATGAGCATCTCAGAGGTTACAATGCTGGGCTCTTTTTTTTAATCATATTAGCAATATTCCATTTATTATTGTACAATGGCCCAGTACATGAATGCAGATGCCCTGTCATAGTGCCCTACAGATTCCTAAGAGGAATTTGATAAACACAAGGCTGCTTTTACACTGACTCACAACTGGAATAGTCGGTTGGGTTGTTTCGGGAAAGGGGGGGGGGGGGGTGTCATCAGTCTCATCAGATTAGGGAAGGATGGGAAAGGAAGTCAGCCAAGACCTTTTCAAACGAACCATCCTGGCATTTGCCTGAAGAGATTTAGGGAAATCATGGAAAATCTAAATCAGGATGGCCAGACACGGGATTGAACTGTTGTCCTTCTGAATGCAAGTCCACTGTGCTAACCACTGCACCACCTTGCTCAGTAACTGGAAGAATGAAAGAGTTTCTCCATCGTTTCCAGGAATATTACAGCAACCATATCTAAGGATTCACTCTTGAGATAGGTTTGCCAATTCAAACAAACTGGCTGGCCTCAAGGTCTTCCTTCAGAAGCCTCCACAGAACTTTATTTCTTTTAATGATGCCACGCTTATTGCCTTTTCAAAGGTAGCTTGTTATTCAATCAGTAGTCTGGAGATTCTGGACTCCTGCATCAATCCCATAGGGGGATTTTCAGAATGAAGAATTTGGCCTAACAACAAGTGTACTGGCCACAGGTTGATAAGGACAGGTCGGCAATGATAGTGCATTTGTGGCTCAACAATGACAAGCTTGTCAGATGCAGCAACCAGTACCACTACAAATCTACCAGCTGTGGCCGGTTGCTACCCAGCTATGGGATTGGTGCTTGTGAATACAGCAGGTCCATTCCATTTTAGATGTGCTTCTCTTTTCCCATACATCATAAAAATGCAACAGATCACAATGGAGGATACCACTAAGACCCTGGCCACCATTTTCCTGTGGGAGGAGCCCCATGGATCCTTCTCACCAATAATGAACATCGGGTTGGATTTGCTGGTTTTCAATCATTTTGCATCTGGAATGAATTCAAGTATATTACAACAACTCTGTTTCATTGTGCCTCTAATGCCATGGTCAAATGATTAGGCACGTGTTTACAACATAGATGGAAAAACAGCTGATTTCAGTGCCTATTGATTCTACTCTGCTTTTCTCTTTATCCATTTACTGGGTGATGCCAATCCATAATCATAGGTGGCAGAACTTTTGCATAAACACCCTCATCATTCATCATTCATCTACCACAGCCTCCATTGGTAGAAGAAGCACTAGTTGCACCTATTAAGATGGACGTCACTGTCTGGTGTCCACTTTCAGACATAGTCATGGCTTGATACATGGCTCCATCACTGCCCAGCAAGGCCACGAGCTTGTCCTGGCAGCTACACTTCAAGGAAACATAGTGCATGAATTAATAAAAGTGGAAAACTAAGTTCATTATGCTGGGTAGTGGTGGGGGCACAGGTCAGAAACTGAAAGATACAGAAAACTAAAAGGGTCTGAAGAAATGACCAGTTTCCGAGAAGAAATGCAAATTAACATAAATTAAGGACAGGTGGGTGGTGAGAGCCAAAGACATGTTGTAGCACCAGTTCCCATGTGCAAGTTTTGAGAAACTAGTGTCTGGGGGGAAGAATCCAGATGGTATGTGTGGTGTAACAGGCACCTAAGTCATGACTGTCATGTTGTAGAGCTCTGAAGCAGTATATTGTTTGTTGCCAGTATACACCCTCTGCATGGGCCCATTCATCCTATCTGGTAACTTGGTGGTAATCATACCAGTGTAGAAGGTCGAACAGTGTTTATGCAACAGCTGGAACATGACCTGTTGTTTCACAGGTGGCTCTCGCTCTGATAGGATATATTTTGCCAGTTACAGGCTGGTGGAGGCAGTGCTATGATTGTGCACAATCAAGTGTTACAGCAGGGAGAGTTAAAAGGGTAGAAGCCATAGGGTAGGGAAGTAGATGCAGGTGCAGTGTAGAGTCTGACCAGTATATTGCACAGATTGTAGGAGCAACAAAAAGATATTCTAGGTGTGGTGGGGAGAATGTCAGACAGAATGTACTTCATTCCAGGGCTTATTTTAGGAAGTCATAGCCTTGTTGACGTAGCTAACTAACACATTCAAAACCAGAGTAGTACTGAGTGACAAGAGGTGACCTCCTAAAGTTTATTTTTTGAAGTGGGTCAGCAGTACCAGGATTGAATGTGAAGACCCAGGAAATCTGCTTTTGATCTAGTATGTTGGGGTAACTACATCCAGTAAAGGCTAAGGTGAGAATGGTGGTGTATCGCTGTAAAGAGTCAGCATCTGAAAAAAATGCATTTGTCACAAATGCCAGGGCTGTATGGGAGGGAAAGGGTGGAAACTGTCAAAATGTACTTATTGTTGTTTGTTAGCAGGTTTAGTGTGAAGTGGTGTGTAGATGACCCTCAGTGAGTATAAGGTCAACAGTAAGTAAAGTGGTATGGAATTCAGGATAGGACTATTTGAAATTTAATTAGGAAAATGTATTTAGACACTCCAAAAATTTAACATGTCAGTCTCAGCAGGAGTCCATATGGCAAAAATGTTATCAGGCTATCTAAGCCAAACCAGCAGCTGAAGGCTTTGGATTCCAGGGCAGCCCCCTTTAAACAACTCATGAAATGTTTGGCACTGGAAGAAGCCATCCTTGTTCACACAGCTATGCACCTGATCTGTTTGTGTGTCTGCCCCTCAAAGATAAAGTAGTTACTCCTAAGTATAAAGTTGATTAAGGTGAGCACAAAAGACATTATAGGTTTGGAATCAGATGGGCACTGCTTGAGGTAACATTCAGCAGTAGGCAGACTGTGTACATGAGGAATGTTGGTATATGGGGAGGTTGCTGTAAAGATGACAAGCAAGGTGTGTGGTAGGTGTGGGGGTGGGCATAGGTTTCACATGTTCTAAGACATAGTTGGTATCTTAAATATGGGAGGAGAGTGTTTGTCAACTAAGGCAGATATCTATGTACAGTGAGTGCTTTGCATCTTGCAACTACAAAGTGGCCAGGACTATTGGGTTTCGTTTCTTATGAAGATGGTAAAAAGTGGGTGAGTGAAGTTTCAGTGGGGTAAGAAATTCTGTGGAATGAGGTGTTAGTCCTTCTGAGGGGCCCTAGGTTTTAAGGAGGGGCTGTAGGTCACTTTGTGTCACAGGGATGGGCTCCTTATGGCAGATGGTGTACATGAAGGTTTCAGACAGCTGGTATGGAGTTTGTAAGTGAAGGTCTACACCAGTTGTCTGACACCTCTACATACAGCATCTGCCATCAAGAGCCCACCCCTGTGATACAGACTGATGTACAGCACCCCCTTAAAAAAAACTGTCACCTCACAGGGACTCAATTTAAATCACGAAGCTATTGAAGATTGAGGACGGGGGGGGGGGGGGGGGGGGCCTCCCATTTAACACTTCACTGTGAAGTAACAGTTCGCTTCTCAAGTTAAATAGTGGGGGCAAAACATTTGACTGCAAGAAAATTCTAAGTTTTGAGTGTGAAATAGAATTTATTTGGATTACTACTACTACTACTACTACTACTACTACTACTACTATTATTATTATTATTATTATTATTATTATTATTATTATTGATTTTAAATAAATGGCTGATTTTTCACCATTCTTTCCTATGATCTGTTGTTGTATGAAGTCTGCCGTATAATATAGTGGGTGACTAATGCATCAAAAACAATTGTTGCTACCAGAGGTGTATCACTGTGATTTCTCTCATCTCACCTGTGGCTGAAGCTGCTGCTAATCTGTGGCCCTCTTGGACCAGCAGCTGTTTCTGATACGGCAGGAAGATGCAAGGATGGTGATACACAACTTAAGTGATCAGATTAATTATGAAATGCAAATAACTTCAACTGCTGCTTCATAGCACCTTCTTGATTGTTAAAATCAATTAAAGCTCTTCAGAAAGGATACTGGAATTGGATCTGCTGGACTGACATATGTACACAGTTTGTAAACCAACAATGAATGCTCACATATTGATATATTTGATTAGCATATCGTCATGCTTCAGAACTCAAGTAAATTCTTTTAACACAGTCCTTTTCAAACATGAAACTTTCTGTATGACTCCATACTTCTGTTTTAGTTTACAATCTCACTCTTCCTAGTAAGTGAAGTTGTATCTTATCTTCTTTGTAAGCAGTCTGCTGATACAACACACATTAGTGTTCTTGTGATGAAAATTGCCCATGATCTATTTCGTATTCTTATAAATCCTGACCTGCTGATTGTCTTCTCTTGCTAATACTTGAGTATTGTATCTTCTCTCTCAAATTTTCTACCTTGGTCTTCTCTCCTTCATCGAAAATGTCAAAAATTGCTGTTTATTTTCAGAAGCTAGTAATACATTCCAATAATTTTGCTGTAAAAATCTGCTGGCAACTCCTTAATTCTCTGCACACTCTTAACTGCTTGCACTGTCTCAGCACTATACTTCTCTTCTCTGTATTACACCTTCCAACTACTACCATAAAGAAAAATGCCTGCTTTCTTCAAAATTGTCACTCTTTTCCACTAGTAAAATGACATACTCCTTCCATCAATCTTAACACTCCAACATGGCAGCTTTGTTTTCATTTGTGACTTCCTTCTTAATAAAATTTGTTCATATATTGATATATTGTTTCTTCTGTTGGATCAACGCATGCTCTTTTGCACACACATTACACAGAAATTGCATTAAACATAGGGTATAAACATTTATGATATGAATATAATAATATTTTGCCTTTACAAATGTCTGCTTGTGTCTGTGTATGTGTGGATGGGTGCGTGTGCGTGTGCATACACCTGTCCTTTTTTCCCCCTAAGGTAAGTCTTTCTACTCCCGGGATTGGAATGACTCCTTACCCTCTCCCTTAAAACCCATGTCCTTTCGTCTTTCCCTCTCCTTCCCTCTTACCCGAAGAAGCAACCGTTGGTTGCAAATGCTCGAATTTTTGGTGTATGTTTGTGTGTCTATCGACCTGCCAGCACTTTTGTTTGGTAAGTCACATCATCTTTGTTTTTAGATGTATAAACATTTATGTTACACTTGCTTTATTTTTGAGTTGATACACAAAAACATACAAAAAAGTCCTAAGATAGGTTACATTGAATCAACATTGCACTCGGGAAGTAAAGATTATGGTACTGTGTTCCCAAATATAATGAATAAACTTTTTTGGATCCCAAACAATTGATAGAGTGTCTTTTTCAGAGATGCTAGAATTCTTTTTGCTGTTAATCAGTCTGCAGCTGGTGAAGACTATTATCTTATATTGCTTTCCATCTTCCTCCCGTTTGCCTTGAAACAGACGGTATCCTATCCCATGGTCACTTGCATCAGGAGGCAATGCAAAAGGGGAAAACTTAGATTAGGATAGTGCAATATTAGATACTTGGCATCAATTCAAATGTTCATTTGTGTTCAGATGTCCATATCCAGATGCTGCTGTTCTTGCACATCTTCATTAAGTTTGGCTCATTGAGTGCTTGATTGTGAATGAATATAAGATAAAATTCTCATGTCCCAACCCGTGATTTTAGTTGCATTTTGATTTGAAATTGTCATACAGGCCCTTGGTTTTTGGATTATGATGAGTCGTGTTGCCCATTGGCTGTAGAACGTTTTGCTGCTCTGGGTGATCATCCTTGAGGTTAGCACAAAATATAAGTGATATTGTTTGGAAAAGAGCCATAAGTGCTTTATATGTAATGTGAGCATCCAATTCTGTTGCTTTTTCTAGGTGTGGTTCCACAAGAGTGGCAGGCTTTATACAAAAATGTCTATTTCAATGTTGTATGACATCACCTGCTTCATGTCAAGAACAGAATTTCATTGTGACCATGTGCCAAAACTTGTGATTCCACAGATTTTAACTGTGGCACTCCAATGCTAAAGTACAAATGTAAGAGAGATTGATGATGTACCCATATCACAAAGAAAATTAGTTGGCATCCCTTATTGTATAACAGAAAACATTAATGTGTTTAGGGAGAGCACATCACCATGACTAAGTGATGGGTACTGTCTATATCTGTGCCACTACGCTATGGGTCTGTGTGTGGGCGTGCAAGGCTTGCCACAGCAGCCTTTAGTTACACACAGTACATTCTTCTTTGAAGAAAGTTCAGCAAATAGCTCCTTGGAGGTGGCATTCTGTACATGGATGCTTCACAAAACACAATGGGAATTTTGGCAAATGCCTGTAAATGCAGGACATACTGATTTGAAATACTTATAGCCAGTCAAACCCAGTTCTGTGTTACTTTTATGGTGAGAGACATTAGGAGCAGTGGGTTTTGAGTCCTAAAAGGTAGATCAGAAAATCTCAAAACTTCGTAGTTTGTTGAGAAAGCTTGCTGTGTCACTTGTTAATTCCACATTTACATCTACATCCTTCCTTACACATATACCTACTCTGCAAGCCACTATATGGTGTGTGTGTGTGTGTGGGGGGGGGGGGGGGGGGGTACCTTGTACCACTGCTAGTCAGTCCTTTCCCTTGCCCACTTACAAATAGGAGTGAGGGAAATGCAACTGTCTATATGATTCTGTACGAGCTCTGATTACTTGTGGCTTCTCGGTCCTTACGTTATATGCATGTTAGTGGCAGTGCGATAGCTCCGCAGTCTGTCACAAAAGCCATTTCTCTAAACTTTATCAATGATTTTTTAAGAAAATAATGTCTTCTTCCCTCCAGCAGAGATTCCCATTAGTTCATGGAGCATTTTTGTAATACTCACATAATGTTGACTGAATCTACTGGTAACAAATTAGCAGCATGCCTCCCTGTTGCTTGGATGTCATCCTTTTATGCAATCTGTTGGGAATTGGGAATTGCGAAATACTGCAGTGGAACTCAAGACTGGGTCACACAAGTTTTCTCTACACTTTCTCCCTTATCAGTGAATTACACTTCTCTAGAATTCTCACAATGAACTGTAGTCGACGATTTGCCTTCCAAACAAACAACTTTACCTGCTTGTTCCATTTGACCACTAATACTGTATTCAAACATGACGGGATCTTTTTCCTACTCATCTGCAGTAACCTTCATTTTTCCACATACAGAGGAAGCTGCCATTCATCACACCAAACAGAAATTGTGTCAAAGGCATTCTGTATCCTCCTGCAGTCACTCAAAGATGACACTCTGCCATATGCTACAGCATTATCAGCAAACAGTCACACATTGCCACACGCTGTATCTGACAAATCATTCATGTACATAAATAACAGCAGTGGCTCTGCCACACTTCCCTAGGGTGCTCCTGACAATATCCTTATCTATGAACACTCACCATCTAGGACATGAAGTGGGTGATATTACATACATACTTGGGAATCTCTTTCAATGTTCACTCATTCATTAACCCTTCATGTTCCATAGATCGCATGAAGGGGAATCTTCAATGGTGTGGAATGAGTCAATGGATCCATTAACAATAGACAAGCAAATAATTGGAACTCTGTATGTTTACTGCAGCAACAAAAAGCTATCATTCTACTGCTTAATACTATGTGACTACATTAGCTAAATCTAATCTAATAAATTAGAAGTAATGACACTGCTGCTATGTGAAAAGCTGCAATTCCTGCTGTCATATTGAAGAGCTACTGTTTAAGTACTACTGGTAGCTTAATATTTGTGTGTATACACAGTTATTTTCAAAGAAAATAGGTACATACACCAGTAACAACAGAGCTCTGTTTACGATACTGTACTACCTGTTCTGTAGCAAACACTGCTACCTGACATGTAGCTGACAGCAATTACCAGTCCATGAATCTAGCTAGCCAAACAATTTGTGTAAGGCGTGGCTAATTAGATCTGTTATTAATTTTATTTTGCCTTGGTATATTTTGCCTTGGTAGGGCTTCTCAGTTTATTGCTTTATGCTAGATCTTTGTCAGAGTGTGTAACACGCCCAGAAGCAAGTTTTTACTATAGCAACACAAAGCAATAAGGAGTAAATGTACTGGTCAGGGAAGATAATAATTCCCAGATCCTTAAAGACATCTCTGCACGATACACTTGCTATCAAAGGTATCCGGAGACACCCAAAAACATATGTTTTTCATATTAAGTGTATTGTGCTGATACCTACTGCCAGGTAATCCATATTAGTGACCTCAGTAGTCATTAGACATCGTGAGAGAGCAGAATGGGGCACTCCATAGAACTCACGGATCCGAGGAACTCTCAAGACTTCGAACATGGTCAGGTGATCGGGTGTCATTTCTGTCATACGCCTATATGTGAGATTTCCACACTCCTAAGCATCCCTAGGTCCACTGTTTCTGAAGTGACAGTGAAGTGGAAACGTGAAGGGACATGTACAGCACAAAAGCGTACCGGCCAACCTGGTCTGTTGACTGACAGAGACCTCTGACAGTTGAAGAGGGTCTTAATGTGTTTTAGACAGACAACCATCCTAACCATCACACTGGAATTCAATACTGCACCAGTCCCCATTGCAAGTACTATGACAGTTAGGGGGGAGGTGAGAAAACTTGGATTTCATGGTTGAGTGGCTGCTTTTAAGCCACACATCAAGCCGGTAAATGCCAAATGACATCTCGCTTGGTGTAAGGAGTGTAAACATTGGACGATTGAACAGTGGGAAAACATTGTGTGGAGTGACGGATGTTGGTACACAATGTGGCGATCTGATGGCAGGGTGTGCATATGGTGAATGCTCGGTGAATGTTATCTGCCAGTGTCTGTAGTGCCAACAGCATAATTTGGAGGCGATGATGTTATGGTGTGGTCGTGTTTTTCATGGAGAGATCTTGCAACACTTCTTGTTTTGCATGGCACTATCACAACATCACAACACAGGCCTACATTGATGTTTTAAGCACATTCTTGTTTCCCATTGTTGAAGAGCAATTCAGGGATGGCGATTGCATCTTTCAACATGATCAACCAATTGTTCATAATACACACCCATGACTGAGTGTTACACATCAATAACATCCCTGTAACAGACTCGCCCGCACAGAGTCTTGACCTGAATCCTATAGAACACCTTTGGGATGTTTTGGAACGCCGACTTCGTGCCAGACCTCACTGACCGACATCGATACCTTTCCTCAGAGCAGCACTCCGTGAAGAATGGGCTGCCATTCCCCAAGAAACCTTCCAGCACCTGTTTGAACGTATGCCTGTGAGAGTGGAAGCTGTCATCAAGGCTTAGGGTGGGCCAACACCATACTGTATTCCAGCACTACCGATGGAGGATGCCACAAACTTACAAGTCATTTTCAGCCAGGTGTCCAGATACTTTTGATCACGTAGTGTATGTGAACATTTATTTTACACAGAAGTCTTACTACTCATTACAGTTGATACATGCACTGCTGCAGAGCATACTTCAGTAAGAAAACACAGGGGATGATTATGATGATGATGGGTTTGTGCGGCGGTCATCTGCTTGGTTATCAGTACCCATACAAATTCCCAACCTCTGCTCAGTCCAAATCTGCCACTTTCATGAATGATGATGAAAATGATAGGGACAACATGAACACCCAGAGAACTCAAGGCAGGTGAAAATCCTGAGCCCCGGGAATCGAACCCGGGACCCCGTGCTCGGGAAGAGAGGACACGACCGCGAGAACGCGAGCTATGGACCACAGGGACAAAGTCTGTCAAATAAGCCAATAAACTTTTTTGTAAATCAATGCAATTAGACAGTTCTGAGAGCAAAATACACTGAGCCTCTTGATTAATTTATCTGTGCATTGACTTGATTTTGACCTGTTACCACAGTACGTCACAGTATTTTTCACATAGTGTTTCATTTATTTGTTATGGTTTTAGGGTGCAAAACTGCTACGGTCATTAGCGGCCGGTCTGTAACTTAGGAAAAGCTAAAAAAAACTTAACTGGAAACCAGCAGCAATGGGAGCAAAACTCAAAAAGCGGAAAAACCGAAAAACAGAAGGAAAGATTAAAAAACCACTATAAAAGGGGGGGTTGTTTGTACCCAAAAAGAGCTTCAAATGACTGACGTCATCTTACTGGCACTAATAAACTTGAGAACGCGATGGGCTGATCGCGTGTCATCTGCTAAAATGGACGATATATCAGCTGACAGCTGTAGACGGGCATGAAACGGAGTAAAATAGGGGCACTCAAGTAAAAGGTGTCTCACCACCCACAGTTGAGAGCAGTGGGGACAGAGTGGGGGAGGGCTGCTGCTTAAAAGATGTCGCTGGCTGAAAAGACAGTGCCCTATCCGGAGTCTAGTTAAAATTACCTCCTCCTGACGACGACTTCGGGTGGAAGAGGTCCAAGCACAGGGAAGAGCTTTCAAGTCCCACAATTTATTATTGGGAATTGTCGACCAATGTGCATGCCATAAAAGAGCAACACGACGACATAAAACACTCAGTAGATCGACGAAGGGAGTCATGCAAATAGCTTGGTGAAGAAGAGAGACTGCAGCCTTGGCTGCTATATCGGCCACCTCATTTCCACAGATATCAACATGTCCTGGGATCCAGAGGAACCCCACAGAGACGCCCCCAAGTGGAGCAAGTAGAGGCAGTCCTGAATCCGGTGGACCAGAGGGTGGACAGGGTAGAGAGCTTTGAGACTGAGGAGAGAGCTGAGAGAATCTGAACAGATAACATACTGTATCTGCTGATGGCAACGGATGTATTGGGCAGCCTGGAGAACAGCGTAAAGCTCTGCAGTATAAACCGAACACTGGTTGGGAAGCCGAAATTGATTTGGGGTGTCGCCAACAATATAGGCACTCCCAACACCAAACGATGTTTTTGAGCCATCAGTGTAAATAAATGTGGCATCCGTCATTTGTGCGCAGAGAGCAGCAAATGCCCAACAATAAACAAGAGAAGGGGTACCATCCTTGGGAAACTGACAAAGGTCATGGAGCAGGCAGGTCTGGGGCCGGAGCCAAGGCGCTGCTGTACCCCAAGTTGTCAAGAAAGTTTGAGGAAAGTGGAATGAAAGAGAATGGAGCAGTCGACGGAAGCGGATTCCCGGTGGTAGTAGGGAGGAAGGGTGGCCAGCATACCCTAAAATCCATGGAGGCGTCAAAAAAAATGTCATGGGCTGGATTTGCAGGCATGGAAGTCAGATGGTTAGTGTAACGACTCCAAAGGTCAGCTCGCCGATTGGACAGCGCAGGTGCACCAGTCTCAGCATAAAAGCTTTCCACAGGGCTGGTCTAAAAACCTCCAGACACTAAACGTAATCTACAGTGGTGGATAGAGTCGAGACGCCGAAGAATAAATGGTCGAGCAGAGGAGTAAATTATGCTTCCATAGTCCAATTTCCAGCGCACTAAGATGTGATAGAGGCGGTGAAAGACCACTCGGTCTGCTCCCCAGGAGATGCCATTGAGGACACGGAGGGTATTGAGGGATTGCAGACAGCGAGCTGAAAGATAGGAAACGTGGGAGGACCAGCACAGCTTTCTGTCAAACATAAGACCCAAGAATTTAGGGACGTTCACAAAGGGAAGGTTGACAGGGCCTAGATGTAAGGAAGGTGGAAGAAACTCTGTACAACGCCAAAAATTAACACAAACGGTCTTACTGGGAGAAAAGCGGAAGCCAGTTTCAATGCTCCAAGAGTGGAGGCGATCGAGACATACTTGAAGACGTCGTTCAAGCAGGCTGGTCCGTTGAGAGCTGTTGTCGGTTGCAAAATCGTCCACAAAGAGGGAGCCCAAGACATTAGGAAGAAGACAATCCATAATTGGGTTTATGGCAATGGCAAACAGTACAACACTTAGCACGGAGCCCTGGGGCACCCTGTTTTCTTGGGAGAAGGTACGGGAAAGAGAAGTGTTCACCCGCACTATAAATGTGCGCTCCGCCATAAATTCATGAAGAAAAGGGGCAGCTGACCTCGAAAGCCCCAAGAGAACAGTGTGAGGGCCAAGAAGATGAAGGAGATCAGCTTGTGCCATTGGTGTGGATGATGGAATGTAGACAGTACAAAGACAGAAGGTATATCCAGAAAGGGAAAGACAGACAGTGACAGCTTGGAAGGAACTGTTTAAGGGGATTGAGTGATAATGGAGAGTATCATGGAGAAGAATCATGAGTCCTCCGTGTGCCTTCAACAGAGGGGAGATCAAATCGGACTGACTGAAAATGGGGGAAAAGAAAGCGGTCGTGGCGACGCAGCTTCGTTTCCTGAAGACAGAAGATGACCGGCGAGTAGGATCGTAAGAGGATCGACAATTCATCCTGATTGGCTCAAATGCTGTGTATATTCCAATGGATAATGGACATAAGGTGGACAGAAAATGGAAGAATGTGACCAAGGTTGCCCTCAACTCAATGACTGCTCAGAGTTTGCGACCAACAGTGTGGAACGGCATTCAGCCGAAGGCAGAAGATCCTGATCCATAGGTTGTTCGGGAGCAGCTCCTGCCACCAGCGATCGAACAGTTGATCGGCTGTCAGCAGTGTACCTCGGCAACACAGAAGACAGCTGAGGGCGGTTACCGCCAGGCAGTGCTGTAGATGAGACACGCCGTGGTGGAGAAGGAGAGGAACTGGGTTTGGTATTAGCCTTTTTGGAAACAGAACATTGAGATGAAGGAGGAACTGATGGTTGTGAAGTTGGGGTAAATAAAAACTCTTCACGAGTAGGCTCTTTTTTGGAAGCCCGGGTCTCTGATTTTGGGGCTCGAGATTTAGCAGAACCCAATGAAGGGTGAGCCATAGAGTGAGCATGTGAGAGTGGGGAGGTTGAAAGGGCGATCTTTGTGCTGGCTGATCTGACAATTGTGGCACTAACAGTGAGATCACAAGTCTGAGTGGCTGCCTGCTTTGTTGGCCAAGGAGAAGAAAGGACAGTGCTGCATTGACCTGTGTGAGGCACAGTGGGCTTTCGACTGGCCAATAACGTTCGAGCAGCAAAGGTCGACACCTTTTCCTTCACTCTGATTTCCTTAATGAGCCGTTCGTCTTTAAAAATGGGGCAATCTCTAGTTGAAGCAGCATGGTCACCCATACAGTCGATGCAACGAGGGGATGGAGGTGGACAAGCACCCTCATGGGCATCCCTGCCACATGTAACGCATTTGTCTGGATTGGAACAGGATTGGCTGGTATGATTGAACCACTGACACCGATAACAACGCGTAGGGTTTGGGATGTAAGGGCGAACGGAAATTATCTCATAGCCCGCTTTTATGTTTGATGGGAGTTGAACTCTGTCAAATGTCAAGAAGACAGTACGGGTTGGAACGATGTTTGTGTCAACCCTTTTCATGACTAACAGCCATGACGCCCTGGTCAGACAGGTAGTTTTGAATTTCCTCATTGGACAATCTGTCGAGGGAGCGTGTATAAACGACCCCACGTGATAAATTTAAAGTGCGGTGCGCTTCCACCCAAACAGGGAAGGTGTGTAACAGTGAAGTACGCAGCAATTTTTGTGCCTGGAGGGCACTGACTGTTTCTAACAACAAGGTGTCATTTCGTAACTGGGAACAAGACTTTATAGGACCTGCAATTGCGTCAACACCTTTCTGAATAATGAAAGGGTTGACCGTGGAGAAGTCATCACCTTCGTCAGACCGAGAAACAACAAGGAACTGTGGCAACGATGGAAGAACTGTCCGTGGCTGAGACTAATTGAACTTACGCTTGTGAGCTGACATAGTAGATGATGAGGAAACCATTGTGGAAGTATCCCCCATGATTACTGGCATCTCCGGTGGCGCGCTCCTTCCTTGTGGGGGCCCTCTCTGAGGGCACTCCCGCCTTAGTTGAGTGTTCACACCTCAGGTCACACCTCCCGAGAAACAGACGGAAGGACCAATCGGCACTTTTGGAAGGTATCAGCTTGGGTAATCACCCCTCCATGGGCCTGGCTGTTACCAGAGGGTATGTACGTGTCCTACCTGTCTACCCGGGGCGGGGAATTGCGCAATACCCCGTCACTGGCTACACATGGGAATGCGTGGGTCGGCCTTCAGACAAGCACAGGGAGAAACAAAGAAAGGGAGAAACAAAGAAAGGGAGAAACAAAGAAAGGGAGAAACAAAGAAAGGGAGAAACAAAGAAAGGGAGAAACAAAGAAAGGGAGAAACAAAGAAAGGGAGAAACAAAGAAAGGGAGAAACAAAGAAAGGGAGAAACAAAGAAAGGGAGAAACAAAGAAAGGGAGAAACAAAGAAAGGGAGAAACAAAGAAAGGGAGAAACAAAGAAAGGGAGAAACAAAGAAAGGGAGAAACAAAGAAAGGGAATGGAAAGAAGAGAGGTCTCAAATGCCGTAGCAGAGAAAAGGTTAAAGAGAAGAGGTAAAGAAAAGAGAAGGACAAAGGAAGGACAAAGACTTGCCAGCAGAGAAAGCAAAGAATAGACTGTTTTACATTTTCGAGCGTCCGTCTCTGGATGTAGGCACAAAACATACTCCCAGAGGGGGATCAAGGGAATGAAAGAGGTGGGGGTGAGGGGAGGGGGGGGGCGAAGATGGGGATGGGGAAGGCTGCGCGAAAGGAAGGTATGCAGCCCCACAAGGAAGGAGGGCCACATTAGCTCGGGGTCCCGTACTCGCTACGCACGTATCCACGAAAGAGTTGTGGACCTCCTGGGGTAGTGTAATCATTTAATGTGTGATCATCAAGGTCTACACCTGATGCAGAAAGGGCTGTGCCTTTTCAAAACACTGTATGGACGTGTATATGCAGCAGAGTACAAACAATTACTGTTCTGCTGCAGGTAATCTAGCATATATAATTACTTCAGTGGTGATCACTGTCTTTCAGAGCACAAAAATCTCTCTTCTCTGAGTGAACACTTTATAACAAAACTCTGTAGTTCAGATTTGTGACCATATGCTCATGCAAAAGCTGTAGAATTAATCATAGTAGTGTCTTTGAATCAAACTGTGTTGCATAAATAACAATATAGCACTTTTCTTACCTATAGGTTTGTAAAAGGTTAACTCACGTCTTATACATGTAGGAGTAAACACTATGCTGTCTACATACACCTAGGACTGCTGACAACAACACTGATCATAAAGGCTGAATCCTATCCAAACTAACAGCAATGAAAGAAGGTACTACAAGTTGAATATCTGTCAATATATTTCTGATCATAAAGCATATATCAGACTATGAAATTATATTGTAATTTGATAGATATAAAATCTACTCGCCAAAGGCTACAGGAGAACAAAAATATAAAAAAGATTGTACGTATTCTATCTTTCAGAGCCAGTGGCTCCTACTCCTGGCAAAAGGGTTGAAAGGGAGGGAAGAGGGGTCAAGCAAAAGGGCTGAAGATGTTTAGGAGAAGGGGTAGAGATCAAAAAGTCACTACAACCCCAGGTCATGGGAGACTTTCCGGATAGGATGTGAAGGAACAACCGATAGAGGACTGCACTGCATGAGATTTGGAAACTCTGGACCTTAAAAGTGTAGGCTAGGATAATAGACGAGACAGAGATTACTGCTAAAACATTGTGCTCGAGTTAATAAGAGCAAAAAGGTAAGTGCAGTATATGTAACAGACAGGGGATGGGGATGGCGAAAAATAGACGGGTCAGAAAATAAGAGATGTAGAAAACTAAACAGAGTGGAGAAAATAGTAGTTACTGTGGAGAAATGCTGAGAACGAAAAAATTAAGGTAAATTAAGGCCAGGTGGGTCATGAGAACCAAAGACATATTGTAATGCTAGTTCCCACCAGCAGAGTTCTGAGAAACTGTTACCTGTGAGGGAAGAACCCAGATGGCATATGTGGTGAAACAGGCACTGATGTCATAAATATCATGCTGTAGAGCATACTCTGCAACAGGATATTGTGCACTGCCAGTATAAACCTTTTGCCTATGCCCATTCATCCTAACCGATAACTTAGTGGTAGTCATGCCGACGTAAAAGACCGAACAGAGTTTACATAACAACTGTAGTCATGCCGACGTAAAAGACCGAACAGAGTTTACATAACAACTGCTATATGACATGTCATTTCACAGGCGGCTTTCCCTCCAATCCATATTTTTATCCAACCAGTTGCATTATATTGTTAAAAATTGATAATTTTGTTATTAGACCACAAAATTAGTATGACAGTTTTGTATAAATAGAAGACTCCTCTTCAAAACTGACAAATGTACTGAATCTTTCTCTACAACATGTAATTTAGCTAACTTTACAAACTGAGATTTCAGTTTAATAAATAACTCACCATAATTGAACTGACTGTTTTGTTTCTCACAGTTTATTATATTAAATGTATAAACAACATCAGTTTCCATTCCACTTATTTCAAAATAGAACCACTGATGATGCTTATTGGAGTTAACATCAGGCATGAGAATCAAGTCGTATTCACGGAGACCAACCTGCAATAAACAAGACAATGTACAAAATAGAACTTAACAGTTAATGATACCAGGGTCATATATTGTATTATATACCTGAATAGCTTTTCTAAGGTTTCCACTTTCAAACCTTGACTCAAAAATCAAGTGACGTTTCTCAGGTTCACCACTTCCCAAGTGTCTCTCATCCATATTGAAAAGGACCCTGTTAGTGAAAGTCACAATAATTAATACTTATTGAACAAAAATATTTCACCATAGTTTGTAATGACAATTCAATGACGATATATCATTTCAAATTTCTCTATCAGTAGTCTCACTTTTCACTTGCGTTTATCAGTCTATGAGATGGATCCACTGAAGACCAACTGTCCAAATCATAAACAACTTTGTTCATTACTTGATTTGGATGAAGACCTCTCTCCACACAGTTTAAAAGTTTGCTCCTAAAATGGAAAACAGAACTGTATGAAAAAGATCTGGAAATATAGATCAATAATCTGCCATGATGCCAATTACATACCTACATGTTCTTCTGTCCTTTATATTCAAGGGCTCTAGCTTCCCTGAACCTTCACTACCCATCATATCAGGATATGCCACTTTAACAAATGGTAGCACACTGTTGACTCTTGACGCAATCACAGAATATGCATAATGGAAAGTAGAGTAATTAGGAATGTTTTCAAATACTGTAAGACCTTTTATCATTTCTCTGCTACTAGCCAAACTTCTGTAAAAATTTCAGTATACAAAATAAATAATGAATCACTTATGTAACAGCATTTCATTATTATTTGGGCTTGCTTACCTACAAATGCATGCTTTACCTTCCATTTGGAGTCTGAGCAACATCCTTTTTCAACATCAAATTATTTTGTGATATTAATGTAGAGCTTCTTTCACTAATATTTTCACCTCCTCCATCCATTGGAAAACTTTTCCCTTGTATACACTGATCCTTATTTTCATTTCTGGTAGAACAGCTCGAGTTGCGTGACTGGGAAGCTGCTGTATATGCAGTAGATGAAAAATTGAGAGTGTTTTCAGTCAAATTAAATTCCATGATTTTCTTCTTTAGGTCACTTTCTCCCATCAATGCATCAAAGGAACAACTTTTTGTAAGTGTTATTTCCCTGTTTCCAGAATTGCATTTCATTTTGCTGCAAACACAAGGCCCTTTCAGCTCTTGGAAAAATGATTCATACCTAAAAGGAAACCCATAATAATTGCCATATTAATGACGTAGCGCATCAAAAGGACATGTAAATAATGGTATGTATAGTTATTCACATTTAGGCAGACTTCATTACAGATTTATTATTTCAGCTGCATTCAATGATGATTAAAATAAATATAACACATTTCTATTTTCTATTGTGCCTTTGCTCTATCTAAAGAAAATTTACACTTTCTTATGCTCATATAAAAATACTTTAACCATGTCATATGTTTATCAGCAACAACAGCTGGAGCTACTACGAAGGGCGTTTGAAAAGTTGGTGCAAAAATAAAAACTACTTACATTTTTGGGGTAAACCTTTTTTTATTTTTTGAGTCTCCTTTTAGACTTACACACTTCACTTCATCCAACACTGTTCTAATTTGTTGATCCCTTCTGAATAATAGGAATTTTCCAAGTCTGCAAAATAGCTATTAGTTGCAGCAATTACCTCCTCATTTGAATAAAATCTTTGTGCTGCCAGCCATTGCTTCAAATTGGGGAACAAATAGTAGTCTGAGGGAGCCAAGTCTGGAGAACAGTGGGCATGTAAAAAGAGTTGGAATCCTATTTCCAATACTTTTGCAGCCACAACTGCTGAGGTGTGTGCTGGTGTATTGTCGTGATGGCAAAGGACTTTTTTGCGGTCCAATCACCAGCATTTTTCTTGCAGCTTGGTTTTCAAACGGTCCAACAACAATGAATAATATGCACCTGTAATAGTTTTACCCTTTTCCAGATAGTTGATGAGGATTATCCCTTGCAAATCACAAAAGACAGTTGCCATAACCTTGCCAGCCGAAGGAATGGTCTTCGCCTTTTTTCGTGCAGATTCTCCCTTGGTAACCCATTGTTTGGATTGTTGTTTAGTCTCAGGAGTATAGTAATGTATCCATTTTTCATCCACAGTGACAAAACAATGCTTAAAGTCCTGCGGATTCTTCCTGAACATCTGCAAACTATTCTTGGAACACTTCACACGATTCCGTTTTTGGTCAAACGTGAGCAATTGCAGAACCCATCTTGCTGATAGTTTTCTCATGTCCAAATGTTTATGCAACAATTATGTACCCACTCATTTGAGATACGCACAGCACTAGCAATCTCACGCACCTTAACTCTTCTGTCGTCCATCACCATATCATGGAGTTTATCAATGATTTCTTGAGTCGTAACCTCCACAGGGCATCCAGAACGTTCAGCATCACTTGTGCTCATATGGCCACTCCTAAAATTTTGAAACCACTTATAAACTGTTCTAATCGAAGGTGCAGAGTCACCATAATGTTTATCAAGCTTCTCTTTAGTCTCCTGAGGCATTTTGCCTTTCATAAAGTAATGTTTAATCACCACACGAAATTCTTTTTCATCCAGTTTTTGACAATCACTCGACTTCCTTGATTCACACGAATGCCAAACACAAGGAAATAGATCAATGTTGCTGAAACTTGGTGCGCATTCTTTCCAAAGATGCTGCTGACTAAATATGGCCTCAGTACATGCTCATGGTGCCATCTCTTGGACTCTGCACGGACTTTTCAAACGCCCCTTGTTGTTCAGTACTTCTGGTTTAGTATTTGAGTTGTTGTCTATATAGGTGATCTAACTAAATAATGGAAAAGCTCATACAAAGATGTGAAACAATTACTAACAAAGAGATAGAGGGGCTGGCCAGTACTTACCTCAGCTCAGTACAGCCGATAGAAACACAAAAAACAACCGAAAATTCAAGTTCCTAGCTTTCGGAATAAATGTTCCTTCATCAGGGAGGAGAGAGGGGAAAGAAAGGAAAGACGGGAAAATGGATTTAGTTACTCACAACCCAGGTTATGAAGCAACAGGGAAAGGAAAACAGGGAGGGTAGCAAGGATGGAGGCATGGTTGTCAAAGATATTCTACTGTAGGTACTGTGCCAGCTTCAAACCAAAGAGGATGCATACAGAAGTAAAGAGGTGTATAGTATAAAGATGTAGGATGAAAAGATGCATGAATGGCTAAAGAGGAAAGGGAAAGAGGAGAAGACTGAAAAGTAAATGGGAGTGAGGTGGTTTAACGTAGGTTCAGTCCAGGGGGATGGCAGGATGAAAGGATGTGCTGGAGTGCAAGTTCTCATCTCCGCAGTTCAGAGGGACTGGTGTTGGGTGGGAGAAGCCAAATGGCACATACGGTGTAGCAGGTTCCTAGGTCCCTAGAATTATGCTGGACGGCATGCTCCGCTAATGGGTATTGGACATCTCCTAGGCGGACAGTTCGTCCGTGTCCGTTCATGCGCTCAGCCAGTTTAGTTGTTGTCATACCAATGTAAAAGGCTGTGCAGTGCAGGCATGTCAGCTGATAAATGACGTGTGTAGCTTCACACGTGGCCCTGCCTTGAATTGTGTATGTTTTACCAGTAGCGTGGCTGGAGTAGGTGGTTGTGGGGGGATGCATGGGGCAGGTTTTGCAGTGGGGTCAGTTACAGGGGTAGGAACCTCTTTACTTCTGTATGCATCCTCTTTGGTTTGAAGCTGGCACAGTACCTACAGTAGAATATCTTTGACAACCATGTCTCCATCCTTGCTACCCTCCCTGTTTTCCTTTCCCTGTTGCTTCATAACCTGGGTTGTGAGTAACTAAATCCACTTTCCCTTCTTTCCTTTCTTTCCCCTCTCTCCTCCCTGATGAAGGAACATTTATTCTGAAAGCTAGGAACTTAAATGTTAGGTTGTTTTTTGTGTTTCTATCAGCTGTACTGAGCTGAGGTAAGTACTGGCCAGCCCCTCTATCCCTTTGTTAGTAATTATTTGAGTTGTTGGATATTTATGACCCATCAAAACTGTGTGCCTGGGCAGGTTTTGAAACAGGATTCTTGTCTATCTTCTACCATATGGTTGACCGTCTTGCAAAGATAATATGATAGCTTAAAAAGAGTTTGGAATGAAATAAAATATTAAAATATGTAGTTGTGGACCAAAGCTTGTCTTAATCTGTGAAGGAAAAACAGACTGCTGACCTGGAACAGTACTGTCCATGTAAAGAATAGTTTCCAGACTTCCTGAAAATTCAATAACCCACTCATGTTTTGGGCATAATATTTTGAAACTACTTGGTACTTTGTGAGATAACTATCACACAAATTATTTGTAAGTGATCTCCTATGTAGATTGATTCCACTTCCCCGGTATTCCACCAATAAATCGAAGTCTACCACCTGCTTTACCTGTGTCTGAACCTATGTGATCATTCTATTTCATATCCCTACAAAGAGTTATACATAGTTATTTGTATGATTTGGCCAATTCCAACAGTGACTCACTGATGCCATAGTCACAGGATACTACATTTTTTTCATTTTGCAAAGCACAAAATTTACATTTCTGAACATTTAGAGCAAGTTTCCAATCTCTGCATCAAGATCTGACTGAATATTTATGCTAGTTCTTTTATATAGTACTTCACTGTAGATAACTGCATCATCTGCACAAATCCAAATTTTACTATTGTCTGCAAGATCATTAATATACAACATGAACATAAAGGGTCCCAACACACATTCCTGGGGCTCACCCAATGTTACTTCTACATCTGACAACGACACTCCATCCAAGATAATACGTTTTATCCTCACTACCAAAAAGGCCTCAATCCAGTCACAAATTTCACTTGATACCCCATATGATTGTACTTTTGACAATAAGCATGTGCACGATACTGAGTCAAATGCTTTTTGGAAATCAAGAAATACTGCATCTACTAGCTTGCATTAATCCATAGCTTTCATATGTCATATGAGTAAAGTGCGAGTTGGGTTTCACATGATTTATGTTTTCAAAATCCATGCTGGTTAGCATTGATGAGGTAATTCTGCTTAAGATACATCATTATGCTTGAGCTCACAATATGTTCTAAGATTATACAACAAAAAGATGTCAAGGCTACTAGATGGTAATTTTGTCAATTACTTCTAATATCCTTCTTGTAGGCGGGCGTGACTTGTGCTTTTTTAAAGTACAGGGTGTGGTTATTTGTTCAAGGGATGCACGATAGATTACAGATAGAACATGGGCTACCTCAGTTGCAAATTTAGTATAGAATCTGACAGGCAATCCATCAGGCCTGGAGCTTTGTTCAGTTTTAATGATTTCATCTGGTTTCCAGCACCACTGGCACTAACACTTATTTCATTCATCTTTTCAGTGGAACAAGAATCAAATTGGGGCAATTCTCCTGGGTTTTCCTTTGTAAAGGAACATTTGGAAATGGAATTATGCATTTCAGCTTTTGCTTTGGTACCCTCAATTATAGTTCCTGTCTCATTCACTAGGAACTGCACATTAACTTTGGTGCCACTAACAGCTTTTACAAATGAGCAGAATTTCTTTGGGTTCTGTGAAAGATCACTTGATAATATTCTGCTATGCCAGTCACCGAAAGCATTATGCATTGCTCTCTTGACAGCTAAAGGCTCCCTCCCATTATGAACAGTTCTACTGCCCCATTTCTGGCAAATCTGCACATCACTGAGAAGTCAGATAGTTTTACCTGCCATCCAATTCTGCTGTGACAATTCTAGAGGCATTCAAAGAAAGTCTACGTCAGTAGCACAAATTCTCAGATCATGCAATACCAGATAGAGGCAACTTTAACCTACTGAATATAGTCTGTGCTGTCAATGGATTCGTGTCTATGGTTCAGACAGACAGTTGTGCACAGTACTTTTGAACATGTTTTCTGAAAACTGTCTTGCACAGCTAGTTCGGAAGCCCATATGCAAAGGAAGTATCTTTGGCATCTTAACTACATATAGGCTGGACCACATCGACAATGTCAGTACAAAAACAGAATTAATCATGATGTCATTATAGCAACTATGGTTATGAGAATTGTTGAATCATTTAAGAAGGCTATGGGAGTGCTACTTCTAGAAACAGCAGATAGGAAGTTATTAGTGTCTCACTTAGACAGTGAACAGACATCACTTAGTTCCAGTAAGATGGTCATAGAGGAATTATGGACAAAGTTTAAGCAGGTAGTAAATCATAGTCTGGAGAAGTACGCACTGAGTAAGTGGATAACAGATGGAAAAGACGCACCATGGATTAATACTGAGATTCAGAAAATGCTGAGGAAGTAGGGGCTGTTGCAATGTCTGTTCACAACAGAATGCACAAATGATAAGCAACGGCTAGTAGAGATTTGTGTGTCTGTGAAAAGATCTATGCACAAAGCGTACAACTGCTACCACCATCATACCTTAGCAAAAGATCTGGAAGACAACCCAACAAAATTCTGGTCCTATGTAAAATAGTTAAGTGGATCTAATGCTCTCATCCACTCATTTGTAGATCAGTCTCGCATGGCAGTTGAAGACAGGAAAACAAAAGCTGAAGTTTTAAATTTCACGTTCAACATATTGTTCACACAGGGGAATCATACAAACATATGGTAATTTGACCATCGAATTGACTCCCATACAGACGAAATAGTAATAGGCATTCGTCTGAACACGTTCTCAGTTTGAATACAATTAATTCTTGAGACCGAGAAGCTGATGTCCAGAAATCAGCATCATTTTAGGAAATATCGCTCGTGCAATGCTCAATTTGCCCATTTCTCATGATATACCGCGAACTATGGATGCGGGGCAATAGACTGATTCCATATTTCTAGATGTCCGGAAAGCATTTGACACAGTGCCACATTGCAAGCTGTTAAAGGAGGTACGAGCATATGGAACTGGTTCACAGAAATGCAAGTGGCTCAAAGACTTCTCAAGTTATAGAATCCAGCATGCTGTCCTCAATGCAGTGTTCAGTAAGAGACAAAGATATTGTCAGGAGTGCCCCAGGGACATGTTACAAGACCACTATAATTCTCTATACACATAAGTGATTTGGCAGACAGGGTGGGCAGCAATCTGTGGTTGTTTGCTGATGATGCTGTAGTGTATAGTAGGGTTGAACTTGAGCGATTGTAAGAATATATAAGATGAATTGGACAAAATTTCTAGTTGGTGTGAAGAAAGATATACTACGTGACCTAAAGTATCCGGACGCACCCAAAAACATATGTTTTTCATATTAGGTGCATTGTGCTGCCACCTACTGCCAGGTACTCAATATCAGTGACCTCAGTAGTCATTAGACATCATGAGATAGCAGAATGGGGTGCTCTGCAGAACTCACTGACTTCGAATGTCATCAGGTGATGGGTGTCACCTCTGCCATATGTCTGTATGTGAGATTTCCACATTCCTAAACATCCCTAGGTCCACTGTGATAGTGAAGTGGAAACGTGAAGGGACACGTACAGCACAAAAGAGTACAGGCTGACCTCATCTGATGACTAACAGATACCACTGACAGTTGAAGAGGGTCGTAATGTGTAATAGGCACACATCTATCCAGACCACCAAACTGGAATTCCAAACTGCATCACTATCCACTGCAAGGACTATGACAGTTAGGTGGGTGGCGAGAAAACTTGGGATTTCATGGTTGAGTGGCTGCTCATAAGCCGCACATCAAAATGCCAAATGACATCTTGCTTGGTGTAAGGTGCGTAAACATTGGACGATTGAACAGTGGAGAAACGTTGTGTAGAGTGATGAATCATTGTACACAATGTGGTGATCTGATGGCAGGGTGTGTGTATGGCGAATGCCTGGTGAATGTCATCTGCCAGTGTCTGAAGTGCCAACAGTAAAATTTGGAGGTGGAGCTTGCACCCCTTGTTTTGCATGTGACTATCACAGCACAGACCTACATTGATGTTTTAAGCACCTTCTTTCTTGCCAGTGTTGAAGAGCAATTTGACAATGACGATTGCATCTTTCAACATGATCAACCACTTGTTCATAATACACAGCCTGTGGTGCAGTGGTTACACAACAACATCATCCCTGTAATGGACTGGCCCGCACAGAGTCCTGACCTAAATCCTATTGAACACCTTTGGGATATTTTGGAAAGCCGACTTTGTGCCAGGCCTCACTAACCGACACCGATACCTCTCCTCAGTGCAGCTCTCCGTGAAGAATGGGCTGCCATTTCCAAAGAAACCTTCTAGCACCTGACTGAACATATGCCTGCAAGAGTAAAAGCTGTCCTCAAGGCTAACGGTGGGCCAACACCATACTAAATTCCAGCATTACCGACAGAGGGCGCCATGAACTTGTAAGTAATTTGCAGCTAGGTGTCCGGATACTTTTGATACATAATGTATAAATTAATGCAGATGAGTAGGAAAAACAAATCCATAATGTTCAGATACAGCACTAGCAGTGTCTTACTTCACACAAACACATCGTTTAAATATCTGGGTATAATGTTGCAATGAGATATGCACTGCAATGAGAATATGAAGAATGTGGTAGTGAAGGCAAATGGTCGACTTCTGTTTATTGGGCTAGCGCAATCTGTTCTTGAGTACTGCTTGAGTATTTGAAATCCATACCAGGTTTGATCAAAGGAAGACATCAAAGCAATAAAAAGATGGGATCCTAAGATTTGTTACTATTTTGCGTGTCATGTGAGGCGGCAGCCCAATATTCAGCCTTTCTGCACATCCCCCTCCACTAGTCACTGTCAGCCAACAATATTCGTTCTTTTTCAGAGCGGCTAACAGAGAGCTACAGCTAGAGAGCAAGAATCTCGTTCCTACACACTGCGCTGTTGCCGCACTTCGCTTTTCATTCAACTATCAATTATTTTGTTTCTTTTTTTTTTCTTGCAGCAATATAGCTGTGAATGTGTATCTTGTAAATATTTAACTGCAATTTTTAAAAAGAGGTCAGGTGACAGCAATAAAAGTGAAGTGCTTCACAAGCTGGCAAGGCAAATTATTTACCACATTTATAACTTTTTGAAACGTGAATTTAAAAGCAGGTCTCTGCTGTTGACATTGGAAAACACAAGAACAGTCTCCAGAACCATGTGGTGTCAGCAAGAGAATTGTAAAGAGACCTATAAAATAAAGTGTCAGAGCTGTAGGAACTGTAGAAACAGTTGGTTTCCTGTCGCCTGGAAAGCACTGAAATCGCAAGGAACCTGTAACACAAATGGATAGTTTTAACAACAATATTTTAAAGTGCTCCATGTGAATGATGAATGCCCGACATAACAAAAATGTGTTACAGTTATGTAGGCTTCAATGGTAAGCGCTTCATCAGGTAACTAATTTTAAAAGACGTTGATTTCAGATGTGTCAAGAAGAGAGCTTTTAGTTCAAAGAAGTGACATAGGTGCAGTATGAACTATATCCCATATAAAGGTTCACGATACAAGAGGAGGTGGTAGTTCAACAGTGTATTACCTTGATGAAAGATGGGTCAATTAGAATCATTCCAGTCTGTTGGAAAATGAGGGTACTGGTGGTTTTAAAATTCTCATACAGATAGGTTCTCAGATAATTATTCTGTGTGCTGACTCTTCTTCTGGTTTTATTTCTAAGAATAAACTTGTATATACATGCAAGAAAAACAGCAATGATTACCATTCGGCAATGAACACTGTCAGTTTCATGACTCGATTCACAATTCTTGTCGATCTTGTTTCAAAATCAGCCATTGCCAGTTCTAATTCAACTGTTATATAGAAAACATCAAGTACAAATACCAGAAAAGCGGGTATTTTTCCCCAGCTGCAGCTCGTTAATTTATACTGTACAACTCATGTGATGGAACGTACAAACTTTACTTCCTTGCACGCGAACTGGATCTCACAGTTTTGCGCTTACCCACGTATCACTGTCATTGTAGTCTCGTGGAACTCATTTGGGCATTTTAGCGCTTTGTGGGAGAAAAAACAAAACAGTCAAGATAACATACAGTGATTTGCTTGTGCATGAGGCAGTAGACAATGAGGCAACAGACAACATCCCACCGGTAGTGTGGGCACTGTCTGTGTGGCATGCTGAAAAGCTTCAGAAAGAAGAATTTGACAGGAAAGTGATGATGGCTATAAGCCTTGAAGATATTATTGTAAATTTAAAATCAGATTGTTCAGAAACAGACTCAAATAGAAGTGACGATGGTATTACAATGTAGACTTTGGAACAAAGTAATAATATTTCTTAGTTTTAAAGACTCGTGGTTTAAAAGCTATGTTTTTTAACATATCAGTTGCATGCATAATGATGAGAACTCCCTAGCCTTTTTGATTAGGACTTTGTATCCTTTCAATTATGCACACTATAATGTTCAACATATTGCCCAAGGCGAAGTTAAGCTTCTCCCACCATGTTGTAAACCTCCGTCATTTTCAAGGAAAGAACTAGATAAGCCCCTAAAATGACAGTAAAGACTACTTGTCAAGATACCAATGGTTTTTGATGTTATCGGTCAGATTCGTTGGAGTTATTCAGATGATGGTTAATTGTTTGCTTGTCTCTCACTGTAATATTGAACATATTAGTTTACACTCATAATGCCCATTAACAATGGCTGATCATTTTTATGACAGTCTTTTCTACCACTAATTCTTTTTTTACACGCGGTGATTACACCTATCATCAAAACACACACACACACACACACACACACACACACACACACACACACACACACACACACCCACACACACACACACACACACACGTTCGAACAACATGCCAGTGTTACAGAGATGCTTCATGGACTGACGAGAGGAGAGCTCAGATGGAGACATATAGACAGTCCTCTTCCCTAGCTCTGTGAGTGAAACAGGAAAGGAAATGACTGGAAGTGGTATGGGGTACATTCCACTACACACCATACTGTGGATTGCGGGGTTGCTATGTAGATGTAAAGGTAGAAGTGAATGTTAGGTTAAAAGGCAGAGTGAAGAAAGTGATCCAGCCAGGATTTGATCCTAAAACAACATGCTCTACTGCTAGATCACCACATCAGATCCAAGTCTGGTCATGCCTGCTGCTCTCTCTCAAGTTACGGCAACAGTTCACTAGGTGGTAATCTTATTGTTCTCACAATGTAGCTTTAATTTTCCATAATCAGAGAATTTGTATGAAATATTTATGAATAATATATAAAAATCTTCGTTGTGAATCAGTGTATCTGTCAGTCAAAACTGTATCAAAATCCCTATAGCAGTTTCTGAGATTATGGTGTTCTAAATTGTTCGTTGAACTGTGTCACTGCCTTACATAGCTGATGAAATTAAATGTCGTTCGACGAGGGCCTCCCGTTGGGTAGACTACTCGCCTGGTGCAAGTCTTTCGATTTGATGCCACTTCGGCAACTTGGGCATGATGAGGATGAAATGATGATTACGACAACACAACACCCAGTCCCTGAGCAGAGAGAATCTCCGATCCAGCCGGGAATCGAACCCGGGCCCTTAGGATTGACAGTCTGTTGCGCAGACCACTCAGCTACGGGGGGCGGACTACATAGCTGATAATCAGCTAGCATGGCATTATTTCTACTTGAAAGCAGTTTTGCCACATTGTAGGTACACATTAATATTTAAAAGAAGACAAAGAAGAAGAAGACTAGAGAAAAAGTTGTAAGATTTGCTAGGAGAAATAGATTAAAACAATAGTTCCTTGCAGTAAAGTTTGTCAAATTTGGACTAAAATAGATGATTCTGACCAATCTCAATATTTTAAAAGCACTGGTTTTGATTCCAATAGTAAGCAGTACGTATCATAATAATATGAGCAAAAAATCTAATATCTTACAAACTTCGAAGGGTTGTACACTTACTGCTTCAAATCATCTGCTTCACGCAATGCTGATCGAGGAACATAATCAGAACTTTTGTTTTCTGGCAGTTCCTTCAAATTCTCTTCCTGGGTCACACCATCGTCATCATCCTCTGGAAACTCCTCAGTGCTTTCATCTTCGGAGTCCGGGCTTGTTTCACGAGATGAACCACCTGAAACAACACATATCTGAAGCAACAGACAACCAAGATTCTACAGCAGTTATCAATTACTACACGGGCACCAAACAGTTGTATTCCTAATTTAAAGGCCAGTAATAAAGGAAATGTACTGCAGAGCAAGAGGACAAAACATTGCTGTTTTCTTCAGTCCAGGTTGGATGCAGCTCACCACACAAGTTTTCTGACAAGTCTTTTTGTACCTGCTGCACCATTATCCATTTGTATTTGCTTACTGTATTTAAACCTTAGTTTCCCTTTACAACCTCCTTCCCAGTCCTTATCCCATTTTCCTGTATAACTGAGGTGACTGTTTTGAGGCCTTAGAATGTGTCCTACCAACTGATTGGTCAATTTATGCAAGTTTGAATCAGAACTTGTTATCAGATCTATCCATCTATTTTCAATATCATTCTCTGGCGTCTCATTTCAAAAGGTTCTATTTTCTCCTTATGTCTCCTGTTCATCAGCCACATTTAACTCCAGTGTAAGGCTACACTCCAGATGAATACTCTCAGAAAAAGTTTTCATACGTAATACTTAAATTTATATCTGATGTTTAAATATTTCTCTTTTACAGAAAATATTTCTTTGTTGTAGCTAGTCTGTATTTTATATTCTCTCTACTTTGGCCATCATCAGTATTTTGATGCCTAAATTGTTGATGTTTATCTTACAATCTCTTCTCAAGACACTATACGAGCCATTCATTTGTTCTTCCCCATCATTTGCCATCTCTGATCAAATTAAAATGTTGTAGGTAAACCGCAAAGATTTTATCCTTTCTCCCTGAACATTACTTCCCTTTCCAAATTTCTCCTGCTTGCCTTTACTGCTCATTCAGTGTACAAATTGAACATCATCTGGGATAGGTAACAACTCTGTGTCAGTACCCTCTCAACTACTGCTTCTCTTTCAAGTCCTTTAGTATTTATAATTGCAAACTTATTTCTGTAGAAGTTGTAGATAACTTTTTGCTTCCTGTAATTTAGTCCTTGTGCCTTCATAATTCCAAACAGTTACTTCCAGCCCAAACTGTTTACAGATTTCTCCAAATCCACAAATGTTATAAACATGGGTTTGTCTTTCTTCAATCTATCTTTTAAGATTAGTCATAGGTTCAGTAACTCTTCACATATTCCAGCATTTCTTTGGAACCCAACCTGATCTTCCCCAAGTCTGGCTTCCACTAGTATTTCCATTTCTATATAAATAATTTTTGGTAGTATTTTGGAACCATCTTGTCCACTCATATCACATCTCTCATCTCATCTACTTCTTTATTTTATTTTTAATTTTCCTGTATGCAACATTTATATTTACCACAATTATGAATGCCTTTTTAGCTTTGCATTTATGCTCTACCTTGCCTTACCATTTTGCACTTCCTGTCAAGTTCATTTTTAAATGTCTTTATTTCCTTTTGTGTGCTTTATCTGATACATTTTTATATATTCTTTCAGCAATTAAATTAAATATCTCCTGTTATACAAGGATTACTACTTATCTTTCTACCTGCTGGACCCTATGCTGCCTTCATTATTTTATTTCTCAAAGCTACCCATCTATCTTCTATTGTGTTAATGTATGTGACCTTTTCAAGCAATTTACATTGCTTAGTCAGAAAGTAGCAAGTATTTTTACCTATTTATGTGCAATGGTTACATTTCTTTATGTTGAGGGTTAACTGCCATTCCTTGCACTATGTGTCAATCTTCTGCACGTCTTCCTCCATTTTGCTACAATTTTTTAGGATTGAAACTTCTCTAATCATTCATGGACACAACCTGATCGGGATTTATAAGTTACCCAATAGGTTATTTATATATTATGTGGTGAACAGTAATGGTCCTGCAGCAATCCCTCCGATTGTATCTCTAAGAACTTTCATGAGTGGGGATTTCACTGCGTTCAAAATGAGATACTCTGTTCTATTTATTAGAAAGCCTTCAGTCCAGTCACTAAGTTGGTGTGATTTTCTATGAGAGTGTGGTAGTAATGAGCGTAAGAGTGGGTCTTAAGTTACTGGAAACAAAGTTTTCTTTCTGTATTTATTATTATTATTATTATTATTATTATTATTATTATTATTATTATTATTACTATTATTACTATTATTGCTATTTATTATTATTGCTATTTATTATTAAATACAGAGCAGTGTGCTAAAGCAAAATGTCTACGAAGGTGGTGTAGATTTCAGGTAGAGGGACACACATTAATAATACTACTCCAACAGGAGGTAAACTAAGAAGGCAGACACCTAACATTGTAGCAAATGAATAGACCTTGTTCCTGTGTCTGTTATGAACTAGAAACAACAGGCCGATTAACCTTTTGCATACCCGCCAGATTCTCTCTCTTTCCTGCAGCCAATTTTCTTATTCTTTAGATTCTGCAGAGATGTACATTTAGCAACTTTTCCTAAATGCTGATGAATCTAGCACTTTAATTTTTTTAACTTACATCTACTAGAGGCCACTTACAACCAAACATGCAGTTATTAGCCATAATTTTAATTTCTATTAATTCAACATGTTGACTTTCCAATATCTGAAGAAGTAATGTCAAGACATTTTATTCCAACAAAAATGTAAATTTAGGGTACACAACTGAAATATATTAATGAACAATTTTAAGTAGTACCTTAAACTATGCAAAACAAAAAGTATGCTTACAAAAATACACAATTCTGGGTCTGTTTCTGACTATTTTACACACATTATCTGTGGTGAATATAAATTCTGCAAGCTCTAGCCTGTGGGGTAGTTACGAAACATCAATGTAAAATGGTGATATGGGAATTCAAACGAACATCTGTGGTAGTTACATTTCCCTTATCTGTTATGAATTATGATAATTAAAATGTGTAACTTCTCATACGTCTCTTTCATTTAACAAAGAAGTTACTGGCACTGTGTATGAGACTCTTAACTGTGTCAAATTGTATTCCTTCATCTTATCTATATTACATTCTCATGATCACTTGCCTTCACTGTCTGCAAATCAAAAACTGTCAAAGTCTGCAGAGTCTGCAAAGCACCAGCTGCTGCCAGTTCACTTAATCAGTTCGCTGACTTTGTATTTCCAATAAAGAGTAATTGAGAAAAACACATAAAAAGCTGATAAACTAGAAAAGGTTGAAATGAACTGAGATCTAAAAAGCTGCAACTATAAATGAACCCCCCCCTCCCCCCCCCCCCCCCCAAAAAAAAAAAAATCTGAAAAACACAAGCACCAAGCCTGCACACCAGATACTGAAAAAGCAACTTCCAAAGTTATGGACACACAAAAACAAAACTGCATCTTTCCTGTCATAGGTCTGAGGTTCAGCATTATTTGGGCCTATTTCACGGCTTCTTTTTTTAGGTATGGCAGTATTTGCTTCTCTTTAGTTTCTGTTGCTGACCCCTCAGGGTCAGAACTGGACAAACTGAACAAAACAGTGTAACTGGGTTCTAAACTTGTATTTTTATTTCTGTTGATTTTTATCATGGTGTGAAGCCTAGATCCAACTAATTACCAGGGATATGAAAACAGTCAAAATACACATTATTAATGATTAGAAATAGTTGGTTAGAAACTGTATCAATAATAAGCTATCAGTCTGCTATTAACTATTTGTCCATTTTGCTAGTTCTGCCTTAATAATGTTCTTATTTTACTACAGTATTTTTATACTCATCAAAATCACATTAAACAGCAAATCTGATATGTCAAGTTATCAGTCGGTATAGATAATTAGACAAACTTATGCTTCAATATTAATATTTTCTATGATGTATGTATACAGACTGAAATGACAAATGAAAATTTGCAGTACTGCCAGTATTCGAACCCAGTTCTCCTGCTCAGTAGGCAAATGTGCTAACCATTATACCATCCAGCCACAGTGACTTTGTACAACTGCATGGATTACCCTAGCATACCTCCTCCTCCATACAAATTCCCATTCACACTCGGCCCTCTTGGTGTTCCTCTGGAGAGAGGAATGCTAGGGCAGCCTGTGCATTTGTGAAAAGCCACTGTGCCTGGGTGGCATAGTGGTTAGCACATCTGTCTAGTGAGCATGAGGACCCTGGTTTGTGCCTCAGCACAAATTTTCATTTGTCGCTTTAGTCTGCATATATACATAATAGATGTTTGGGACCTGAAAAGGTCTCTGTTTTTAATATAATCTATATAGTTCCAAAGATTCCAAGACTTACGAAGCGGGAAAGCGCCGGTAGACAGGCACAATAAAATAACAAACAAACACTTGTTATTTTATTGTGCCTGTCTACCGGTGCTTTCCCACTTTCTAAGTCTTGGAATCTTTGTTTTTAATATATTTTTCCCACGTGGAAGTTTCTTTCTATTTTATTTAGAACTATATAGCTTAGTACATTCGTATAATTAATTACATTATACTGTGTGATGGTACAAACTTGGTTTATTGAGTACCATTTGCTTCTGATGTATTTTCTTTTGCATATGGCAATCTGAAAACTGCTGGGCTTGAGTGAGAATCAACTGGAAGATTTTTCTTTGCAAGACATAAATTAATAACATTGCAAACACGAGTAAGAAGTGGATCATAGCACTTTTCTTCTGGACATGTAATACAGAATTTGTACATAATTTGCAATCCATTGTTCCCAATCACAGTCTTTCTGCCCAATTCTGGAACAGAAATTTGTATACAATGAGTTTAACTCTGCAGTGTAACAATTTACATCTGCAAAATTTATGAATCTATCAGTTTCACAATATTTTTTTGTTGTGGATAAATATTGTATTGACATGCTAAACATATTTAAATTCCAAAAAATATGTTCTTAAAACTAAAGTCAAAGAAGAATGCAAAAGTCATTTATGAGTCAAATGGTTTATAATAAGTAGGGTGACTGTTACAGTTAGTACAAGAAGTTCAAATTTAAATTTTTAAAATACCAGTAGATAGTTGTCAAAGCAGTGGAAACCAATACAGTGCCTGATTTCCAAACATTACTCAATAATATATAACTTCTTCATACGGTAGACTTATCTTTCAGATATTACAAATTTCTGACATTCCTGCTCGCGTTAAATTAAGAAGTTTTGCAGATTATGCTAATGTTTTAACTAACTAACTGTTAATGTCAATTTAACAAGAAGTATAATATGGACCACATTTTATCAATATTCATTTGCAAGAAATATGGTGTTATGGTGTATGAAATCTAAACATTAATACTCACTAGATAGGCAAATATTTTGCAAGATAACCAAGATATGGTTACATATCCTGATTCTCATTTTTCCATCGTAACGTTCCCATCTCTCAACCAGGCGCAACAATAATGGAATCAAACCAGTTTTCACAATGCGGGAACAACAAGATTCTGAAAACAGAGAAACTGTTTTATGTTGAAAGGAAAAAAGGGTGAGAGTAGATAATCAGCTAAATAACACAGGTTACAAACATACTGTTTTTACTAAGATGATGAAGCACACTAAGACATAGCTTCAGTTTTGGTGATGGTGAAAAACCCATTGTCACAAGGGTTTTCTCCACTGTAGGAACAATGCCATCTTTGAGTAATACTGTTGTAGTGTAAGCTGAAAATGAAATTGAGAACATAAATAAATAATAACATATTCCAAAATTATTTCTGTAAGTATATAAATTACTTCCAATTAGGAGCAAGAAACTTGAAGAGTTCAATAAATACACAAAACAATACTTACTGTTTCTAGAGAGAGCTTTTATAATCAAAAGGAGTGGAAAAATTAATCTTGTGTTATTATGATGCATTCTTAATAAATAATGGAATGTCTTGACAGCTCCTAACAGCCTTGCCTTCAAAGAAAACTTTGGATCTGTTAAAAAAAAAAAAAAAAAAAAAAAAAAAAAAAAAAAAAAAAAAAAAAAATCACTATGCACTCACATTTGGATACATAACAACAAAAATAAGGTGATTTCATGAATTAGGAAAACAGAAATCAGAGGTCAAAAATTAGAGTTTGATAACTACTGTTCAAGGTTTTAAATATGTAAACATTATCTACATAAGAAGTTTATAACAGATAAAATAAAAGAGATTACAAATTGCACATGTATCAAATACAAAATTATATTCTGTGATTTTTATATCACCTTCTACAAGCTGTAGTATAGTGTATGTTCGAGGCCATTTCGTTACATGATCAGTTGCTCTCTTTCACAGTCAATTCTTGACTGAAACGATAAATGCCTCCACAGACAGTCCAAGTGACCTGATCAAGCTTTTCTTTTTTTGTTCTGTGCACCCATCCACCACCACCACCACTAGAACATTCTCTTTCTGGTTGAATTGGCCACTTCTCTTGCTTCAGATGACTATGCAATAAAGATAATTCTGCTCATTAAAGTGCCCATGTGTGGAGAGAAAATTCTTTCATTTATTCACTATGCAATATGTATATTCCCCAACCAGAATAAATAGTAGGCCCCCTTCACTACCGAGAGTGGGATGCCTACTACCAAACATCAGGCATACAGGTCAACTGCTCCAAGTCTCTGATATAATTTGCCAGTTAACAACAACCCCTGTGGCATTTGAAAGCTCTTCAGATATTTGTTTCCAAGGCATTACATTTTCTAAAATTAAAGGCCTGATACTGGTCCAGTTGTAGAGTCGTTTCTTATGCTAGCCTGCAACAAATATTTGCTATACATCTGAACTACTGAAAAATCCATGAACTGGCACTTTGCAGTACATTTAAAGCTACCAAGCCCACACTATGGGGCTGCTTGCAGGTGACCAAGGATTGTACCATGCAGAAACAAGTCTGAGGGCCTGCCATGTGGCATTATGTTTCAAAATTCTTTAGGAGTTTACATTTTGCTTTAAGAAAACACTCGTCTCTTTCTGCATGTAGTGCACTACTTTCTTTACCTTGAAATTACTTCTCTATTTAAAGTAAGGAAGATTCCTTTCCCATGTAGGCAGTGCAATTTTGGTTTGTAGGTAAATCTTCAAGTTCATTTACAGTAACCAGTTTTTTTCTCGTTCTGTTTTCTCTCTTTACATATTATACTTAACTTTTTGACACAAATGTCAAACAGCTCATTATAAAAGGTTAATTGAAATAACAGTTCAACTTTAATGATATCAATGTTTTCCTCTATTTAAGTTAAATATCTTTCCCACCTACTTATTTGTCACTTCTGAACAGTATTCTCTCTTTTTCCTACAATGTTTAGCTTTTATTCCTAAGTGTCACTCTTCGGCATTTCTACATTCTGTTGACAACTTTGTACTGACCTGATTTTTTAAAAAAATTTCTTTCACTTCCTCCCTCTGTCCTCTTTAATATTCTTTCCTCCCAGACACACTCCTACTCAGACTCGCTATACCACCAATGGACTGGCTGTAGACCAATGGAAACATGTCACTTGCTTGGAAGAATCAAATTTCTTATTACACCAGTTCGTGTCCAGATATGCCATCATCACAGCCAATGATTTCTTGAAACATACACTGTGCCATAGACACAGGCTAGGGAGCAGTATTATGTTATGAGGGATATTCAAAGGGATTCCATGGGAACTGCGATACTGCTTGAATGCACGATGACAGCTGTGGACAAGGGCTATGCAAACATTACTTAGGACCACCAGCATCACGTCATGCTTGATGTTTACCCAAAAGCAGTGGAATCTTCCAGGAGGATAACTGCCCATGTTACAAATACATAATCATGCTACATTGGTTTGAGGAGAACAATAGTACATTCATGTTGGTGTCTTGGCCTCCAAATTTGCCTGACCTGGATCTATAGGCACATGCCTAGGATGCTATCTGACATCAAATCTGTGCCCATAAACCATTAGTCCATAGATATCTGATGCCACATATGTCTGTAAGCCTACCAAGGACATGTCAAATCTATGCCACACACAATGGTTGCTGTATTTTGTTACAAAGGCGGACCAAAACAAAATTAAGCAGGTGGTCATAATTTTTTGGATTATCAGTTGAAGTTCTGAGATATCAGCGTCTTATTCCTTATTTCTCAATTTTGTTGACACCTGCTGAGAAGGTGTTCCTTCCATGGTTGTTTTCATAGAATGGGTATTTATAATCTACAGTGCTGGGAAAAATGCAAAACCAGCAAGGACTATGTCCAGTGGTACCAGAATGTAATATATGCATACTGAGGGTTGTATTGTTAGTGATTCATTTGCCACAGTTATCAGAGATCATATGGTGCTCTGGGTGTCTCCTCCATTTTGATTCTGCAGCCAGTAACTGCACTGAGTTTAGAGCTGAACAGTCTGTGCAACAGTCGTTCTAACGTACAACCATGTCCTGCTGATAGGCTTCCACTGACACCAAAACACCGCCAAGGACAGTTACTCTAGTGTTGTGAAAGAGTCAACTCGGGAGCGGAATGGCACTCTGTTGTTTTCAATGATAAGAGTAGCTTCTGTCTGTACGTGTGTGATAGACATACATGAGAACACCGTAGACCTGGTGAGCTGCCTGGTCCACAATGCATTGACCCACGAAACAGTGGTCCCATTCCAGGCTTCACTTTGTGTGTGTGTGTGTGTGTGTGTGTGTGTGTGTGTGTGTGTGTGTGTGTGTGTGTGTGTGTGAGGGGAGGGGGGCGGAAAGGGAGGAGGGCAGAATTACAATTCATGGTCACATCTGGTGTTTCTGCAGGCTAAAGCAATCAGTGCCCACTACACTGCTCAGGTTGTTATCCCTGGGCTACTGCCATTTCTTTGACAGGAAGGTGATGTGCTTTTTAAAAGGACAATGCACATCCACATAATGGCTGCTGCGACACAACAAGCTCTTCACAGTGTACAACAACTACCTCATAAGCAAGATTGCCCAGATCTCTCATTGATTGAACGTGCATGGAACAAAGTAAAGCAGATACAAACTTGTTTCTAGAGTCTGCGAGAACCATTACCAAATTGCAACAGAAGGTGCACAATGCTTGGGAAAATTTAATGCAGGATTCCATTCTACATTTGCAAATGAAAATACATGCCTGTGCTAGAGCGAAGTACACTATTCATTGATGCGACTGTTTGGGCACCCTTTACTGTGCCGTGTGTTTGATATATTACTCCTGCAATGATGAACTATCTGTCACATCATCTGTCAATAAAACAGCCTAGTTCTTGAGGGTATTGCATTTGTTTCTGCACTGTATGGTGGCCCACTGAAATCATTGGGGCTTTTTGTTTTTCGGGTCCCAGTTGCTCCCAAGTGCTGTATTGGATCTGTCCACAATTGCAGTAGAGGCTTCCCCTGGGTTTTATTTGAATAATAAAAATTTGGTGTGGCAGATGTCCCACACACCAAGCATTTCAGATTTGAGAGATATAAACGTACCCGAGTTGAACACACAGAAAATTTACAAAATAAGGAAACCAGTTCTCACCTCTCTGAGCAAGCTGAGAGATAACCCATAAAATCTCTTGTAACAATATCTCTGGAACATTTGATTCCTTCACTTGCATTTGCAGCAGCAATTTCACTAATGTCTGCGATGCATTTATAGCAATGAGTTGCCGGATGACAGGACTTCTGTTCTTTCCTGCGAACAAACAACAAAGAAAGTGCAAGTAGTAAACATATGGTGTATCAAAAACAATTCATGAATTTTAATGGTACACTCTTCATACTGAACAAGAAATAAGGTTCAAAAACGAGGAATAAGTTTCACCGATATACAGTATGTCACCAAGATCCCTAATTCTTTAATAGTGCTGAACAATCTGCAAGTTTTCATAGCACACTGATTAAGTTGTTATGTGTGCTAAGAATGTGTGCTAACTGACAGACGATGCATACACATACAGTTTAAGTGCACTTTATATCTTAACACACTTACTTTTAAAAAAATAATTTACCAAGTTTAATACCTATTCTTGGAGAAACACACTCGCGTAGTATCCCAGCAAGGCTGCATGTTGTTAGTTGGTCCTTCACAGTCTGTAAAACAGAGTTACATGATATTTCACAATAATGTTAATCATCATCCAAAGATTAATGTGTTAATGTTACTATCAACCTAATTAAATTAATTTCTAGAGTATACTTCAAGAAGTTCCATTTTTAATTTTATTAGTAGTTTGGACTCTAAGAATTATATGACAGTACCTACAAACGAAGCTTAAATGTAGTTAGCAAAAAGGAAAATAACTGATGTGGCCCATACTGTAACAAATTAATTTTGCCCAAATGCAGCAAAATTGTTTCATTTGTGGTGGATGTTTAGTTGGTACTGTGGAGATTGAAAAACAATGCACACTACAACCTTCCTGAATGCCGCCTAAAATACAAGACGTGTGTAGCACAGACAATGGCAGAATTTCCCCACAAGTACCCACATGGTAAAGAGGGAGGGGGTACAACGATAAATCTCTGGTACACATTTTATATTCAGTGCGTAACTCTTACAAGTTCTTAGAAATGACAGTGAGAGATTTTACTGAACCACCATTTAGCAGTATGTTGCCAAGATCTACAAAAACATTGTAGCCATGTCAATTGGTACATAATTTAGATTTGTTTAATAGAAAAGTTATTAAAGAGTAGTTCTAGCCGTTTTTGGTGTAGTTACAGTTTTGGCACTATTTTCCAGTCAAGATGCATGCAAACCTTTATGGAGCTGAAATAAAGTTCTCGATATCTTCTCTCGCTTTCAGTTTGTTATACAAGCCCTGACACAGAGACTCTGTTGCTGATTCTCAGCACACATTTATCCTTCCTCATCAGCAAAATAAAAACATGGCTGTAGCGTATCCATTCAAAACTCTCACAAAGACACCCTCTTCTCTTTGCTGCGCAACTTCATGACCACAGCAGTTTACCATGTGTCTATGCACAAAAAGACACCTTGTAGTTGCTTGCTAACATTAATTTAGTTTTACATGGCAGAGTGGCTGTAGTAGAGCAGAGAAACATGGCAACATTCCACAATGTGTGTGCTCATCTATGCTTCATTCAAAAAAAGAGAAAATACTTTTTGCACTAGAAGACAGAAAAATTGGGCAAAATTTCCACGTTTAAGAAATGCCCTCTTCTGGAACTAGTAATCTTGTGAACTCCAAGTGTAACACAGTGCAGAATGCTAACATAGTTACGAATTGTGCAACCCAATGGGCATGGCTTGTAATGTAGCAGACCAAGATCCCTTTATTGTAGTATACGATACACCTTTTGTTATGGCATAAAGTCAGCGCCGGCACACCAGTCAGGAATGACAGAGAACAGGAGGCTGCGAGAAGAGGTCAGCCAATTGCACGCTGACCAACCTCCCTCCAGGATGATGACACGACAGCTGCGGCCCCTAGGTCAAGAGGACATAAGCGCCACGCCCGACTGGTGGCAGCCCACTTCAATAGCAGCTTCAATGTTAGCCACTTCATTAGCCGATGCATCTTAGCCTCTTCATTAGCGCCTGCTAAATAGCACAGACTTGTGTTTGTCTAGTCTGAAGGAGAATAATTATTTTGTATGTCGCCCTTTGCTTGCGACACATTTGTGTAATCAAAGTGAAGTATCTGTATTTGTCTAGTCGTAATAAAATTCATTAATATGAGTTGTTATACTGTTTGTCTAGTTGTAATGGAACTGACAAATAGACATTTTATTTTATTATACACTAAAGTCATGTTAAAAAAGCTTTTGCTTAAGATAATACTAAGTTAGGTGTTGCGATCAATAATCGATGTTGGAATTGTATGTTCTTTGTAGCTAACGACCGTGATCTTTGGTCTACAACGGGTTTACGGGCACTTGAGTGTTAGCCACGGTTGAGTGTAGTTGTGTATATAGTTTTGGCAATAAATGTGTTTTTGATACAAAGAAACCGTGGAGTACTGCGTCATTTTTCGATAGTCCAGTAATAATTAAAAAACACGCACCTCTTCTTGGACCCATAGCAGCAAAGGAATCATTGCCTAGAAAACGAGAAGCCACATGGACAACACAGAATCAGCAGCATCAACAAAGGAGGCATCATGGCCAGCTCTACTAAAGTATTATGCAGCCATTAGCCACACCGTAACGGTGTCCTTATGGAGATAACTTTTCCTGAACAGTAGAGCGGATTCGCGACAACTGGGGGCTCGTCCGGGATTAAGACATTTATATGTACTGGATTGACGAAACCTGTTTTACAGAAGTCTAATGACCACTTGGTAGGAAGAAGTGCAATACATGGAAGTCAAGGGAGACGAAACGAAGCAGTAAAGTGGACTGACCACATGAGTGAGAACCCAGACTGAAAAGATAAGTACATTTGTGTAGTGCTGTTTATTCCTTTTATGATTTTGTGTGTGAAATGTCACGAAAATGACCATTGTGAAAGAGGAAATTGGTGCTGAATCCGAGCAGGATTGTGAAAAATTTGTTGGTCTTTGGGGACATAGACATGCTGATAAAAACGGAAGATGAGTCAGTCAAAGAAGCGGATCAAAGTCTTAATTCATCAGAACGTGATACGTCGGACATTAAATCGCTGTTACAAATGATGGAACAATCGTCAGCTTTAAATCAAACTGTTGCAGCCCGTTTACAAGCTAATGAAGATCAATTGCAAAATATGAATCTGACGGTCGCGGACAGTTTTCGGGTTATAAATCAGAAATTGTCGCGTCTAGAAGGAGCTATGAACAAAAAATTTGATAATGTCTTACTTTGGGGTAATAAACTTCGCAACGATATATCAAAGATAGACAAGAAACTTAGCAAAGCAGAAACAAAAATGTTGGTGGTAGAATCTAAAGTGGGAGACGTAAAATCTAGTCTGAGTAACAAAATTCAGTCTGTAAAAAATAAACTGGTCACAGACAGAGAGAAAAATGCAAAGTGTTTTGATAATGTTAATAGTCGAATAGATACAGTTTGTGTGAATGTAAAAGCTATGGCAGTAGATCTTGAAAGTAGAGTACATTCTAAACTAAACTTTGTGGATGATAATGTGGAAACAGTCAGTAACACAGTAAAACTCCAAGAGATTGAAACTAAGACAGATGTTAATGAATTAAAAAGTACAGTATCAGAGTTAAACCAGAAGTTTGAAATATTTAGCAATGATGTAGCTAACAGAAATTTTTCTATGAACACATGTACTTTATTATCCAATATCCAGTTAAAAACTTTTCTAATGAGTGTAGTTTGCATCCTGTTGACTTTCTGCCGAGTTGTAGAGACAATTTTTTGCCCAATATGAGTGAAAGTTTCAAAATTAAGTTTGTTAAAAAAATTTTGGAGGGGGAATCTTTGACATGGGCCAATCAAAATTTTTCTATGGACATGTCTTATGCCGTATTTGAAACTGAGTTCTTAAAACGGTTCTGGTCTGAAACTGAACAAGCCAGGATAAAGAGCGAGTTCCTGAATGGACCAAATTACAGAGAAACAGTTTTGTAAGAATCAACTGAAGAAACTTGTACATTTGAGTAAACCCTTTGATGAGCTCACACAGATAGATGCTTTAAAGAGAAGGTTGCCAACAGATGTGCAATGGGACCTAGTGTATGGACCAGATGACAACATTGAACAATTTCTAAACTACGTGGACAAACTTGACAGGATTATAGACAGAGTGGGGAAACCAAAAAACTATTTCAATCACACACAAAGAGCTGGGGATCATAGTTGGAGAAACACTAATTTTAACCGGGGGGAAAACAGTAGGCCCAACAACCATAGTTTTCATCATAGGGAACAAAATAGTCACAATATTAATAATAATTTCCATTCAAGGGAAAACTATAATTTCCATTCAAGAGGACAATCTGGGAAAAATTGTAACAGAAGTAATTACAGGGAGTCTGAAAACAGGAATTGACGTGAACATAGGGATGCTGGGAGTCAGAATGCTATGGCAAGTCATGAAATAAAAAACTAGCATGCGCTCCATTGTCGGTCCACAAGGTAGGGGCGAAAATCATAGATAATAGATGGACCAATAACACTGACTACGTTGCACCAAGAGAGACATCTCAAGTAATGAGTAGTTATCTTATGAATGTGTACTACCCTCTAAACACAGTACCTGTTAAGAATGAACACATTAGTTGCAATAAAGACCCAGAGAAAATAATTGACTTAGTTGAATTTTATGAATGGGCAGAAGCTTGTAGTTTGTCAGAGGACCAGCAGGTTAACGGTTTAAATGATTTAGGAATTTATGCACTGATGAAGGAACCAGGTGAGCAAATGGTTGACACTGATTTAACGAGCAAAGAATTAAAAACACTTGGGTGTGAAAGCAACATTTTAAGTCTTCAGGAGAGAGAGGTTGATTTTAGTATTTGGGAGAATGAAGATTTAATGATACATGATGATGGTGAAAAATATTTTGTTTGCTTTAAAGAGGAAACGGAGGCATTAGGTGTTGTGGGAGAAACTGATATGCATGTTGTAGATGTACCCAAGGATGTTATTAACAGTTTAAGTGGTGGTAATGCCAGTGTCACAACCAATAGGCTCTGTAATCCAACATCTTACGAAGGAACCTGGGCAGTTGATAAAGATTTCCTGAACAGTAAAACTGACTGTGCAAATAGGCTTCCATTTGCAATGAACAAAGGTGAATTATTTCTTTATAATATGTGGCTAAATAGAGATGCAATTAAAAATGATAGCAATTTTAGAAAAATGATTCTTAATATGTCTCAAATTTTATATCCTGATTGGTGAAAAAACACTAAACATATTATTGTTGAACAACTGAAGGATAAATACCTTAGTGGTGAACAATGTTATATGGGTGAAAATATTTGGATTAATGAAATTATCAATGCAAGTGACAGTGCTAATGATGTGTGTGTGTTAATGTTATGACCGTAGATAATAAAGGTGACAGTAACATAGGTACTTGTAAGTCAGAAATTCAAAATGATTTATTGTATGAATACGTTCAGCCTCAAAAAGGTGATGACATAGGTAGTCCGTTCATTAGAGCAAAAGTTGGTACCTGGGAAGGCAAGTGCCTTATAGACACAGGGAGTCAGGTGTCAGGAGTATATGAAATACTAAGCAAAAAGCTGAAGTGAGAGAAAGATTACATTGAAACGCCAGTCATTGGAGTGAAAATAAGAGGGGCTACAGGAAAACATAGTAAAACTGTGAAAAGAAACTTTGTTATCTTTTACAATTGAGGGAGTCACATTTACACATGGATGCCTAATTATACCAGGCCTCAGTGAGGGCTGTATTCTTGGGATGTCATGGGTTCTGAGTGTAGATGCAAGATTTGACTGGGGAGGACAAAAACTTATCATAACAACACCAAATGGGGGGTGTATCTCCGCCAAATTTGTCATATAAAATACAGTGTTGTGTAATGATAAATTTAACACTATAAATCATGTAAAGGAGAAGAAATATGTTGACAAACACATAACAGAGCTGGATTTAAGTGAAGTAGATTTCAACACACTGGTAAACACAAAGATTTCCGAGGCTAGTGGTCTAAACAATGAGCAAAAACAGGAACTAGAGTCTTTGTTATGGGAATACAGTGATGTCCTTAGCAACATTCCAGAGAAAGTTAGGGGTTACGAATGTACTTTGCATCTAAGACCACATGACCCATTTTTCATAAAACCATACGGTGTGCCCATAGCAAAACGTACAGCAGTTGAGAAAGAATTACATAAGATGGAAGTGTGTGGCATTATTGAAAGGAGTATCAGTGCTTATTATAACCCGCTGGTAGTTGTGTCAAAGAGTAATGGGGGAGTGAGAATAGTTCTTGACTCCAGGCCTTTAAACAAGATCTTATACAGGGAAACAGACCACCCTGAAAACATTGATGAGCTGTTGCACAAGTTCAAGGACATAAAATTAATGTCAAGTCTAGACTTAACCTCAGGCTTTCACCAAGTACCCCTGGCACCCAAATCTAGGAAATACACTGCTTTTCTGTACAATGGCCGTTGCAATCAGTACTGTGTAGTCACGTTTGGCTTGAACTCATCGGTAGCAGAATTCATTAGAGCTTTAGACCATGTGCTTGGGCAGGAACTTTTATCCAAATTAGTGATTTATGTAGATGACATTTTAGTAACTGGACAATCTTGGAATGAGCATATTGGGCTTTTAAGACAGGCGTGTGAGAAACTTAGAAGCGGGGTAATGACACTAAAACTAGCAAAGTGCAAATTTGCAGTACCTGAGTTAAAACTTTGGGACATGTCATAACAGAAAAAGGAATTTTGGCTGATCCAGACAGAATTAAAGCTATTGCAGAGTTTCCTATACCCTGCAACAGAAAACAACTGAAATCATTTTATGGGCTATGTGGCTTCTACAGAAAATTTGTAAGTAAACAAAGCTTAAACACACCTTGTCTAAGTAACTTGTTAAAGAAGGATACTGTTTGGATATGGAGTAAAGATTGTCAAGCGGCTTTCGACATAATAAAAAAGGAACTGAATAACCAGAACCTGTTACACAGACCAGATTTCAATTTACCTTTCTGTTTACATACTGACAGCAGTGATTATGGGCTAGGTGCTGAATTATTTCAAGTAAAAGAAGTCAATGGGGAGACAGTTCATGCTACAATTGCATTTGCAAGCAGAATGTTACTGAAGCATGAAAAGAACTATACAGTAACAGACAAAGAGCTATTAGCTATACAATGGTCATTTTCAAAATTCAGGACCTATTTACTTGGACATAAGGTAATAGTGTACTCTGATCACAAAGCCTTAAGCTATATACAGGAATGCAAGCTCTATCATGATAGGCTTACAAGATGGGCATTGTATTTACAACAATTCAACTTTGAAATTAAGTATATTAAAGGCACTGACAACATAGTTGCAGGTGCTCTATCAAGGCTACCAGTAGGAGGGGAAACAGAAATTTTTGATCAGAATGAAGAAAAACACTTTAAAAAGAGTTATATTAAATGGGTCACAGATGAGAAAGTTGTTAGATCATTGTGTTATAAAATCAGGAGGAGCCAGAACCGTGATGCAGATTGGAAATTAGTGAAGAGCCGTTTAGGGAAAAAGAACTATGAAAAATTAGACAAGTACTATAAGGTGTTTAAAGGTACTCTGTTTAGGAGAACTGCTGAAGACTCCGACAATTGGAAACTATGCTGGCCTGAGGAGGAAGCTGAGAGGTTAATTAGGTATACTCATGAGAGCTATGGTCATTGTGGCATACAGAAGTGTGTGCAGAAATTACAAGAAAACATATACTTCTACAATATGGCCAAGAAAGTTAGGAAAGAATTGTCAACTTGTGATAAGTGCCAATGAGTCAAAGTAAGTAACAGAAAAATGTCAAGGTGAAATGCAAAACATTATTCCTGCACAACCTCTAGACTTAGTCGCTGTTGATTTCTGTGGGCCGCTTCCAAGGAGTAGGAGTGGCCACTGCTACATTTTTGTCATGGTGGATGTATTTTCTAAACTAATCAAGTTGTATCCTGTCAGAAAAGCCACAGATAAAGAGATAGTCACAAAAGTTGAAAAAGACTATTTCTTAAATGTTGGGAAACCAAAAGCAATCTTGTCAGATAATGGTTCTCAGTTTTTCTCAAAAGTTTGGAAAGCCTTTGTTGATAAATCAGGAATCAAACATGTTCAAATATCTGTATATAATCTGTCGTCAAACCCAGCTGAGAGGTATATGCACGAGATTGGTCGTTTATGTCGTACATATTGCCGTCATAAACATCCTACGTGGTATGACCATGTACGAGACTTTGAAGATGTTATGAATAGCTTGCAGCACACTTCCACAGGATTTTCACCTCATGAAATTATGTTTCATCTAAAACCAAACAACATTATCAATGAACTTGTAGAATTTCCGCCATGCACAATGATGACTATGCGAGAACGTGAAGCCATAGTCAAAGAAACCATGATAAAACAGGGGGAAATGAGAAAAAGATGACATGATGGCAAGATCAAAGCAACTAAGTTTAAAGTTGGAGATTATGTTTTAGTAAAATCACATGAGAAATCAAAAATTCTAACTTCTGAAATAAAGAAATTCTTTGATATATATACATGGGTCCATTTGAGATTGTAGAACATCCACACCCGAATGCATACCGGTTGGTGTATCCTAAATCCAGGAAAGTTCTCAGGCTAAGGAATATTGTCTCGTTGAAATTGTATAAACAAAAGGGATAAGACTAGTCTGAGAAAGTGAAAAGGTGACTCAACAAAGGTTTTTCACTGGAAATTTTGTATATAAAAAATTGTCTGATTTTGTTACAGTTTTGTGCCCTTTAAAATGTTTATTATTTGTTTAATATGTATTCATTGAATGAAGTGTTTTCAATGGATTTTCTGTGTAATACGCTTGCCATGTTCTTGATATTTCTGTATGTTTATGCAATTTGATTGATATTTGATAATTTGTGTAATAACTTTCTCACACCACACTTGAGACATCATTTATAATGCAAGCCTTTAATCAGCACTAAATCTGTCTTGCAACAATTAAGTTTAATTTTTTTAAATCTTAAAGGCAGAGTCATAATTACTACACACTTAAGTGCTTGAGATGTACAACTCTACTAGGAGAAAATCATTTTTAGAAAACCACATGAATTACTGTACATTTCTTTCTCAACCACTGCAAAAGCATAGGCAATAATATTTTTTAATTTTGATAGATACATACCATTCCAAAACTTTCATCCATGATTTTACCTTTGCACTTTTACTGTGAATATGAACCCTTGTAACAAACTGCCTGTAACTTTACTTTTGAAAACAATCTAATTTTGTTATCCTTGAAGTAAGTGTTATAGTCTGTAATAAGACATTTTACACTCAATATGTTGATGCATTTGTATTACATGTTTATTAGTATTTAAAGGATCTGTGTTGGACCAGTTCATAACTTTGTAGTGTTACTCAGACAGATTCTGTAAACTTCTCCCACTAGATAAACATTACCAGAAGGTTAACTATGCATCCTAACCATGTACTTACATATAAACATTATGTAACCAAAAGGGTGATCTCTGTATGTGATATTTTTTTTAGATAACATGGCGTTATAGTCAATGAAGTAATACAAACACCTAAGCTTTGGAAAGACGCACTGCAGGACATGCAGAAATCAGATCTTCAATGGAAGTCACCTATGTGTAGATGCACAATGTGGGAGAGACTGTGAGTAGTGTAAAAAGTGGGCAACAAAAGAAAAGAAAACAAGCCTGCAGTTAAGTTAGTCTTTCAATGGTTTCATGTGAAGTGCTGCATCATTATGGACTCTTCTAAGTGAAAATTGTGAATCCTCTGTTGTATTTCATTTACTCTAAGGTTAAAAATTGTATGTTTTCCTTTACTTAGTATAATAATTTCCGTGTTAGCATAATTAAAAGGAAACAACCCTATTAAAAATTTAAATTTATTTAAAATCATATTCTTGGCAGTTCCATTATTCTGATGTCAGAATTTTGTTCGCATTTTCATACTTACAAAATTCTTGTGGGGCTATTGTAATGGAACTGAAAAATAGACATCATTTTATTTTATTATACACTGAAGTCATGTTAAAAAAGCTTTTGCTTAAGATAATACTAAGTTAGGTGTTGCGATCAATAATCGATATTGGAATTTTATGTTCTTTGTAGCTTACAACCGTGATCTTTGGTCTACAATGGGCTTACGGGCACTTGAGTGTTAGCCACGGTTGAGTGTAGTTGTGTATATAGTTTTGGCAATAAATGTGTTTTTGATACAAAGAAACCGTGGAGTACTGCATCATTTTTCGATAGTCCAGTAATAATTAAAAAACCCACACCTCTTCTTGGACCCAGAGCAGCAAAGGAATCATCGCCTAGACAACGAGAAGCCACATGGACAACGCAGAATCAGCAGCATCAACAAAGGAGGCATCATGGCCAGCTCTACTAAAGTATTATGCAGCCATTAGCCACACCGTAACGGTGTCCTTATGGAGATAACTTTTCCTGAACAGTAGAGCGGATTCATGACATAGTGAACTGAGTATGCAGGATTCCCAGACACAACACCTTTCTTAAACAACATGATACATTTGTACATTTCATGTTTATTGCTTAACAGTGCACTCCTGTTTCCGAAAATTGCAAAACCTAGAAAGAACAGTCTGAATAACTACAAAACAGGAGGAGATGTGAACTGTAATAAGTGATTAAGGTCACAGAGAGAGAGCATGCTTATAGATCTTGCAGCACTCTCGTTTAGTGTTACTGGGCAGAACAGTGTTACACCATACTCAGTCAGTCAAGAACCACCAAACAATGTGGAAACATGCAAGCAAATGCCCATATACCTTGATGCCATATACCTTATCAGAAGGAAAGAGAGTTTGAAAGCAGCAGAATGATTGGTTTCTGGAAAACGAGTTTGTTGTACCAAGACACTGCGCCTACCAAAGAAAAGAAAGAAGAGGGCCATACACACAGACAAGCAGGCAATGTGACCATAGCGTTAATGACTCAATATTACCTGCACAGCTGCAACTGACAGAAACGCTTTGTCCATAGTGCTGGTATGACATTGGAGGGCAGCAAAGTGAGTGGATACATCTGCATTGATGATTCAACACTGTCTTTGAGGACTGGACTTTGCTATCGTGTCTGCTTCCACTGACTGGAAACAACCAGTGCCTCTGATACAATCTACATCTACATCCATACTCCGGAAGCCACGTGACTGTGTGTGGCGGTGGGTACCTTGAGTACCTGTATCGGTTCTCCCTTCTATTCCAGTCTCGTATTGTTCGTGGAAAGACAGATTGTTGGTAGGCCTCTGTGTGGGTTCTAGTATCTCTGATTTTATCCTCATGGTCTCTTCACGAGATATACGTAGGAGACAGCAATATACTGCTCGAGTCCTCGGTGAAGGTATGTTCTCGAAACTTCAACAAAAGCCCTCAATGAGCTAATTAGCACCTATCTTGCAGAGTCTTCCATTGGAGTTTATCTATCATCTCTGTAATGCTTTCGCAAATACTAAATGATCCAGTAACAAAGCGCACTGTTCTCATTGGATCTTCTCTCTCTCTTCTATCAATCCTATCTGGTACGGATCCGACACCAGTGAGCAGTATTCAAGCAGTGGACGAACAAGTTTACTGTGACTTACTTCCTTTATTTTCAGACTGTATTTCCTTAGGGTTCTTCCAATGAATCTCAGTCTGGCACCTGCTTTACCGATGATTAATTTTATATGGTCATTCCATTTAATTCACTCCTAATGCCTACTCCTAGATAATTTATGGAATTAACTGCTTCCAGTTGCTGACCTGCTATATTGTAGCTAAATTATAAAGGATCTTTCTTTCTATGTATTCGCAGCACATTACACTTGTCTACATTGAGATTCAATTGCCATTCCCTGCACCATGAGTCACTTTGTTGCATGTCCTCCTGCATTTCAGTACAATGTTCTGCTGTTACAACCTCTAGATATACTACAGCATCATCCGCAAAAAGCATCAGTGCAAGAATGCTATCACTAGAATGCTGAGTGACAAAAGTAGTGATTTCAGACAAATACTGCTTCAATTTGCCCTCTGACAATGGTGCCTACATATAAGTTAGATGCAAACCTGTAGAAAGAGATATGGTAAACTGCACTGTTGAGCAGCACAGCAGTCAAATGTGAAGTGTGATGATTTGGGGCACCATTGGCTATAAAGTGATATTGCTTCCTATGTACCGAAGCCAATCTGAACAGCAACCACTTCTTAAAGGAGGTCCAGAGCCCGAGGCACTGCCCCTCTTGTACATAGCTCTGTATGCTATATTTCAGTAGGACAATAACCATTCACATGTGGCGAATAATGCGCATACCTTCTTCGAAGAAAAACGGGTACAACTGCTTCCCTGGACTGCTCTTTCACCTGAAATTCAACCACTGAATGTGTCTGGGATACTGTCAGTCGACAATTAGTTAATTCTGGTCATCCTGCAACCACTGTGTGTACTCTGTGGACACTGCTTACTCTGTGGACATGCTTCAAAACCACGTGACAGATTATTTACTCTGCAATATCCTTGCAATCACATAAAATTATAACAACAATAACAATAATAATAATCACCTGACGACTTCTGCAAAACAGTAGATAAATATAATCAACAATCATCTTCACCTGAGACTCAAGAAGATAAGTAATAAGTAATTATTTACGTAATGTCTGCCTGCTCTTTAATATAGGCTACCCACCAGCGGAGGAGAAGGACTGCAGATCGGAAGGACGCAGGAGTGCCGCCTGAGGAGCGAGGAGATGCGTGTCACGTGGACTTAGCCACAGAGAGCCACAAGGTAAGCAAGATACTCAGTTATAAAAGAGTAGTACGCCGCGTGTGTAGTTATCAATCATACTTAGACTCTATACGACCCAACTTTTGACCTTTATTTGTTGGCTTTTGTTCTTGGTGTTTATTCAATGCTCCGCTAATGACGAACTTGGCTTCGATTAAGGACTACCCATTCGTAGCAGGCACAGACACATTTGTTGCAATGATTCCCTACCCTATAGTGTTTATGCCGACACGTTCGCAAGCAGTGCTAGTGTTATGGGTAATATAACGGCCCGATGCACTTTAGGAAGTTCATGGCTTTAAGCGGACGAGGTGCTGGTTGCAACCTTCGCATTTTATTATTATTATTATTATTATTATTATTATTATTATTATTATTATTATTTTTTTTTTTTAATTGGGAAAATTTCCGATTGAGAGAGAGATGGTCCAGGAAGTCTCTGCACAGTGGACGTCGGTCTGAAAGGTGATTATGTTACGTAAGGTGGTCTGCCGTAACTTCCACAGGCGGGTTCTTAAATTCATCGGGATGATAAGTGAGCGAAACAGAAACATCAGAAGCACCTCAACCATGGTGCAACATAAAGCTTAACGTCTCATAAGAAGAGTTCTTCAGCTAAGCTGTCCACCTTAGCTATATCCTGAACCGTTTAAGACTGTGTAATTCTGTTTACAACCAGGTAAACTGTGAAAAGTCCTCAGAGAATGAGAACAGTCTCTAAACAGCTACATTAATAACAGCGATATCGATATCAACTTCGCTTTTGTAAATGGAACTATAGTAATTTCCACGGCATGGATCATAATTCTGAAAACGATGAATTCCATGTCTTTTTACTCTTCAAACTGCTAGTACTTTTGGAGAAATTACAAAATTTAGAACTTACAATTAAACTATTTTGAACATGAAACCGATTGTGTCTGGTGCGGAAGTTCGTGCTCTTATAGACTTATACGGAATTTAAAGCAAAGATGATGCACTCATAAAAGCAGAAGACTGGAGAAAAATAGAATTTAAATTTTATACTAATCACATTAAGTCCCATATTTGTAAGATTTCTAAGTGGTGCAAAGATTGGCAACATGCTTTAAATGTTCAGAAATGTAAAATTGTGCACTTCACAAAACGAAAAAACTTAGTACATCTACATTTATACTCCGCAAGCCACCCAACGGTGTGTGGCGGAGGGCACTTTACGTGACACTGACATTAACTCCCTTTTCTGTTGCAGTCGCGTATGGTTCGCGGGAAGAATGACTGCCGGAAAGCCTCCGTGCGTGCTCGGATCTCTCTAATTTTACATTCATGATCTCCTTGGGAGGTATAAGTAGGGGGAAGCAATGTATTCGATACCTCATCCAGAAACGCACCCTCTCGAAACCTGGCGAGCAAGCTACACCGCGATGCAGAGCGCCTCTCTTGCAGAGTCTGCCACTTGAGGTTGCTAAACATCTCCGTAACGCTATCACGGTTACCAAATAACCCTGTGACGAAACGCGCCACTCTTCTTTGGATCTTCTCTATCTCCTCCGTCAACCCGATCTGGTACGGATCCCACACTGATGAGCAATACTCAAGTATAGGTCGAACAAGTGTTTTGTAAGCCACCTCCTTTGTTGATGGACTACATTTTCTAAGGACTCTCCCAATGAATCGCAACCTGGTACCCGCCTTACCAACAATTAATTTTATTTGATCATTCCACCTCAAATCGTTCCGCAGGCATACTCCCAGATATTTTAGAGAAGTAACTGCTACCAGTGTTTGTTCCGCTATCATATAATCATACAATAAAGGATCCTTCTTTCTATGTATTCGCAACACATTACATTTGTCTATGTTAATGGTCAGTTGCCACTCCCTGCATCAAGCGCCTATCCGCTGCAGATCTTCCTGCATTTTGCTACTATTTTCTAATGCTGCAACTTCTCTGTATACTACAGCATCATCCGCGAAAAGCCGCATGGAACTTCCGACAGCATCTATTAGGTCATTTATATATATTGTGAAAAGCAATGGTCCCATAACACTCCCCTGTGGCACGCCAGAAGTTACTTTAACGTCTGTAGACGTCTCTCCATTGATAACAACATGCTGTGTTCTGTTTGCTAAAAACTCTTCAATCCAGCCACACAGCTGGTCTTATATTCCGTAGGGTCTTACTTTGTTTATCAGGCGACAGTGCGGAACTGTATCGAACGCCTTCCGGAAGTCAAGAAAAATACCATCTACCTGGGAGCCTGTATTTAATATTTTCTAGGTCTCATAAACAAATAAAGCGAGTTGGGTCTCACACGATCGCTGTTTCCGGAATCCATGTTGATTCCTACAGAGCAGATTCTGGGTTTCCAAAAACGACATGATACTCGAGCAAAAAACATGTTCTAAAATTCTACAACAGATCGACGTCAGAGATATAGGTCTATAGTTTTGCACATCTGCTCTATGACCCCTCTTGAAGACTGGGACTACCTGTGCTCTTTTCCAATCATTTGAAACCTTCCGTTCCTCTAGAGACTTTAGGTTCACGGCTGTTAGAAGGGGGCAAGTTCTTTCGCGTAGTCTGTGTAGAATTGAGTTGGTATCCCGTCAGGTCCAGTGGACTTTCCTCTGTTGAGTGATTCCAGTTGCTTTTCAATTCCTTGGACACTTATTTCGATGTCAGCCAGTTTTTCGTTTGTGCGAGGATTTAGAGAAGGAACTGCAGTGCGGTCTTCCTCTGTGAAACAGCTTTGGAAAAAGGTGTTTACTATTTCATCTTTCGCGTGTCATCCTCTGTTTCAATGCCATCATCATCCCTGAATGTCTGGATATGCTGTTTCGAGCCACTTACTGATTTAACGTAAGACCAGAACTTCCTAGGATTTTCTGTCAAGTCGGTACATAGAATTTTACTTTCGAATTCACTGAATGCTTCACGCATAGCCCTCCTTACGCTAACTTTGACATCGTTTAGCTTCTGTATCCTTTGACTATAATGTCAATGAGTCACTGTTGGAATTGGCCAACTCACACTGATACCCGTGTGTAACACTTCGTACGGATATGAAGTGGAATGATCACATAGGCTCAGTCTTGGGTAAAGCAGGTGGTAGACCCCGTTTATTGGTGGAATACTGGGGAGGTGCGAACAATCTACAAAAGGAATTGCTTACAAATCACTCGTGCGACCCAGCCTAGAATATTGCTCAAGCGTGTGAGACCTGCACCATTTAGCACTACCAAGAGATGTTTAACATATGCAGAGAAGGGCAGCACGAATGGTCACAGATTTGTTTAATCCGTGCGAGAGTGTCACAGAGATATTGAAGGAACTGAGCTGGTAGACTCTTGAAGATAGACGTCAACTATACCGAGAATGTCTGTTAAAGAAATTATTACTCTAGAAATATTCTACAACACCATATGTATCGCTCACATAGGGATCGTGGGGATAAGATTAGAATAAGTACTGCACAAACATAAGCATTCAAACAATCATTCTCCCCGCGCTCCATTCGTGAATAGAACAGAAAAAACCCTAATAACTGATACAATAGGAAGTAGCCACTGCCATGCACCTCACGTTGGTCTGCATAGTATAGATGTAGACATCTGAGTACATGTGGCTGGGCAGACACACTAACTCCAAGGTAAAGGACGTGGCATCTAAAGATGACTCACCAGTTAACTACAGTAACACTTCCACTCTCGTTTCTGCCAGAGGCTTGAAAGAAAGGTACATGTCAGAAAACTACTAGATTTGTTAAACACGGAATTTAGGTTTAAAGACTGATAAATAATAACTACACGTCACGAGTTTAATGTCAAGATACACAGCAGAAGAAAAGCAAATTACAAAATAATGTGGTCGGAAATACTTAAAATTTAGTTTACATCACCAAACGTCCGAAATGCCCTCTGTCTACTGCAATACACGTTTGCAGTTGCTGGTGCAAAGGCTTCTGGATGGGCTGGAGAAACTCTTATGATATCACTGTAAACGCTGCAACTAAGCTATGTCACGAGCCAAGGAGAGGTGCTGGGGGCGATGTCGTGCTGTTAGCAGAGGCACTTGCGGTGGTCGTCTACCACCATAGGCCACCATTAACGCCAAATTTACCACGCTGTCCTAACGGATACTTTCGTCATATGACACATACTGCTTTCTGCGGTTATTTCACACAATGTTGCTTGTCTATTAGTACTGGCAGCTCTACACAAATGCCGCTGCGTTGCCTTGGTCAGAGGTAATGCCTGAAATTTGGTATTCACGGCACACTTGACACTGTAGGTCTCGGAACACTGAACTCTCAAACGATTTCCGAAATGGAATGCCCCATGCGTCTTGCTCCAGCTTACGTAGCACGCCATTGTGATTACGTTGCGCAGCAGGTCTTACATGAACAGGGTGTATACAAGGCCAAGAAAAAAAATTTCCCAATTTTTCAGTTAAAATACATTACTTTCTGGGTGAAAATATGCATTTCCCGGCTGGAAGGACATTTTTTCGGCGTTAAGTGACAACTAACTTTCCCTCCTAGCCGTAAAACATCTCAATCCTTTACACACCGGCGTAGAACTTCACGGCATTCCCAACAAAAAACAAAACACTGTGGAAAAATCTTTAATGCGCGACAACACGGAGACAGGTTATTTTGGAATCACGAAAGCATAATAAGAAGCCACCTAATACAGCAGGGTAGTTTCCGAACACAGAACACCAAATTATAAGACGTGTGACGCCCATGCTACGATACGGAAACAGAGACCGTATAGCGCTCCGAATGCCTGGGAGTGAATTTCAAATTCGGGAAAATATGGCGCGATAACGTGTATTCTTGTTTTACGAAATACGATTACCAGATGGCATTTCTCATCGAGAAAAGCTGGCGTTTCACATGTAATACTGGCCGTCAAAAATTTTTTGCTATTTTTCCGAGCGGGTGGTTAAGGCATGATCGCAAAGGCATAGCTCAAACTGCAGCAGCTCAGTATTTCCGAGAAGCACGATTGTCAATTTCACTGCTGTGCACTGAACATTTCGTGGATTACCAGGGTGAATACATGTTCCATCGAGCACATCGACTTGCCGATTACGTATGAAATTGCTCAAGAACTTACCCTGCACTTTTTTGACGTATAATTATACTTTTTGCCATCGTTACTGCATAATTTTCATTCTGTGAATGAACTAAAATAAATATGAAAAACTAACCATGAAGACTGTTCTTTTTTTAAAAAAAATGCAGGTGTACTCAGTTGCCATGATTCATGGCCGTATATCAAATTTTCGTTCGTTTGGAGAAGTACGTATGGGGGCCTGAAGACGGAATAATGAAACGCTGAAAGTGGTAGCCTTCAAACTAAAATAAAACAACATCTTAAGTTGCACGGCTGTTGGTGAATTTCATTGACACTGACAATCAGCAATATTTTCCTGCATCCTGTTATAAATGTAAACAGTTGTAACTTTACGCTTGTTGAAAGTAGTTTGTTGTTACGAAGTGTTGCAAAATCTTCGAACTACAGCCTTTGACACATTTTGCTGTCGTCAGACTCTTGTGTGTGCACTATGTTTTATTGTTGTCAAAAAAGCATTTTCTTTGCAACTGAAGTTTTATATTGGTACTATTTTCTCGTTTATGTTTTATTACTGCAGTATTATGCTGCAGTAGCGGCTTAAAGTAAAATTCTTAGTTAGATTATCAGTTCTAACCAGTCAACATCACAGAAATCTTACTAAAAACTAAAGTAATGAAAAAACCCGGAATTCTAAAAAAAATCCCCGGTACTTCTCGGATTTTTACCAGATGGAAAAATTCCATGGTTTTCCGAATTTCACGATTGTATCGGGGCGTATACACGCTCATAAACCTGATCTTGTCAGTTTTTTTAACGACAGGTTTAAATTAAAACCTGTACTAGCGATCGTTATTCAGTTTGTTGGGCTAGTGTCAATTTCAGCTGTATGAACAAGGAGCCGTGCGTGAAATCTTGGAAATGGCGAAAATCTTTTATCATGCAGTCAGAAAGCTTTTTGTGCACGAATGAGTACGTCGATTCCTCTCCTTCAGTTGCCACCATGAAGAAATAGGCTGCCGAATTTAGACCAGACTATGAAAGAGTTCAAGATCATGCACGCGAAGGTCGTCTGGAAAGTGCAACCACACCAGACATTCGCATACAAGCGCACGACATGATCTTGGAAAATCGGCGCACGAAGGTGCGTGAAATTGCTAAGACAGAGGCGATTTCTGAAAACGTGTCTGCTACGTTTTGCATGAAGAACTGCAATTGGACAGGCTTTATGGAAAATGGTATCGCGCCCATTCGCGGTCAATCATTAAAGAATTTCGTCGACCACCTCCGATCACGGACTGGGGCGTTTTAGATAACACAAAAGTCGGTATGCGACACGGGATGTAACATGGATGCACAACTGCATGTCAGCATCAAAACATCAATGGAAACAGTAAACAGAAGCTGATTCTTCAGCTCCAATGAAGATGGAGATACCAGACGAGAAAGTCATGATATGTACGGAAGGCATTTTGTGTATTATCTTCAAAATCACAAAACAATAACTGGGGATTATTTTTCTAACTTCTTGACGGACCTTTATGCAAGAATTCCAGAAAATGGGTTGGTTTCCAAAGGAAAAAAAAATCACCTTTGATCGTCAAGATACGAGTATAACGCTTGCCCGAAAAATACCTTCTCCTTAGATATGTGATCTACCTATCTAATCTTCAGCATTCTTCTGTAGCACCACATTTCGAAAACGTCTATTCTCTTCTTGTCCAAACTATTTATCGTTCATGTTTCACTTCTATACATGGCTACACTCCATACAAATACTTTCAGAAATGACTTCCTGACACTTAAATCTATACTCGATGTTAACAAATTTCTCTTCTTCAGAAACGCTTTCCTTGCCATTGGTACTGGCGCCGCGTTCTGTTTGCAATTCTTGTCAAATGTTAGTATGAGGCGATGCCTGAGAAATTACGGCACCACACTTAAAGAGCAGTGAATAAGCACTTGTTACCACAGTGTGGTTTAGATACAGATTTTGTGGATATGTCGAGGTTTAGCGGAAGATGGATGCTGCCCACGCCGCACTGTATGCACTGCTATTTTTTTTTAAGTCACGTTAAACTGTTTATTTTCCCTCATAAAGGGAGAATAAATTGTTTATTTTTAAGGAATATATAAATGAGAGAGTTTTTAGACGATCTCTCTTGTTTGGTTGCAAATTTAGGCAATGAGATATCGTATTTACAAGACTTAGTTTGTAAAGACAACTCGACTGTGGGACTTTCTCCCAGCATTTTCTTGAATTGTCATACAGCAGTTTATAGTTAAGTGTAGCAGAGAGCCATCACACTGAAAAGTGGAACACAATGTGCAACAGAACGTAACAGTAAATGTTGATGTTAATTTTAATTTTACGAATTCTGGCAGAAATGGAAATTTTTGTGTGTTGGCTTAGCAAAAAAACTAGTATATTGTCAGTTGTTTCAATCAGTAGCGTCAACTGTAACGTGAAGAAAAAGTGTCTTACACAGATTCTGAATAATTTTCGAAAGAAGAGATTTCGTATGGTTATATACATGTATTTAAATATTTCTTGGGACTGAAACTACGAATCACACAGCTGATTTTTCTCAAGGTTTCCCGTAGAAGTCAGGACTATTTGTGAAATACTATAGCTGTTATTTTGCTTCAGTTTTGTTGACTGGTATACATACTGCTTGGCCACATATGCTTTTGGGTCCAGTAATTAGTTTCGGACAGTGTTTAACGAAGTCAGGCGGAGTTGATAATCCTTACGGACATACTGTGTCTACAAAAACAAAACGTTGAAGTGAATTCATCAAGTGGGTGAACATAGTAGATTTTAATAGTGGATTTTGTTAATAGGCACACAAAAGGCTTTTAAAGATAACGTATTCCCAATAAGTGTAACACCAGGGGTGACCAAACAGCGAGCCGCATGCGGCCAAAAAGTTATCATTGGGGCCCAAGAAGTGAGCATGTTGTATCACACAGTTGGTAGGGAAGGGGGATCAGAAAATTCAATTTAGGAAAGTTATAACAAATTGAACGTTTTCAATTTGAAACTACCGCGGCAGGTTGCTATTCTCCGAGAGGTCCGTCCCTTTTTTTTTTCATTTTTCTTCCTCGTGGTTTTGTTAGTGTTAATTATATTACTTGTGGCCCAAAAATACTTGTCTTCTTCCAGTGTGGCTCAGGTAAGTAAAACGTTGGCCACCCTTGCTTTACAGGGTATCTGCAGTGGCGTCAAACAATGATGTCCTACTGCTGTACAGACGCGGATCCAGTGGGGAGGTCATGGAAATCGTCTCCCCCTAAAAAAGAAACATTTTCTGGAAACCTTTATGTTCTTGCTTACAGCAGTTTCCAGTTTTGCAGAAAGAAGTTGCAAGGAAATAAAAAGCCTTCCACAGATTCTAAGAAATTAGGACACACATGTAAAACAGGATATTTTTCAGTTGCTTGCCTGAGAGCTAGTCCACATGGATGAATTTGCGGCCTCATTCGCTGCAGAAATAATTCTAGCCATGTAGAGAGATTCACAGGCTGGCTGCACCTGCTCCCAGTAACAAATCCCACACGGTTCGTGAGTCCACAGGTAGTACTGACAAACCGCAGTCACTTAGTAACTCAAGACAGAAAGGAAATCTTCCCTAAGAAAAAATAATAGAAAAACTACCTTTTTCCGAAAGTAGGCAGTATCGGTAGAAACAAGAACAGCATTCTCACTATTTCTACGCACCCACAGACAGTCTGCAGACCTGTGTAGCGCTAAGAGTGAAACATTGATAATGCCTTCTGTTTTGTATTGTGTAAATATTATACTGTCTAAGTCGAGAGAGTTTGTTGGTATTATGGTACATAATAAGATGTATGACAAGTACTTCTCAAATTTCACGATGAATGCTTTTCGAAATTTCTTGGAAGTTATGCTGCGATGAACATAGCATTATAATAAACAGATAACTATTTTAATATTTTATATATTTATTGTTACTAATCTTACAAACTTTCCTTAGCATTTGTGGCGCCTTGAAACAGTGGCTGACAACAGACGGAACAACAACAAAATCTAGGAGGATGTAGGTGTTACTATTATCACCACCAAAAGAGAAACCCACGTTAAAACGTGTTCTGAAAAACCTGTAAAACATTAACAAAGTGTGACCTCTACACATCCAAACACCAAATCTCAGCCTGCCATTACATCACGTCGGAGGTCACGTTAATTCCCCTTCGCCGTTTGGAAGTTCACTGCGAGATGCAGGTGGTGTTAAGGAATGGGCGACAGTTTAATAATATGTATAACAACAGGAAAAAATGATAAACTACATATAAACATGTCTAATTAAACATTTGTAATATAACAAAAAACTGACGATAAAATTTTACAACAGGAGCATATGGCTAATTGACAAAAATCGGATAAGCCAGTGCTTCTACACTGACTGAAAAAGGAGGAGTTGTGTGACAAAAACGAAAGTTGGTAAGCGTGTTTTTAACACACGAAAGATTATGTCTATTCAAATTTATCGTCAGTCGCATAAGAGTGGCGCTAGTCGTGCTACAATGAAGAGGCAAATTAGACTTGCTTAAACGCACGCTATAACTGGTCATGAGCGTTAGTTATCTTTGAGATTGGACATGGTGAGTTGACGTTAGTCACGGATGCCTTTAAGCCGACAAAGACGCCATTATCAACACCTCAGTAAATTTGGCCGTGTAACAGGGCTGCCTTCCGCGATACTGCAGAAAGCCTTGGCAGGTACAGGATGACAATTATTGAACTATATGAAATAAAATCGTCATTAACTCCTGAACGGTTTGCGTTGTTCAAACTGCACGGCTGGCCGCGGGTATGATGGCAATTAGTATGCGCATGATATGGTTTGGTTTATAGACAAAGCCTGCTTTTATTTAGATGGTTGTCAATAAGCAAAACTGGCGCATTTGGGAAGTCTCTTCACGCTCAACGGGTGACTGTGTGGCGTGCAATGACTAATAAGGGGGTAATAATCTGTGTGATATACCTTGGAGGCACGGTGACTACCGAACGGTACGTGAAGGTGGTTGTTGATTTCGAAACCATTATCCAAAGTGACCCTCATTTCGAACAGCTGTGGTTCATGCAAGACGGAGCTCGACGTCATCGAAGCAGGAGAATGTTTGATATCCTGTAGGAGCACTTTGGGACCGCATTCTGGCTCTGGGGTACTTAGAAGCCACTGACATGGTCCTCGATTGGTCGTCAAATTCTCCGGATCTGAACACATGCGACTCCTCTTTGTGGGACTATATTAAAGACAAGTTGTGCATCACTAACCCCAAAACCATTGCTGGGCTAAAATAGCCATTCACGTCATCGACAGCACCGATGTTGCGACACTTTAGCGTGTCATTGAGAATTTCGCTCTTCGTCTGCGCCACGTCATCGCCAAGGACGGCGGGCATATCGAACACGTCATAACCTAAATCCGAAAATCTGTAGTGACTCTTACATGTTGAATTAAGTGTGCACGTCGTAGTTTGTAATTTACGTTTTTCTCATATAGTGCAATAATTATCACCCTGTATGTAGTCACCGTACATGACTGCTGGCTGCGGTGGTTACGAGAATGTACGGTCCCAATAAGACCGGGCTGCGGATGGCCACGTGGTAGTGCAGACAGGGAAGACCATCATGTGTGGTAGTGCAGACAGGGAAGACCATCATGTTCGGCCTATGGCTTTGGCGCGTCGTACTGAATCTGCAGCAGCAATATGAGCAACAAATGGCATCACAGTACACAACAAACTGTTACAAATCTGTTACTTCAAGGACAGCTTCGAGGCAGACGCCCTAGAGACTGCATTGCAGTGACACCAAACCACCGCCACTTGCGACTTCAGTGGTGTCAAGTGCGAGCTCATTGGAGGCAGGGTGGAGGTCTATTGTGCTTTCTGACAGAAGCTGGTTTTGCCTCGGTGGCCGTGTGTTGGTTAAAAGGATGCCAGCTGAGGGCCTGCAACCTACCTGTCTGCATGATAGACTGGACCTACATCTGGGGTTATGGTCTGGGGTGCGATTTTGCACTCATGGTTATCCCACGCACCCTGACAGCAAATCCGTACGTCAGTCTGGTGATTCGAACTGTTATGCTGCCATTCATGAACAACATTACAGAACGTGTTTTCCAACAGGATAACGCTCGCCTAACGCTGTTGTCGCCTAACATGCCCTACAGAGTGTCGACATGTTGCCTTCGCCTGCACAATAACCAGCTCTATCTCCAATCAAGCATATAAGGGACATCGTCGGACAACTCCAGCGTTATGTACAACCAGCTTTAATCGACCCTTTAGTAAGTGACCAAGTGCAACAGGCGTAGAATTCTATCCCACAAACTGATGTCTGTCACCTGTACAACTCAATGCATGCACGTTTGCACGCTTGTATTCAACATGCTGGAGGTTATCAATGCACGAGCATTTCACATTTGCAATGAATGGCACATCCCGCACTTACGTACATTAATCTACGATCATGCAATGTTTATCACTTAAATATGTTACCTAGACAAATGTATTCACGAAATTTCATTAATCAACATTAATTGTTTTTTGGTATTTTTTCTCGCCAGTATATAACACATAACTATCACCTTCTTTGGAGTCTAAATAACATACAGTTCTACGTGTCTGATAGGTTAAAAGCACTCATACAAAGATTCTTTTGTGCGAATGAGGTACATACTAGGCAGGCCGTAGGTACGTAAGATAATGACAAAGCAACCGGAAGGAAGGTGAGGGTTGGTTGTCTCGTCGAAGTGAGTACAGATAGGAGACAACGATAGGACAAAAATTTGGGCGTGTCCTTGAAAAAGGAACCGTCTCAGTTTTTGTCTTAAACAATTAACCTATCCCATATGTTATTCCATCTATACATTGTCAAGCTGTGAAGGAAAACATGGTGGAATTTGAAAAGATTGTAGAAAATCAAGGATAAGAAATTAAAATTCTGAGTTTTGCCTATGATATTGTAATTCTCTCGCAGGCGGCATAGGATTTGGAACAGCAGTTTAACGAAATGTATACCTTCTTGGAAAAAAGTTTGAGGACTGACTTCGACAAAAATAAAATGAAGGTAATAGAATATAGTTAAATCAAACCGCGATATGCTGATTGTCTTAGTTTAGTAAAGGAGACACTAAAAGTAGTAAACGAGTTCCGCTATTTGGGTATCAAATTAAGTGATAAGCGAGCGAAGTATAGGATATGAAATGCAAACGCAATATCAAGAAAATCATTTCTGAAAGAGAAGTCTGTTAACACCGAACATAAATTAGGAAACTTTTCTAGACGCGTTTGTCTGGAGTTTTGTCCTATATGGAAGTGAAATGTGAAGGACTAACAGTTCAGACTAGAAGAGAATAGAAGCTGTACATGTGGTGCTATAGGAGAATACTGACGTTTGCATTGGTAGATCGGATAACTAATGAAGGGGTACTGATTCGACTTGAGGAGAAAAGAAATTTCTGGCACATGGTGACTAAAACAAGGGCTCGATTGGCAGGACATATTCTGAAACATCAAGGAAGCGTTAATTCGGCAATGGAAAGAAGTGTGGACTGAAAAATTGTATAGGGAAACCAAAGTTTCCCAATAGTAAGGACGCTGAAACGGAATTAAGTTGCAGAGATGAAAGCAGCTTGCTTGCAACAACAACAACAACAACAACGCAATAGTCCGCACTTTCTACAGGTGTCAATGTTTGTATCGCGCTCAGCGTCAACACTCGCCCTCTTCATGTTGCCCCGGGTTCGCGATTCGTTGCAGAGAGCTAATTTTACTGAGAGAGCCCACACTCAACTCCCCGTCCTCGCAGTCAGCTGCGGGACCCCGTCAATACCACGCCAACTCGCACGGCCGGTTCTAATTGGGCCAGAGTTCCGAAATAAAATTTTCCTATGGAGGATCGCGGCCAAGATTTCTCGACCGTGAAAAAACACATGTCCGATAATTTGTTCTCTGCGTAAAAATCTAAAAATACAGTTGGTTTTTATTGCGAAACTGCGTGGGTGATAGCACCCAGACAACTCGACTCCACCAATAGACAGTGTACACTGCAGTTTCAAAATTTCTGGTTAGTATTGCGCCAAACACTATTATCGCATTTGCAAAGAAGTGACTCCTACACAGGGTTTGGCCTGGATATTATCACTTCATAAATCTTAAGCTCACTATGTCGATGCGACTAGTGCCACATCGCGAAATGCTACGGACAGCTTAGTAAAGCAATAACAGTTAATAAACTTAAGTTCCAATTACAGTACTGGTTAGTGATCTAGTAACTTATACGATCTGCCAGGTTTTCTCGATGTGACTGATTAATGGTGTACTTACAGGTGTTAAGTAGAGTTGTTGGACACTTAGATGCGCACCTTCAATCAAGTTCCTAATCCACACTTTTAACTTTCGAGATGTTACAGGAAGAATATTTGTAACTGGACAGAAACATGTAATCTAAGATGTTACTTCGGCACACAATTTCGTGTGAAGTAAGACAGACTTGACATTTATTTATTCCGCATGATTCCACGTCTCTGGAAGTTGTAAATGGGCTATCTTTACACTGACTAGTTGTGCATGCATATCCGTAGTTTCTGTTGGAGGCAGGGAGGGAGGGAGATTGCGTGCCTGTGTGTGTGTGTGTGTGTGTGTGTGTGTGATATAAGTCCTGTGAATGGTTTTCTTTGGCAGAAAAAGCTGCAGATCAATGCACCGCATGACGGTACCATGCGAAAGATAAAAATTAAAACGAAGACAAAAGCTGGTCATTCTTAGCTCAGAAGTGTAGAGCATATTCGATTATAGCGAATGCGTTCCAGGGGAGAAAGATTACAAAAAGCACGAATTTTGGAAACACTGTTCTTGTAGATGTTTTCTGCCATGAAATTTCGAGAGTTGTGAACCCATCTATTTTTGTTCCTGGATTGCTCGAAAGTATTCGACACAACTATGCGATCAAGACAACCTACATGGTACGTAATGCAAGATGGTACGTACTTCAATACAGCATGTAATGCAAGGCTGATTTGTAATATAGTTATAAGTTAAACCCCTTGTTTCTTGCAGACGATGTTCTACCAACCGAGCTACCAGACCCACGGCAGCCATAGGGGTCAATAAAAATCACTACAGACCGCCCATGCTACCGCTGAATTTCCGCCATCGAAAAAGGGAGTCTCACCCTTGATATTCCCTGTGCTTAAACACATTCTACTGTACAAATATTTCAGCGAACTACATCAGACGTTTCCATTCATCGGTATGCGAGGTTTCGCACGTGACTGAAGATTTTCATTAATACTGTTTATACTACGCTTGTCACTAGCAACTATAATATATTTCATTCATGCAGTTACCAATATTTGTATCCGTCCACAGTGTGTTATGTAAACGCAGAAAAATCTCATTAGTTACTTTCGTGGCAATGGTCTTATTTAGACGTTAATCCTCTATAATATCCTCCTCTCTTGGCCAGTAATTCAAGCTTTTTTCGACTTTCGCCCAGACCACTTCAAGATACGTTAAAACGCAAGGGAAAATCCTTAAACATAATGTTTGTGTGTAACAGGAGTGAGAAAACAAGCTTCTGAAACGAGGTTTGTCAGCATGTTTACATTACTTTGTCAAACTATTGCACACTCAGTAGTGATTTCTTGAGTGTGAATGCATATGTATACGTCTTGTGAACTGGCACGGACATTCATCTTTTTTATTTCATCATTAGATTTTCAAAAATAGTTAAACGTAGTCTCCACGTTGTGATGATACCAATAAATGCGTTGCGTGACTGCAGTAATGTCCGTTCTATTTCTCGACTGGAGGGCAAAGTGATGTATATCTTATCTACGAAATAAAAACTATAAACGTCAAAGTCTGACAAAGTAATGATATAGGCATTGTTTCTCAACAGTCTTTTGCATTGTTGATTTAAAGAACAGAATAGCAGACTGCTTGGGTAGATGTTGTTTATGTAGCTATGCCATTGCAAAGCCGCATTGTCACGCTCGAACCTGGACCGCCCAAATGCCTCGCAAAACTGCAGCACATCTGATCTCCGAGAAAACAGTCGTCTGAGGTTGGTACACACAATGCTTTGAGATTTAAAGTGTCGAGGCTAGGAAGGGGGTTTGTGTGTGTGTGTGTGTGTGTGTGTGTGTGTGTGTGTGTGTGTGTAAATTAAAAGTGATCAGCGGGATACAGGAAATTGTGAGTTCTATCTCTTGATTTCCATAATTATACGTTTGATTGCAGTATTAGTAAAATTAGGAGTAAAGATTTTTGAGCAGTTGACTTATGAACGGGCAATGTGCCGGTTGCCTAGCTAATTACGAATCACTGTATCAGCAACTAAGACAATAGCGCTTATGGTTACGCATTGTATTCCGGAAACCTTCATGGTATTCGACCACAATTACCTGGCTTTCAGCAACTATCGTAGCAGACGGGGCATTTATTTTTAGAGGAATCCATCCTGTCACTGCTTTACTCGACAGTTGTATACCAATTGGAATAAGGATCAGAAGACTAATGTGTCAAATGTTTCAAATGGCTCTGAGCACTATGGGACTTAACTTCTGAGGTCATCAGTCCCCTAGAACTTAGAACTACTTAAAACTAACTAACCTAAGGCCATCACACACGCCCATGCCCGAGGCAGGATTCGAACCTGCCACCGTAGCGGTCGCGCGGTTCCAGACTGAAGGGACTCAAACCGCTCGGTCACACCGGCCGGCATTAATGTGTAAAAACGAGTCCCCACGCGCGCGAGGGGGAGTGGGTGGCGAACCTACTAGTGTCTTGTGCAGTGACTCACAAGTCCTAAACTTGAAAGACTGATCCTGTGCGCTTCCAAAGCTATCAATTTTCCCAACTAGCCTGATAAAATTATAGCTAAGCATTTATTTGAAAGCCTTTAACTGGCACGAGGACTTCAAGGGTCTAATATTAAATTCAACCCGGTACTTTCCATTAATAACAAATGAGGTTACTGATAGATTCAATAAAATTATTTTACGTTGCTTTTGGTTATATGGGCAGAATGCGGCATTCCGCAAAGTGACAGCTTACATACTAATGTTCTTCCTGGTTATTGTCCACATGTGTTTCCGCCTATAACAACAACTGTGGTAGTACAAACGACAGGTTGGTTATTATGGAAGTCTAGAATACCTTTCAGAAACTGGGAATCTTTTGTATCATTGTTTTTCAGAGAGGGAGCGAGGGAGGGGGAGGGATTTATATATTAAGTCTGGTTTACCTTGATTTTTAACCAAATGATTATAAAACTGGGCATCGAAATGGGAATCCAACCAGGAATTGTGTCTTGTGTGAACAACGCCCTAGCAGCTGAGAAGCATCACATCCAAAGTCATCACCCGATTTTGTTAGTGTTTTCTCTCACGGGTTCTTTACGATAGCGTGCGATGAATTACGCAATGTTTACTTGAAGTTACACACACAGTTGCTTAACCTCTGCTGTGCAGTGACCTAAGCAGCTTAGTTTTGCGGCCACGAGATGAAGGTAGGTGTTTTACCTCCTTACATGTCAAAGAAGAATATCAACACGTCATAAACAACTTACTGTTGCTACGTTGAGCAAAAAGAATAAGTTCCATCAAACGCACGAAAAGCGCTAATTATTAGTCAGTGCTGGCATTCAGTCTGTCTACTTTGCTCCCATGTGCTAGTTACTGTGTGCGTTTTGTTGACAGTGTAACATGTTTCTCTTATACGTTGGCTGTTTTGTTTCTCGACTTAGCGAGTTCTGTTCCAATGACTACTATAAGTTCAATAAGAGGGCACCTGTTAACATTGACATCTGGCGCCGCTCACATCTTTTGGCACAGTGTAATGAATGCCCGGTATCTGGGCCGTGTCAGAGGTAGCAAGGAACCAGTTAGTCACAGATTACTGCCCTGTCCGCTCCGGAGGCAACATGTTCTAGATCGGTCGGTTGGCGCAGGTGTCTCCTTGGCAATGACACTGTCTAGGGGGGCGGGCGCGTGGAATGTGCGCCGCACACAATGAGAGTTCTAGCACAAGGAGTTCTACTTTTAGACTGTACACAGAGATCGTGTTTATATCTCTATTGCTGCCGAGTCGCTGTATATTTTTATATCTGAGGAGAGCAGAAAGCTGCTTTAAAAATGGTATTGAGGAGTGATTACGTGTGACCACCCCCTTCTTCTTCTTGGTGCCGTACACTTGTAGTGCGTCGGCTGCTCACAGGCGGCGTTCCCTTGCTTCTTTAACCAGCTCTTCAAAGTTGTTGATCCCAGTCCATGTCTTGATATTCTGGGACCATGAGTGCTTCCTTCTGCCCGTTGGGCGCTTTCCTTCTATTCTGCCTTCTAGAAGTAATTGCAGAAGTACATATTTCTTTCCTTTCACAATGTGCCCCAGGTACGAGGTCTTTCTTTTTTTAATTGTAGTCATTAGTTCTCTATCCACGCCGGCTCTACGCAGCACTTCAGCATAGTATTTTTAGTAATCGGCGCAAGAACCACATTTCTGTTGCTCCTTATCTCTTTACAGAAGCTGCTGTAATTGACCAAGTTTCCGCTCCTTAGAGTAGCACGGGGATAACATAACATTGTACCACCCTTATTCTCAGATGGAGCGGCATGTCTATGTATATCAGCACATTGCGTAGCTTTCGGAGCGTTTCTTTGGCAGTCCCACAGACAATGTTAATTTCCTCATCATAATCAAGTTTCGAGTTTATCACAGATCCTAGATATTTAAATTTGGTTCCTTTCTCGATTTTACTTCCATTAATGACTAGGGACTCGTTTTGACCAGAGGTTCTTTCAATTGACATCCATTCAATTTTTTTAGCATTTATTCTGACACCAAAATGTTTCCCAGCTTTATCTACACTCCTGGAAATTGAAGTAAGAACACCGTGAATTCATTGTCCCAGGAAGGGGAAACTTTATTGACACATTCCTGGGGTCAGATACATCACATGATCACACTGACAGAACCACAGGCACATAGACACAGGCAACAGAGCATGCACAATGTCGGCACTAGTACAGTGTATATCCACCTTTCACAGCAATGCAGGCTGCTATTCTCCCATGGAGACGATCGTAGAGATGCTGGATGTAGTCCTGTGGAACGGCTTGCCATGCCATTTCCACCTGGCGCCTCAGTTGGGCCAGCGTTCGTGCTGGACGTGCAGACCGCGTGAGACGACGCTTCATCCAGTCCCAAACATGCTCAATGGGGGACAGATCCGGAGATCTTGCTGGCCAGGGTAGTTGACTGACACCTTCTAGAGCACGTTGGGTGGCACGGGATACATGCGGACGTGCATTGTCCTGTTGGAACAGCAAGTTCCCTTGCCGGTCTAGAAATGGTAGAACGATGGGTTCGATGACGGTTTGGATGTACCGTGCACTATTCAGTGTCCCCTCGACGATCACCAGAGGTGTACGGCCAGTGTAGGAGATCGCTCCCCACACCATGATGCCGGGTGTTGGCCCTGTGTGCCTCGGTCGTATGCAGTCCTGATTGTGGCGCTCACCTGCACGGCGCCAAACACGCATACGACCATCATTGGCACCAAGGCAGAAGCGACTCTCATCGCTGAAGACGACACGTCTCCATTCGTCCCTCCATTCACGCCTGTCGCGACACCACTGGAGGCGGGCTGCACGATGTTGGGGCGTGAGCGGAAGACGGCCTAACGGTGTGCGGGACCGTAGCCCAGCTTCATGGAGACGGTTGCGAATGGTCCTCGCCGATACCCCAGGAGCAACAGTGTCCCTAATTTGCTGGGAAGTGGCGGTGCGGTCCCCTACGGCACTGCGTAGGATCCTACGGTCTTGGCGTGCGTGATCCGTGCGTCGCTGCGGTCCGGTCCCAGGTCGACGGGCACGTGCACCTTCCGCCGACCACTGGCGACAATATCGATGTACTGTGGAGACCTCACGCCCCACGTGTTGAGCAATTCGGCGGTACGTCCACCCGGCCTCCCGCATCCCCACTATACGCCCTCGCTCAAAGTCTGTCAACTGCACATACGGTTCACGTCCACGCGGTCGCGGCATGCTACCAGTGTTAAAGACTGCGATGGAGCTCCGTATGCCACGGCAAACTGGCTGACACTGACGGCGGCGGTGCACAAATGCTGCGCAGCCAACGCTGCGGTTCCTGGTGTGTCCGCTGTGCCGTGCGTGTGATCATTGCTTGTACAGCCCTCTCGCAGTGTCCGGAGCAAGTATGGTGGGTCTGACACACCGGTGTCAATGTGTTCTTTTTTCCATTTCCAGGAGTGTATTTCTGTAAGTATTTTCTCTAGCTCGGCTACGGATGGCGCAAAACAAAGCTCTGTCGTCGGCATACCGTTAGTTCCAGATCTTCATTCCATTTACTTTCATACCAAATAATTCTGAGATGTGACTGGATCGAAAAATCCCGTCCAGATACGAACTGATCAGTAATAGGGATAGTATACAACACTCGTGGACTGCTTTCATTATTTGCACATATTCTGTTTTTCAATTTTCGTTAATTCTGACCTCTGCTATCTGACTCCAGTATAATTTCTGAATGATTCTTACGTCCTTACCATCCAATGCTATTTCTCGTAACATTGTGATAAGTGGGTCATGCTTAACGGTGTCAAATGCTTTCTCACAGTCGATAAAGCACATATGGATATCCTTCTGATAGTCATACCATCTTTGCATAAGTATCTTCATGCCAAACAACGCTTCTCGAGTTCCCATTCCCTTCATAAAACGAAACTGGGTTTTTCCACAATGCTCCGCACATTTATGATAGATTCGGTTACGTACAATTTTAGAAGAGTTTTTAGAGCATGACTCATCAACGAGATCAATCGAAATACTGAGCACGTTTTTGCATTTGCTTTCTTCGGTAATGAGACAAAGGTTGATTTCAGCCATTCATCCGGGACCTGGCCTGAGCTGTAAATCTCATGAAATAGGGCTGTCAACGTTTTTGTTACTTTTAGCGCATATTCTACCTCTGATTGTAAGATACGTGGAGCAGAATTTTCTTCATTTTGATTTACTGTAGTATCTATTTTGTCGCGAAACAGATGATATTTAATTCTCCCAGTGTTCTGCCATTTTTCCGATTCGAGAATAATCCAATTATCTTCGTCTCTTATAGCAGTTAAGATTCTGCTTCTTAAAGTTTCCAGTTATAACATTGATCTTCTTATGGAAACTATGCTAATCATGTAACTTCAGCATTTCTTGCGCTTCGGTGCATTGTTAATCAATCCACTTTGCTTTTGCTTCTCGAACCATCTTCTTTATTTCTTCAGGTGTCTGTTGGTTTTCCACATATTTATGATGCACCTTCTGTATTCTACGGTCTTCCATTTCGACTAGAATATCTTCTGTCATCAAGGGCTTAGACTTTTTTTTTCCTTCGCGTACCAATTTTGGCTGTAGCAACTTTGATGGCTGCATTGCGTACCCTTTCCCAGGATTCATTAGTACTTCTTTCTTGGACCTCGTCTATGGACGCCATATTGTTTCCCATTTCTTACACCACCACCTCTCTCAATTTTATGTTCCTCAGTTTTTCGGTATCAAATCTTACACTTATGCTGTTTTTCGGCTTTTAACGTTGAAATTTAATCTTTATGGCATCAATAACAGGATTATGGTCTGATCCAACATCTGCGCATGTGACCACAAGAAAATATTGTAAAACAGAGGCAAATAGAAAACTCCACCAAAATACATCCAGAAAGAATAAATGCACAGAGGCGCGGTTGTCGCTGACACGTGGCGACCAATTTGGCTGATTTTCTGACGTACGTAATTTTTAATTTTTATAGCTGTCGAACTAACACCACCTTAGCTTTTTTATGAATTTGTCTACAAAACCTTATTTGTGGAGTTGGAAAGAGCTTTCCAAGAGGACTATAGCGTAAAGTGCATGGGAAACAGTAGCAACATAAAATGCCCCAAACAATAAGGAGTAGTCAAACAAAAACACGAAATATGGAAAAGAAGTAAGTAGACTGTGTATTATATCAGAAGTAGTCAACGCAGGAATATATTTGTCCCACTGCGAAAAACCTCGATCAGAGCCTTTACATAAAAATGTTTGCGGTTGTCTTCGGAACTATGATTGTTTCCAGGCGTTCACCTCTTCGTCTGAAGCAAATCGATGGTCACAGATATCTTTGGCCCCAAAAATATGTAAATTGCATGGGGAGATATCGGGACTCTACGCAGGATGTGTAAGGGCTTCCCAGCTAAATTTCTGCGGCTTAGTCGATATAGCCTCGTCAACATGTGAGCGGATGCTCACTGTTCGAGAAGCAGGCAGTTTTCTACTTGATTTTGTATTACTTTCACCAAGTTGTGAGGTTAATAGTGGCATCACCGGTACATAAATCCTATCAAGGTTAGGGATGTGAAAATGATTTCTGTATTAGAAGAGGAACTTCCAATCACCCAAAACGCTAAATTTTTTTAGACAGTTCACTCGCTAACATTCACCGCTGGCAGAATATACAGGGTGTTTCAAAAATGACCGGTATATTTGAAACGGCAATACAAACTAAACGAGCAGCGATAGAAATACACCGTTTGTTGCAAATATGCTTGGGACAACACTACATTTTCAGGCAGACAAACTTTCGAAATTACAGTAGTTACAATTGTCAACAACAGATGGCGCTGCGGTCCGGGAAACTCTGTATTACGATATTTTCCACATATCCACCATGCGTAGCAATAATATGGCGTAGTCTCTGAATGAAATTACCCGAAACCTTTGACAACGTGTCTGGCGGAATGGCTTCACAAGCGGATGAGATGTACTGCTTCAGCTGTTCAATTGTTTCTGGATTCTGGCGGTACACCTGGTCTTTCAAGTGTCCCCACAGAAAGAAGTCACAGGGGTTCATGTCTGGCGAATAGGGAGGCCAATCCACGCCACCTCCTGTATGTTTCGGATAGCCCAAAGCAATCACACGATCATCGAAATATTCATTCAGGAAATTAAAGACGTCGGCTGTGCGATGTGGCCGGGCACCATCTTGCATAAACCACGAGGTGTTCGCAGTGTCGTCTAAGGCAGTTTGTACCGCCACATATGCACGAAGAATGTCCAGATAGCGTGATGCAGTAATCGTTTCAAATCTGAAAAATAGTCCAATGATTCCTTTGGAAGAAATGGCGGCCCAGACCAGTACTTTTTGAGGATGCAGGGACGATGGGACTGCAGCATGGGGCTTTTCGGTTCCCCATATGCGCCAGTTCTGTTTATTGACGAAGCCGTCCAGGTAAAAATAAGCTTCGTCAGTAAACCAAATGCTGCCCACATGCATATCGCCGTCATCAATCCTGTGCACTATATCGTTAGCGAATGTCTCTCGTGCAGCAATGGTAGCAGCGCTGAGGGGTTGCCGCGTTTGAATTTTGTATGGATAGAGGTGTAAACTCTGGCGCATGAGACGATACGTGGACGTTGGTGTCATTTGGACCGCAGCTGCAACACGGCGAACGGAAACCCGAGGCCGCTGTTGGATCACCTGCTGCACTAGCTGCGTGTTGCCGTCTGTGGCTGCCCTACGTGGTCGCCCTACCTTTCCAGCACGTTCATCCGTCACGTTCCCAGTCCGTTGAAATTTTTCAAAAAGATCCTTTATTGTGTCGCTTTTCGGTCCTTTGGTTACATTAAACCTCCGTTGAAAACTTCGTTTTGTTGCGACAACACTGTGTTCTAGGCGGTGGAATTCCAACACCAGAAAAATCCTCTGTTCTAAGGAATAAACCATGTTGTCCACAGCACACTTGCACGTTGTGAACAGCACACGCTTACAACAGAAAGACGACGTACAGAATGGCGCACCCACAGACTGCGTTGTCTTCTATATCTTTCACATCACTTGCAGCGCCATCTGTTGTTGAAAATTTTAACTACTGTAATTTCGAAAGTTTGTCCGCCTGAAAATGCACTGTTGTCCCAAGCATATTGCAACAAACGGTGTATTTCTATCGCTGTTCGTTTAGTTTTTATTGCCGTTTCAAATATACCGGTCATTTTTGAAACACCATGTATGTACCGTCTGCTGTCATTGCAACGGGCGGTTTGTAACATACATAACTCATACTCTAGTCGAATAATTTTTACTAGTTGCCTTTGCAGAATTATCACGCGGTACCGGAGAAGAAACCGTTTCTAAAGCGTAGAAGGCAGATGGATTTGAACGAGTGCATTCTGGCCTGGCCGTTTAGATTAAATTTTCCTTACACTGCTGTATGTATTCCTGGATTCCCCTCAGATGCCCACCAAAATTTCTTTCCGCAGTACTGCTGGCAATAGTTTCTACATGACTTCTTTCTTCGCCAACTGTTTGTAGTTTTTCTCATTTCGTTCTTTCGTGTCCACACAATTTCTATTTTCTCATTGCACAATCACCCTTGAAATGCTTCGGATGTTGTTTCTTCACATGTTTTTAAATGTGCATTTTTTCACTACTGCAGAAAGCTGTGTTCTAGACGTACATTCCCAAAAACTTTTCAAGCATCGTGTGTAATTTTTGAAACAGCAGAGCTTATTTTTAATACAGCTTTCATTGCCTATGTCAGTTCTTTTTTAGCCATCCTTTACGCCCTTGTTTCCTACACAGGAAAAGTCGTTCACTTCCACCGTAGTGGCTTCATACTTAGAAAGTTGTTTTTCTCTTTTCAACTACTATTAATCCTGTTTGCCTTTGATCAATAATGCAGTAATCCATGGTGCATTCCGTTCAACAGCTCTTCTAGGTGGTCTTTACTTTCAGTCACAAGGGCTACGTCTTCTGTGCGCAACGAAACAGCATCTTCAGAATGGAGAATAGTCGCTGCGGTATAAATAAATGATCTTCCATATGTATCCAACAAACAGAAATAGCAGACCTCTTTGCTGACGACGCTAGTTTTGTAATTAAGGCTAATGAAGTAACTTAACAACTGAAAACTTAAATAATATTTTCTTGAAAATTCATAATTGTTCCACTGCAAATGGACTGTCACAGAACTTAAATAAAATATAGTACATGCAATTCAGTACTGCTCATGATCTGAGTTCACCATTAGAAATAAGGCGTGAGTGCAAATAAATACACATAATATTCTAAATTTTTAGATGTTTTACTGATAAGACCCAGAACTGATAGTCACATACATTTTAAAACGTGAGGCTTCCAGACTTTTTTCGAGAAATCAGATTTTGGAGACGAACGTGTTAAAAAGTTTACTTACTTTCCCTATTTTCACCTACTAATGTCTTATGGCATAATATTCAGGATTAACTCGTCACTGAGGCAAAGAGTATAAGCACAGAGGGACTTAATGACGATCACATGTATTCCGCTCCGGAACCATCTTTAGATAGATCTACAACAGTTAGGCTTACTGATAACAGAATCACAGTACACTTACTCCCTTGTCAGTTTTGCTATCAACAATCAATCACAATTTGAAAAGAACAGTTGGTTGGTTGATTGATTGGATGTTCAAGATGACGAAACTATTACGTCACCAGTCCCTTTTTCCTCGAACAGTCAGGTCTACATGACCAAGGGATGGCGAGGGTAATAATGGTCGAGAGCTCGCAAACTGCCAGGAGTCGCTGCAGATGAGACACGACTCACTGGTTCCTGCACCAGTGAGTCATGTCTCATCAGCAGCACAGGAAACGGCTATCAACTCTACAGTGAAAACACTACAGCCATCCAAGCAAGGAGTGCATTTCAGTACGTTCCATGTGAGTACAAGCAAAGCCTATATGACCAGCAAACATCGAGTCATCAGTATAGACTACTTCTGAACCCTGGGATAAGCCAAGGATGTAGAAAAATGGATGGTGGAGGGCCCTGGGATAAAGCGAGTCTTTTGGACCTTGTGATAGGTCAAGATGAAGCTGTGGCCGAGGGTTGCACCACAGAAATGTGGAGGAGAGGTGGTAGAGGAAACAACTGCACTTCTGAGAGGAGGGCCAGAAGCAGATTGTGATCGTAATCCCTTATCTGGATTGCCGTTGTGGGAGGTGGATTTTCATGTTTGGAAAGAGACAGTAGTTCCAATGATTAGGGGAACTGCAAACGTCTGTAGCGTAATTGTAGTTGGCACCTGATCTGCAACAGAGATACCCTTGTCTCCACAAATAAGCTGTTCACATGGCTAGTTTGAAAGGCGTCTGTCGCAAGTCGAAGTGATGTATCGGATCCAGTAACCAAAATGCTGAGGGTGATGCTAAATCGTATGCCAGACTCATAATCAAGACTGTTTTGTATCAGTCTTCGTAACCTTGCAGGAGGATAGTTCGATCTGAAACCCCAGCTGATGTTACTCACGCAGTGAACTATATTACGGTGCAGCCCATATCAACCAAGCAGTGCAGACCAGTCCTAAAAAGCGACAAGTCTTCACTACATTGAATAGTTGGTCTTATAGGTAAAGTTCTGGTTGTCTGTGAAAGGTGCGACATCAACAGAAGTGTGTGACGTTGAGTCTTGGGGGCTGGAAACTAAACACATGCACAGAGGCCCATGCCTGCACCTTTCGTGTGGCTCCTTGCAGCCGACGTTCAGCGACACACACACTAGAGGAGCAATAGTATAGGCAAGTCGTTAGCACACAAGGGGGGTGAGACTGAGGAACCCACAGCTGCTGCTAGACCATTGATGGCTACTAGAAAGAGCTGGGACATTCAGTACAGAGCCCTACAGGACGCCATTCTCTTGTATATGGTGAGAACTGTGGGAGGCACCAACCTGAACCCGGAAAATATGATGAGCAAGAAGTTCTGGATAAAAATCAGGAGCAGACCCCGGAGATCCCACTCATGTAAGGTAGTAAGGAAGATGTGTCGCCATTTCATCTCAAAAGCATTTTGCAGGTCTAAGAAGACAGCTGTAAGGTACTGATGTTGGGCTAAAGCTGTTCAGATGGCAGACTCCAGGTCAACTAGATTATCAGTAGTAGAAAGGCCTTGGCGAAAACTACACTGGGAGACCTCGAGGCTGAAGATGCCAACAGCTCACCATGTGTTCAAGTATCTTACAGAGAGCATTGGTGAGACAAATTGGACGATAACTGTCCATCGCTGAAGGGTACTTACCTGGTTTCAGTGGTATCAGTACTGGGACGACGATGCTTTCTCGCCACTATGAAGCGAATTCACCCTCGATCTGGCAGCGGTTAAATATGGCAAGGATTTGACAGTGAGAATCCACTGACAGGTGCTTGAGCGTTTGGTTGTGATTATGGTCTGGCCCTTGAGCTGTATCAGGGCAGTGGGCTACGACACTGACGAATTCCTACTCGCTGGATGGAGAATTATATGGATACAAGTGATAATTGCTTTCGCTCCACCCACTGTTTTAGGACATGAAAGGCAGGTTGATATTCTCACATGTGGAGGCTCGAGCATAATGCAGGGCAAAATGTTCAGCGACAGCGTCTGTGTCAGTGCAGACAGCGCCATTAGAGGTAATACCAGGTACTCCTTCACGTGTCTGGTATCCACAGACGTTTGATCTTTGCACAATGGCAGGTAGGTGGTACAATGGTTGAAATATACCATTCCCAGCATTCTCAGTTCCATCATTTTATTCGGTGGTGGACTCTCGTACTCCATCGATGCGTTCCACTTACGGTGCAGAAGAGCCCACCTACGGTACTGTCTTCTATCAGGGCAGTTCCAAGGAACAGGGGATGGATAAAGCAACTGTCAAAATAATGGCTGTAGTGGTATTCTGGACTGCCTCATCGATATCTCCAAGCAGAAGGGCGCCAAGGGCGACAGCAGAGGCGAAAGCATCCCAGTGAACCCTGTTGAGAGTCCATCTGGGCAGGCGTCTAGGAGGGTGACACTGAGGGAGGGACAGGATGATCAGGAAGTGGTCACTACCACACAGGTCATTGTGGACTTTCCAGTGGATGGATGGGAGAAGACAAGGGCTCCAGATCAGAATGTCAATGGCCGAGAAAGTTCTGTCCACCACACTGAAATGTGTGGGGATACCAATGTTCACGAGGAAAATGTCAAATTGTGGAAGGAAGTTTTCAAGGTCTTTACCACAGCCAGTGATCATTGTTCCACCCCACCCAGGCCGAGATACTTCATTTGGAGAGAGGTAAACATTGCAGATGGTAGTATCCTGAAATGCCTTGAGCTGAATAGCCACAGTCTCAAAATGGATTATTAAGAAGTACAAGTTCATGCTATATAGTGTGTCCAGAACGTATGTGCAAGCTCCACACGATATCCTGTTATAGTTAGCACGATTCTTATACATATATCAAAAAAAAAGTTTTGCATCACCCTGGTTACCAGAACTCCTGAAGACAGTTGTTGACTGCGGATATTGTATCGGAGACACAGTCCGTTTGACTGTTCAGAGATGTCAATAAACCCGCTCAAAGATGTAAACAACCATGCATGAGCAGTGTCTATTATACGGAGGAGGTCTGATAGCTCAGTGCCAGTTATTCCACTGTAGGTCAACCATGCCAAGACGGTCAATGCCGCGCTTCGATCGCGTCCGCATTGTTACTTTGTACCAGGAAGGGCTCTCAACAAGGGAAGTGTCCAGGCATATCTGAGTGAACCAAAGCGATGTCAGACATGGAGGAGATACAGAAGGACAGGAAATGTCCATGACATGCCTCGCTCTGGCCGCCCAAGGGCTACTACTGCAGTGGATGACCGCTACCTACTGATTATGGCCCGGAGGAACCCTGACAGCAACGCCACCATGTTGAATAATGCTTTTCGTGCAGCTACAGGATGTCGTGTTACGACTCAAGACTGTGCACAATAGGCTGCATGATGTGCAACTTCACTCCTGACATCCATGGCGAGATCCATCTTTGCAACCACAACACCAAGCAGCGCGGTACAGATGAGCCCAACAACTTGCCAAATGGACAGCTCAGGATTGTCATCACGTTTTTTCACCGATGAGTGTCGAATACGCCTTCAACCAGACAATCGTCGGAGACGTGTTTGGAGAAAATCCGGTCATGCTAACGGCTTAGACACACTGTCAAGCGAGTGCAGCAAGGTGGAGGTTCCCTGATGTTTTGGGGTGGGTTATGGAAGGCGCCGTAACGGCTGTACGATACGTGAATGCCATTCTCCGACCAACAGTGCAACCATATCGGCAGCATATTGGCGAGGCATTCGTCCTTATGGACGACAATTCGCGACCCATATTGCACATCTTGTGAATGACTTCCTTCAGGATAACGACGTCGCCCTACTAGAGTGCCAGCATATTCTCCAGACATGAACCCTATCAAACATGCCTGGGATAGAATGAAAAGGTCAGTTTATGGACAACGTGACCCACCAACCACTCTGAGCGATCTAAGCCGAATCGCCCTGGAAGAGTGGGACAAGCTGGACCAACAGTGCCTTGCTGAACTTGTGGATAGTATGCCACGACGAATATTGGTATGCATCAATGCAAGAGGACGTTCTACTGGGTATTACAGGTACCGGCGTATACAGCAATCTGGACTGCCATCTCTGAATGTCTCGCTGTATGGTGGTACAACATGAAATGTCTGGTTTCTTGAGCAATAAAAGGGCGGAAATGATGTTTATGTTGATCTCTATTCCAATTCTCGGAACCGAGGTGACGCAAAACGTTTTTGATGTGTATAATATCCCTGGTATCCATGAGCGACTGGAGACACTCCACTGGAAACCAAGTTTCCTGAAGGCTAATGCAGAAGGCAGGGGAAGTTCTTAAAACATGTCATACCTCATCCAGGTAGTGAAAGAAACTGCTGCGCTTCCACTTGAGAATAATTGTGTACGTGAAGCCACGAAGTGGTTAAGGAGGCTGGTTATGCCCTAGGGTCACCTGCCTCCGCTTTTTGAGGGGTTGTGGAATCAACACACAGGTTCTGGGTTCTGTAGTGTGGTGTGAACTGCAGCCACAGAGGCTACCAGAATCTCTGCCTCAGCCACAGGAGGGGAACATGTGGGATTTCGTGGCGTGGGGGCCACCAGAATCTGCTTCTTGGAGGACTACTTCTTGTCTTTCCTCTCCTGAGAGGAGTTGGATGATTGTGACGGCTTCTCTGAACCAGTCTCAGGTAAGATAATGATCGCAAAGCCCTGCGACCAGCAGCCTGTGTTTCCTTCAGCCACTGACTGATGTCGAATTGCAGACTGGCAGAAACCTTCATAGGCCCTATCCCGAGGGACCTCTTCCTGGTAAGAGAGGCCAGAGGAAGGCAATTTGTTTCTGGCTGGGAGATGGGGACTAATGTCGCCAGTGGGTGGAAAGCCAACAACCCCAAAATAGGTATGTGGGAAGCAGCAAGAGGAGAGCCCTGAATCATAAGGGGGGCAGGCATGGTCGAGCAGCTCTGAGGGGCCACGATAGGAGGTGCAATGGGTGGCAGTAGCTGTTAGACACAGTGGGTGCAACCACTTGTACTACTTAGTGGCCTCTTGGTAAGTTGTTATGTCCAAGAGTCTTTTCTCTCTCGAAAACAATGCAATCTGGCAACCAGGGAGACATGTGCTTTCCAGCTGTCACAGAGGGGGGTGGGATACAAGGGGTGTTCGCATGCAGACATCACCCAGAATTTCTTCAGATGGGGCAAGTGTTTTAACTCAAAGACATATCCCCAAACTTCAAATATGTTCCACACTGCATCGGTTTACCATCACCTTGACCCTTTCAGACAAGGAATCGCCCTCAAAGGTCAAGATGAGGGCACTGGTAGTAACCCTATTGTCCTTTGGCCCCCCTGTGGACAACAATCAAAGTGTACACTTCATCGTTCCAAGTTGGCATGTAGCTCATTATCAGATTGAAAAAGCACGTCTGAGTGAAAAATGATTACCTGAACAATATTTACACTATTAAGTGGAGTTCCAGTCACTGGTATGTTATCCAGCTTGTTGAAAGTGAGCAGCACCTGTGACTGGGCATGGGGTGCTGTTTGATCAAAACTTCTTTTCCGAGATGGCCGCCACCTTCCCAACTTGTTTTCTATGTTGTCCACGAAGAATAAGAGCTTTTTGGCCGAGAAAGAATCCTTATCAGCCCTTGATCAGATCAAGTACTTGGGGAGGGGAGAGTGTGTGCTTGCTGCTTAGCTCTACATTCATACCAGGACGTAGCCAGGTGAGGGAACATATTAGGGTCAGATCTCTCTCTGCATTGAATAAGGACTTTCCTTCTGTAAAGACTGCTTGGGCTGTATAGCCCCCAGTGGGAGATAACTGTATCCACTTCATTTGCAGATCATCTGCCATGGTGCTAACCACTCCAAAATGTGGCTCTCCCCATGGACGCCACCCAAACTCAGCAGCGGCTACCTGGCCAGCAAATTGTTGTTCTAAGTCCCTGTGCCCTTATGACGAGCACACACTCCTTGTCATACATAGGGAGTTTTCAGCTCAGTCAGTAACAGTGCGATACCTGCGACGAATGGGCGTTGTGGTAGCCAAACATGTACTCAGAAAAGAGTTAAGAGCCCCCTGGGTGGATTGGGGGAGGGGGGGGGGAGGACCAGTGTCATTCATAAATACAATACTAGAAGGTGAACTGATTTGCCCTATCCTTCACTCAGCCACTCACCCTTAGTGTGGCATAGAAATGAGCGACACATTCAGCCACGGAAGTTTCCGACCGTGCGCGCGTGGGTGTGCGTGGGTGTGCGCGGGTGTGCGTGGGTGTGCGGGTCTGTAGGTGTGCGGGTCTGTAGGTGTGCGGGTCTGTAGGGAAGGGCGACACACTGCATTAAACAAGGGCTGTTCAGAAAGTAAGGTCCGATCGGTGTTGAAATGAAACCAAAGGGAAATATCAAAAACTTCTTTTTCCCAAGACTTAGCTACACCTTCCAGCTCTCTCTCTCTCTCTCTCTCTCTCTCTCTCTCTCTCTACAGTCGGCGCTCCGACTGAAACGTCTGTCACAGTAGTGTACCAACTTTCCAATACCGTCGTCACAGAAGGCAGCCGCGAGTGCTTTCTGCCAATTCTCTACGCTGATCTGCAGCTTGTTGTCTGTGCCAGTATGTTTTCACAGCCAGTGGTTCATGTGAGCAGAGATGAAAATCAGAGGGAGCCATGTCCGGGCTGTGTGGTGAGCGATCAAACAATTCCCATCGAAACGGCTGTCGGAGCATTCTTATTGCCCTGCAGTGTGTGGCCGACAGTTTTGTCATGAAGAAGGAAATGCATGACAGTGACGTTCTGTGGGCAGCATGACATCAGACGAAATCTCTCATAGGCACTCGTAACTGGTGGGAGAGACTATTCTGTAGTTATCTTTACGTGCTTACTATGCGCTCAGAAGTGAAAAGAGCGACACGGCGCGATCGATGGGCAAACTAAAGACACTGTCCAACACACCTATTCAAAGCTTCATCGGATTTTCAGTGTGGTTTCCATTACGCGACCGATCGAACTTTACTTTCTGAAGAGGCCTCTTAGAATCAACACATTAAGATGACCGAAGTGGAGACATAAGACAATGGCAGAAACTAGCTATCGTGTGCAGACGTGCCCATGATCACACAGTTGCTACATTTGCTAGTGTGACAACTACGGAAGGGAAAAACCAACCAGTTAACACCGATGTCGGTATTTCAGTTCTGAGCAACCGGAATTTTTTGGTATTTATTTGCAATCGGTTATAACCAGATAAAAAACCGAAGTATCAATTAGCCATAGCAGCAGCACTGATCATTTCGTTTTTAAATAAACCTATTTTAAAAAATGACCAATTTCTATTTCGAAAATCAGCAATGCTTCGAAATGTTGCATTTTTATATAAAGTGGGACAAGCGATCAGTCCCGTTTTAACAGCAATGCCGACAGAAACGAGCTACAAACCCAAGGCATAAGAACTGCTCACACAATAATGTACGTCCTTGGCGTAAGTTAAAGTAGTGTGCAAGTCTAGGACCGATGACTTCAAAAGTTTGGTCCCTTAGGAATTGACACACATTTGAACAATTTAAAAAGAAGCAAGACTTGTCCCTTCTGGTCTATATGGTAGTTTCTCACTGTCGCCGCCGGACGTTCGTTGCCTATCAGAATGCCATCAACCCCGGTCTGGAAATATTTACATAGTGACGTACCAATGAAATTCAATGTTTCAGTTGCTTTAGAAGATTAAACATTCGTCTGCAGTTTCTATGAAATAATAAAAGAGGAAGGAAATTATGGTAACAGCAATAAAATAAAAACTTAACAACAATTAAGTTATAGTTTACAATGAAAACAGAAAGTAGCTGATCTACATATGTCTATATAAAATGCCTCTCTCTGCTTATAGCCACTGAAAATAGAAATTAACGCTAAAAATACAGGTCTTGAACCTCAGGTTTCACTCTTTCACACTCAATACTCGTAATTCTCAAATAACGGTATGCTCCCCAATTGCTGTGTACGGACGCAGGAGGAGCTGGCCACTCTTCGCGAACAGCTGAGCGTGTTGATGGCCGCGGTCACCCGTCTTCAGGCTGCTGCCACGGAGTGTAGCGGCAGTGGGCAGTCTGGTGCGTCGCAAGGTACACGCCAGGTGTTACATGCTTTACCCACTGTCCCTGCTGTCGAGACATCTTCGCGGGTACCTGGCGCGGTTGGGCCACCCTCTCCCCAAGGGGACTGGCGGGTTCAGCGGCGTTCGCGGCGCACGAGGCGGAGGGTAAATGTGGAGGCTGGCCGTGTGGCATCGCCCGCTCTGACTGTGAGTGGACATGTGGCTGCTCCTTCAACAAGGTCCGAGCAGGCACACGGGGGGGGAGGGGTTTATTAGTTATTGGGAGCTCCAACGTTAGGCGGGTGATGGAGCCCCTCAGGGAAATAGCGGAAAGGTCGGGGAAGAAGGCCAGTGTTCACTCTTTCTGCTTGCCGGAGGGTCTCATCCGAGATGTGGAGGAGGCCCTACCGGCGGCGATAGAAGGCACTGGGTGCACCCGACTGCAAATTGTTGCTCATGTCGGCACCAATGACTCCTGCCGTCTGGGTTCAGAGGTCATCCTCAGTTCGTACAGGCGGTTGGCGGAATTGGTGAAGGCGGAAAGTCTCGCGTGCGGGGTGGAATCAGAGCTAACTATTTGCAGTATCGTTCCCAGCACTGATCGCGGTCCTCTGGTTTGGAGCCGAGTGGAAGGCTTAAACCACAGGCTCAGACGATTATGCGGAGAGCTGCGGTGCAAATTTCTCGACTTCCGCTATCGGGTGGAGAAATGTAGGGTCCCCCTGAATAGGCCAGGCGTGCACTACACGCCGGAAGCGGCTACAAGAGTAGAGGAGTACGTGTGGAGTGCACATGGGGGCTTTTTAGGTTAGAGAATTCCCTCCCTAGGCCCGACAAGAAGCCTACTGAGACGCGGCAAGGTAGGAGTAGGCAAAATGCAACAGGGAATAACAATATTAATGTGCTAATAGTAAACTGCAGGAGCGTCTATAGAATGGTCCCAGAACTGCTCTCATTAATAAATGGTCACAACGCCAGTTGGCTGAAACCAGACGTGAACAGTAATGAAATCCTAAACTCAGACTGGAATGTATACCGCAGAGGCAGGCTGGACAGTGAAGGGGGAGGTGTGTTTATAGCGATAAGAAGTGCAATAGTATCGAAGGAAATTCACGGAGATCCGAATTGTGAAATGATTTGGGTGAAGGTCACGGTTAAAGCAGGCTCAGACATGGTAATTGGATGTCTCTATAGGCCCCCGGGCTCAGCAGCTGTTGTGGCTGAGCACCTGAAGAAAAATTTGGAAAATATTTCGAGTAAATTTCCCCACCATGTTATAGTTCTGGGTGGAAATTTTAATTTGCCGGATATAGACTGGGAGACTCAAACGTTCATAACGGGTGGCAGGGGCAAAGAATCCAATGAAATTTTTTTAAGTGCTTTATCTGAAAACTTCCTTGAGCAGTTAAACAGAGAACCGACTCGTGGCGATAACATATGAGACCTTCTGGTGACAAACAGATCCAAACTATTTGAATCAGTTAATGCAGAACAGGGAATCAGCGATCAACAAGCGGTTACTGCATCGATGATTTCAGCCGTAAATAGAAATATTAAAAAAGGTAGGAAGATTTTTCTGTTTAGCAAAAGTGACAAAAAGCAGATTTCAGAGTACTTGATGGCTTAATACAAAAGTTTTGTCTCAAGTACAGATAGTGTTGAGGATCGGTGGACAAAGTTCAAAACCATCGTTCAATATGCGTTAGATGAATATGTGGCAAGCAAGATCGTAAGAGATGGAAAAGAGCCACCGTGGTACAACAACGGAGTTAGAAAACTGCTGCAGAAGCAAAGGAAACTTCAAAGCAAACATAAACGTAGCCAAAGCCTTGCAGACAAACAAAAATTCGAAATGTAGTGTGAGGAGGGCTATGCGAGAGGCGTTCAATGAATTTGAAAGTAAAGTTCTATGTACTGACTTGGCAGAAAATCCTAAGAAATTTTGGTTCTATGTCAAGGCGGTAGGTGGATCAAAACAAAATGTCCAGCCAATCTGTGACCAAAATGGTACTGAAACAGAGGATGACAGATTAAAGACCGAAATACTAAATGTCTTCTTCCAAAGCTGTCTCACAGAGGAAGACTGCACTGTAGTTCCTTCTCTAGATTGTCGCACAGATACAAAATGGTAGATATCGAAATAGACGACAGAGGGATAGACAAACAATTAAAATCGCTCAAAAGAGGAAAGGCCGTTGGACCTGATGGGATACCAGTTCGATTTTACACAGAGTACGCGCAGGAACTTGCCCCCCTTCTTGCAGCGGTGTACCGTAGGTCTCTAGAAGAGCGAAGCGTTCTAAAGGGTTGGAAAAGGGCACAGGTCATCCCCGTTTTCAAGGAGGGACGTCGAACAGATGTGCAGAACTATAGACCTATATCTCTAACGTCGATCAGTTGTAGAATTTTGGAACACGTATTATGTTCGAGTATAATGACTTTTCTGGAGACTGGAAATCTACTCTGTAGGAATCAGCATGGTTTCGAAAAAGACGGTCGTGTGAAACCCAGCTCGCGCTATTCGTCCACGAGACTCAGAGGGCCATAGACACGGATTCACAGGTAGATGCCGTGTTTCTTGACTTCCGCAAGGCGTTTGACACAGTTCCCCATAGTCGTTTAATGGACAAACTAAGAGCATACGGACTACCAGTCCAATTGTGTGATTGGATTTTTGAGTTCCTAGGTAACAGAACGCAGCATGTCATTCTCAATGGAGAAAAGTCTTCCGAAGTAAGAGTGACTTCAGGTGTGCCGCAGGGGAGTGTCATAGGACCGTTGCTATTCACAATATACATAAATGACCTGGTGGATGACATCGAAAGTTCACTGAGGCTTTTTGCAGATGATGCTGTGGTGTATCGAGAGGTTGCAACAATGAAAAAGTGTACTGAAATGCAGGAGGATCTGCAGCGAATTGACGCATGGTGCAGGGAACGGTAATTGAATCTCAATGTAGACAATTGTAATTTGCTGCGAATACATAGAAAGATAGATCCCTTATCATTTAGCTACAAAATAGCAGGTCAGCAACTGGAAGCAGTTAATTCCATAAATTATCTGGGAGTACGCATTAGGAGTGATTTAAAATGGAATGATCATATAAAGTTGATCGTCGGTAAAGCAGATGCCAGACAGATTCATTGGAAGAATCCTCAGGAAATGCAATCCGAAAACAAAGGAAGTAGGTTACAGTACTCTTGTTCGCCCACTGCTTGAATACTGTTCAACAGTGTGGGATCGGTACCAGATAGGGTTGATAGAAGAGATAGAGAAGATCCAGCGGAGAGCCGCGCGCTTCGTTACAGGATCATTTAGTAATCGCGAAAGCATTACGGAGATGATAGATAAACTCCAGTGGAAGACTCTGCAGGAGAGACGCTACGTAGCCCGGTACGGGCTTTTGTTAAAGTTTCGAGAACATACCTTCACCGAAGAGTCAAGCAGTATATTGCTCCCTCCTACGTATATCTCGCGAAGAGACCATGAGGATAAAATCAGAGAGATTAGAGCCATACAGAGGCATACCGACAATCCTCCTTTCCACGAACAATACGAGACTGGAATAGAAGGGAGAACCGATAGAGGTACTCAGGGTACCCTCCGCCACACACCGTCAGGTGGCTTGCGGAGTATGGATGTAGATGTACAACACGACTTTTGAGCAGGATTTCAAAACATTAGAATTCTGTTTTTTTTTAGTAGTGTTCAACGACTTATTACTTTTCGAGAAAAGCAGCGGACGGTGGGGGGAATTAGTTTACTCTTATTTTCTTATTTAAATTAATATTTTGGTTCTCTGTATCTTGACACTGAAGGAGTCAAAATTTTTCAATCTTCGTTCTATTTCTCCGTTTATTACAGGAAATAAAAGAAATAAAAAATAAAATCGGATATCTCAGAAACCGATATTTTGAGCGGTTTTAACAATAAGGTTAAACTGGCGTGGAAGAAAAACGATACAACCGAAAAACAGTTGTTTCAGCTATAACGGCCATCCCTATTGCCAATGTGAAATGACCAATGAGTTTTTAAGGAGTAATGTATGACTCTCAGCCATGCAACAAACGTGAGAACAGTGGTTATAAAAAGATCAAAAAGAGCGTCACCGATAGGAAATAGAGAAGAGTGTCGCGCCTGGTCAATGACACACTGCTTGAAACTCGACAAGAACTTACTGCTGTCAAAAGAAGACAGAAGCAGACGTCGCCAGTTTAGGTCGGAGGCGGTTACATGATCTTTGGAGGATTTTGTACATTCACGTCACCGTGAATATGAACCAGGATGTCTGTTTCAACATTCTCGGTAAGGAAGTGTTTGCCCTTGCTTTTACATCTTTGTGATTACTATGCCGTCGACACTCCCGTCTGCCAAGACGAGGGCCGTGCTCAAGAGCTACGCGCATAGGTTTCTGTTTTGACGAACACTTAGTCACACTTGATTCGTCCGCTGAACAATCCGATCTTAATCCCACAGCGAGGGAAGCGTAGCAGTTAAAATCCCAGCAATTTGGTAACTACTAAGACTAAAAACGGTGTTACACAGTATTACTTTGCTGTCTCATGAAGTTGCGTAAGTTATTGTCGCGTGCACTGAAGAACACTGTTTTGAACGCTTATCTCGTTAAGAACAAGATAATTAAAAAATTCCCACTAGTTAAATTCAGATGAAGGTAATGCTCGAATATGCGCAACTCGAGTAGGTAAGGCTTATGGACGCAGTACCTGCAAGTGGAGCTGTAAACGCCAATTGCTATTCTGTTTTCTAGTGTCACCTGCTACCAGCTTTGCACTTGGGCAACACAGCACCGATCATCTCGATTGACATCGGTCGATGTTAAGTCACATGTGTTTCCGCTATTCGACTGAAGGCAATCAAGCTTCTAAATCGCCTTACACACTACTTAATCTAACTTAAACTAATTTACGCTAAGCGCAACAGACACGCAGGCCCGAGGGTGGACTCGAACCTCCGACGGGGGGAGCCGCGCGAACCGTGGCTAGGCGCCCATGAGCTCGCGGGACGAAAAGGCCGTTCAGAGGCGTCCGGTTTTCGAATATACTATCAATAGTTTTATCAACAGAGGGAACGTCGTCAGCATGATATACTGTTTAACACTGGAGTAACAATCACTGTAGGAGCACGTCGGAGATTACAATGAACGTATATGGCGAGACTATTTAGAGAGGTCGCAACATAAGGACACTGTTACGAAATCCAGAAATGCTCGCAGATGATATTAGCTTTATGTAAATATTGGTAGCTGAATAAATATAAACAAATGCTACCGCGTGACTGTAAATAAACTGCTGGCCAATAAATTTGCAACACCATGAATGCGGCATTCGACAAATGACAAATTAGCGTGAACTGTACCACATGCTTGAGGATAACAAGCAAATTATTAGCTTTTCAGCACAGACACATGAAAGAGCCAGAGAACGGTATCTACATTCTGTACATAAGGAAAGGTTATGCAACGGGTTGTTGATCCAGAAAACGAACCTGAATGTTGTTTGAAAAAGATAGTGGTATGTCTCCTGTAAAAAGGAGACAAGTCTATCAGCACAAGTCTGAATTAAACAGCGTCACGATCATGAGCTATGCACCTCGATATTGCTGCTCGCGTTGGTCAGGATTCCACGACTGTCATGCGAATAGGGAATTGACGGGTTCAGGGCGGACTCTGCGCCGTGAAAGATCTCAGCATTCTCATTCGACAAGCGCTCGGGAGAGCAGTGCTGTAGTTTTATTTATACTTTAAGTTCTGTAGGACCAAATTCAGGAGCAAATCTGCAAGGTCGTGGAACGTGTCAGTACATGAAATTACAACATAAAAGTAATAATAGATAAAAATAAAATGTTTATGAACCCGAAAAATGTCAAGCCATAAGTTTAAGTAAACCCAGTCAACAATACAACAGGAATCAGTTTAATTTTTCAAGGAACTCCTCGACAGAGTAGGAGTGACCCGTGAGGAAACTTTTCAGTTTCGGTTTGAAAGCGCGTGGATTATTGAGAAGATTTTTGAATTCTAGTGGTAGCTTACTGGAAATGGAAGCAGCAGTATAGTGCATACCTTTCCGCACCAGAGTTATGGAAATCCGATCCAAACGCAGGTTTGATTTCTGCCGAGTATTAACTGAGTGAAAGCTTCTAATTCTTGGGAATTAACAATATTAGCTAACAAGAAATGACAATAAGGAATATATATCTTCATGGTGCAGATTTATTGATGACATCTTCATGATCTGGACTCACAGTGAAGAAGAACTCTAGAATTTCCTCTCCAACCTCAACTCCTTTCGTTCCATCAGATTCACCTGGTCCTACTCCAAACCCCATGCCACTTTCCTCGACGTTGGCCTCCATCTGTCCAATGGCCAGCTTCACACATCCGTTCACATCAAACCCACCAACAAGCAACAGTACCTCCATTATGACAGCTGCCACCCATTCCATATCAAACAGTCCCTTCCCTACAGCCTAGGCCTTCGTGGAAAACGAATCTGCTCCAGTCCTGAATCCCTGAACCATTACACCAACAACCTGAAAACAGCTTTCACATCCCGCAACTACCCTCCCGACCTGGTACAGAAGCAAAGAACCAGAGCCACTTCCTCATCCCCTCAAACCCAGAACCTCCCACAGAAGAACCACAAAAGTGCCCCACTTGTGACAGGATACTTCCCGGGACTGGATCAGACTCTGAATGTGGCCCTCCAGCAGGGATACGACTTCCTCAACTCCTGCACTGAAATGAGATCCATCCTTCATGAAATCCTCCCCACTCCACCACGAGTGTCTTTCCGCCGTCCACCTAACCTTCGTAACCTCTTGGTTCATCCCTATGAAATCCCCAAACCACCTTCCCTACCCCCTGTCTTCTACCCTTGTAACCACCCCCGGTGTAAAACCTGTCCTATGCACCCTCCCACCACCACCTACTCCAGTACTGTAACCCGGAAGGTGTACACGATCAAAGGCAGAGCCACGTGTGAAAGCACCCACGTGATTTACCAACTGACCTGCCTACACTGTGAAGCCTTCTATGTGTGAATGACCAGCAACAAACTGCCCATTTGCATGAACGGACACAGGCAGACAGTGATTGTTGGTAATGAGGATCACTCTGTGGCTGAACATGCCTTGGTGCACGGCCAGCACATCTTGGCACAATGTTACACCGTTGGGGCTATCTGGATACTTCCCAGTGGCACCAACCTATCAGAACTCCGAATATGGGAACTTGCCCTTCAATATATCGTCTCTTCCCGTTACCCACCTGGCCGCAACCTCCGCTAATTTCAAGTTGCCGCCCCTCGTATATCACTTGTCACTCAACAACGTCTTTGCCTCTGTACTTCCGCCTCGACCGACATCTCTACCTTTACATATGTCTGCTTGTGTCGTCTGTATATGTGCGGATGGATGTGTGTGTGTGTGTGTGTGTGTGTGTGTGTGTGTGTGTGTGTGTGTGTGTGTGTATCCTTTCGTCTTTCCCTCTCCTTCCCTCTTTCCTTATTAAGCAACCGTGGGTTGCGAAAGGTTGATATTTGTGTGTGTATGTGGTTTTTTTTATTGTGTATTTACCAGCGCTTTCCCGTTTGGTAAGTCACAGCATCTTTTTTAATATATATATATATATATATATATATATATATATATATATATATATATATAGAGAGAGAGAGAGAGAGAGAGAGGCCAATGTCAAAATACCCAGACTCGTGAACACGGGTAGACAAGAGGTTCATCAACTTACACCACTTATTGCCCGAACCGCTCGTTTCTGAGCCAAAAATATCCTTTTACAAAGGGAAGAGTTACCCCAAAATATAATACCATACCACATAAGCAAATGAAAATAAGCATAGTAGACTAAGTTTCGTGTCGAACGATGACTCACTCCTGATACCGTTCGAATAGTAAAAATGCAGTATTAAGTCTTTGAACAAGATCCTGAACGAGAGCTTTCCACGACAGCTTACTATCTATCTGAACACCTAGAAATTTGAACTGTTCAGTTTCACTAATCATATGCCCCTTCAGTGAAATTAAAACGCCATGTTTCGTTGGATTGTGTGTTAGAAACTGTAAAAACTGAGTCTAACTGATTTAGCATTACTTTATTTCCTACAAGCGGTGAACTTAGGTCATGAACTGCATTATTTGAAACCGAGCCAATGTTGGACGCAACATCCTTTACTACCAAGCTAGTGTCATCGGCAAACAGAAACTAGAGGGCATATCATTTATATAAATAAGGGACAGGAGTGGCCTCAACACTGATCCCTGGGACCCCCCCCCCCCTTTACCGTACCCCACTCGGACCACACATCACAGCCATTCTCAATATTGTGAATAATGACCTTATGCTGTTACTCGCTAAAGTAAGAGGTGAACCAATTGTGACCTCCTTCCCGTATTCTGTAATGGCCCAACTTCTGGAGCAACAGTTTGTGATGAACAAAATCAAATGCCTTAGTTAAATCAAAAAGAAAGTTATATGATTCCTCATGGACACTAAATTTTTGTTTAATTCACCAGCAATGCTCAGAAATGATTGTTAAACACTGTACATTATCAGTATCAGAAATATTTTTACTACGAACTGGCTTTATATCGTTGACCCTGTGCTGCTGACCACACACTTCCTTCACAACTGACCACATGGTTTTAATTTTATCCTGTGAATTAGCTATTCTATTTGCATACGACACACTCTTTCCCCTCCTAGTAAAATTTTTAAGCACCTTACAGTACTGTTTGTAATGGGCCACTGTAGCTTGATTGTGACTACTAACATTTTGATACAATTCCCGTTTTGTTCTACATGATATCCTTATCTCACTAGTCAGTCACCTTGGCCACCTACTACTGCTAGTATCCCGTTTAGAACGTTCTAATGGAAAGGAACTCTCAAAGAACATGAGAAATGTGTTAACGAAAGCATTATATTTGTCATCTATGTAATCGGCACTATAGCATCGTGCCACTCTGGCTCCTTGACGAGATTTAAAAAACTCTCTACTGCCGTTGGATTAATTTGCTTACATTGTTTCTAATTATATTTGACATTTGTTTGAGTACAAAAGCCTTTTAGTGTTAAAATTTGTACATCATGATCTGAAACGCCATTCACTCTTTTACTAATAGAATGTCCATCTACTAATGAAGAATGAATAATAATATTGTCTATGGCTGTGCTACTGTTTCCCTGCACAGACTGCATTAGATCATATGAATTAAGGAGAGCTACCAACATCCTTTTTCTTGCGCCATCATATACAAAATTTATATTGAAGTCACCACACATAACTAATTTCTGGTACTTCCTACAAAGTGTATCAAGAACCTTCTCTAGCCGGAGCAGAAATGATTTGAAGTCAGAGTTAGGGGACCTATAAACAACAACAGTTAGAAGTTTAGTTTCACTCAATTCGACTGTCCCTGCACCACATTCAAATATCTGTTCTGTGCAGTGCCATGATACGTCTAAGGACTCAAATGGAATACTGACTTTTTTTAAACATACATAGCCACTCCCCCAACCCTGCAAGGACCTCCTTGAAAAACAGCCAGCTAATCTCTATCGAGGTAACGGAAGCCACTGAACTGTCAAATTATTTAAGTGGTGCTCCGACACACCAATAATTTCAGAGTCAACATCTGTAAGCAGTTCATGAACTTTCTCTCTAATACCTCTTATATTTTGATGAAATATGCTAATTCCTTCTCTGCTTGGAAACATGACGTCCTGTGAAGGCGAGCCCTTAGTCAGAGCGACTTCCTTTAAGCACGTATACCTATCATGTGACTTCAATCTAAAAAAGATGTAGCTCTAAAACCTACTACTAAAGGAACTTTTCCATGAGTGATCCCCCCACCCCCCAAACACCACCCACTACACTGTCACCTATAAGCTTTGTCAACCTCCCGTTCCCGTATTTATTGAGGTGCAGGCCTGATCTACATCAGTAAATCAAGACCGAACTGGCACCATTGAAATGTGACCCATGCCCTCCCCCATCAGCGCCCTCCCCATGTTGACGCGCCTAACAGCAGCATTAAGAAGAGGCCGATCATGACGCTGAAACAGTTGCACGAAATGCACATTAGTGCAACCAGTTTGAGTAGGCCTTACGAGATCGTACACATCACGTTCCTTGAGTCCGAAAATGGGCTTGTTTGTAATAAGTACTCACATGGAGAGTGCAACCATGTCTCTATCACCACGGTTAGTCAGTAGGGCGGCTATTGTTGCCATTTTCCGTAGAGAACAGACAGAGGAGTGCTGGGGGGGGGGGGGGGCGCCCAACGACAACATTGGAAAAGGAAGAACCTCCTTCCTGTTTTCAGACAAGTCCCAGTTCTGCGTACAGTATCACTTTAGATAAGTATTCTTGTGTGGATGCTGTGATGAGAACTAGCGGTGTAAGGTGCGTTCGTTAACGTCACACGGGCCGAGAACCTGGGGGGATGTTGATGGGTCCAACTGAGTACCCACCGTGATCACGTCTTGTTCGCATGGTTTCGAAAACAGCCGTTACACTACTGATGTTTGGTGGCTACGCGCTATCTTCGTCGCTTCGTGACGTTATGTTTCAGAAAGACAACAGAAGCCTGTATCATAAAATGCTAAGGCTTTTGTGGCCACTTGTTGACAAATTGCCTGTTGACTTCCGTCTCGTGTTCTTCGGCCGAAGTTTGATACTTTTTCTGGCGTTTCGCCAACAGAAGTGGCTGTCATTATCAAAGCTTCACCCTCCACTGCTGCTGATGAACTGGAGTTGAGCTCGCGGCCGCATACCATATGCAGGAACCTGGCGCTCCTTAGAGGCTCGCGCGCCTGGTACACACATTGAGGTGCCGAAAAGTCAGGGGTAGCAACATTCACAGATACAGATAGCGGTAGTCTCGCGTATGCAAGTTATAAAAGGGCAGTGCATCGGCTGAACTGTCATTTGCACTCAGGTGATTCATGTGAAAAGGTTTCCGACGTGATTATGGTCGCACGACGTAAATTACCAAACTTTGAACGCGGAATGGTAGTTGGAGCTAGACCGATTGGACATTCTACACTCCTGGAAATTGAAATAAGAACACCGTGAATTCATTGTCCCAGGAAGGGGAAACTTTATTGACACATTCTTGGGGTCAGATACATCACATGATCACACTGACAGAACCACAGGCACATAGACACAGGCAACAGAGCATGCACAATGTCGGCACTAGTACAGTGTATATCCACTTTTCGCAGCAATGCAGGCTGCTATTCTCCCATGGAGACGATCGTAGAGATGCTGGATGTAGTCCTGTGGAATGGCTTGCCATGCCATTTCCACCTGACGCCTCAGTTGGACCAGCGTTCGTGCTGGACGTGCAGACCGCGTGAGACAACGCTTCATCCAGTCCCAAACATGCTCAATGGGGGACAGATCCGGAGATCTTGCTGGCCAGGGTAGTTGACTTACACCTTCTAGAGCACGTTGGGTGGCACGGGATACAAGCGGACGTTCATTGTCCTGTTGGAACAGTAAGTTCCCTTGCCGGTCTAGGAACGGTAGAACAATGGGGTCGATGACGGTTTGGATGTACCGTGCACTATTCAGCGTCCCCTCGACGATCACCAGAGGTGTACGGCCAGTGTAGGAGATCGCTCCCCACACCATGATGCCGGGTGTTGGCCCTGTGTGCCTCGGTCGTATGCAGTCCTGATTGTGGCGCTCACCTGCACGGCGCCAAACACGCATACGACCATCATTGGCACCAAGGTAGAAGCGAATCTCATCGCTGAAGACGACACGTCTCCATTCGTCCCTCCATTCATGCCTGTCGCGACACCACTGCAGGCGGGCTGCACGATGTTGGGGCGTGAGCGGAAGACGGCCTAACGGTGTGCGGGACCGTAGCCCAGCTTCATGGAGACGGTTGCGAATGGTCCTCGCCGATACCCCAGGAGCAACAGTGTCCCTAATTTGCTGGGAAGTGGCGGTGCGGTCCCCTACGGCACTGCGTAGGATCCTACGGTCTTGGCGTGCATCCGTGCGTCGCTGCGGTCCGGTCCCAGGTCGACGGGCACGTGCCCCTTCCGCCGACCACTGGCGACAACATCGATGTACTGTGGAGACCTCACGCCCCACGTGTTGAACAATTCTGCGGTACGTCCACCCGGCCTCCCGCATGCCCACTATACGCCCTCGCTCAAAGTCCGTCAACTGCACATACGGTTCACGTCCACGCTGTCGTGGCATGCTACCAGTGTTAAAGACTGCGATGGAGCTCCGTATGCCACGGCAAACTGGCTGACGCTGACACTGACACTGACGGCGGCGGGGCACAAATGCTGCGCAGCTAGCGCCATTCGACGGCCAACACCGCAGTTCCTGGTGTGTCCGCTGTGCCGTGCATGTGATCATTGCTTGTGCAGCCCTCTCGCAGTGTCCGGAGCAAGTATGGTGGGTCTGACACACCGGTGTCAATGTGTTCTTTTTTCCATTTCCAGGAGTGTATTTCGGCGCCCGTTAAAGAACTCAATATCCAGAGCTCCACAGTATCGAGAGCGTGCCGAGAATACCAAATTTCAGGGGTTACCTCTCACCACGGACAACCTAGAGCAGCGGCGTTTGCGTAGAGTTGTCAGTGCTAACAGACAACTATCACTGCGTGAAATAACCGCAGAAACCAATGTGGGACGAACGACGAACATATTCGTTAGTGCTGTGCGACGAAATTTGGCGTTCATGGTTTATAGCAGCTGATGACCGACGCGAATACGTTTGCTAATAGCACAACATCGCCTGCAGCGCCTCTTCTGTACTTGTGACCATATCAGTTGGACCCTAGACGACTGGGAAACTGGCCTGGTCAGGTGAATCCTGATTTCAGTTGGTAAGAGCTGACGACAGGCGTCATGTATGGCACAGACCCCCTGAAAGCCATGGTCCCAAGTTCTCAACAAGGCTCTGTGTCAACTGGTGGTGGGTTCATAATGGAGTGGGGCGTGTGTACATGGAATGGACTCGGTAATCTGGTCCAGTGAATCGATCATTGAATGGAAATGGTTATGTTCGGCTACTTGGAGACCACTTGCAGCCATTCATGGACTTACATGTTCCCAAACAATAGTGCCCCACGTCGCTGGGCCATAATTGTTCGCATTTGGTTTGAAGAACATTCTGGACAATCCGAGTGTATGATTTGGCCACCCTGATAGCCCGACATGAATCCCATCGAACATTTACAGATATAATCGAGAGGTCAGGTCATGCACAAAACCTGCACCATCAACACTTTCAGAATATAGAGGCTGCATGGCACATTATTCCTGCAGAGGTCTTCGAACAACTTGTTGAGAACAAGTCACGTCGAGCTGCTGCAGTACACCGTGCAGAATGGGTTCCGACAAGCTATCACACTATCGGGCGGTATCCCACGACTTATGTCACCTCCCTGCATGATATGCAGCCGCGAGCTTGACTCCAGTCTAACGCCAGTAATGGAGGGCCAAGTCTGACAATGCCACCCACTCGTGCTGCCGAAACACCAGAAATATTATCAAATAAACGTTGACCGAAGAATCCTAGAGAGAAGCCAACTGGCCATTCGTCAAGAAGCTCGCTTGTAACCCGTGCTGTCATGATACAACATAGAGCGTGTTCGACTGCTGCCCTGATCAGCACGTTCTCCAGATACCTCATCCACTGAAAACATCTTGTCATGGATTGCTGATTGACATGCCGCCACTCGCCATTCACTACGAGTGATCAACTGTTACCGAATTAAGCAGCACAGAATGTCGTAGCCTATCGTTTTCCAAGTTCCGTTCGACTTATGGACCCAGACAATTACGATCACAAATGCGAGAATTTCGTTATTTTGTTGTCCTACCCGGTGTTGCAATGACCAGCGGTGGAGTTAAGAAGACCTTATATTGTTTGATAAAACAACTGATGAATCACTGGAATCGGCCACAATAATCAAACGACCTCAAAAATGTAGCAGTGGGAAAGGCAAATGCCGTATTGATTTGAGGTACGAATAATACGGAAGTGCGATTGAAGCAGAAATTAAACTTCGTTTATACCATTCTTGAAAACTGCGAAGTTGCCTTAAAGTAAGAGAAGGAAAATTCCAAAAGAAAGGGAGGTTACAGTTTAGGTTCGCTGATAGTGAGGTACTTAAGTAAAATGGAGAACAAGCTCTTACTGGTGTAGCATGCGGGAGGAAATCGGTCCTGTTCCTTTCAAAAGTAACCATTTCTGATGTTTGTTTCGACTGGTCGGGGGAGGTCCTGAACTACTCCCGACTACAAGTCTGATGACTTAACCACCGCACTACATTCTTCAGCGATACGTTTAAATAAAACATAAAACAGAATTTGGAAAAAAATGAGATATTCGTTACTCCCGTCTTTGGGCAATGCGAGAGTGCTGGGGAATGCTCAACCATTTCCAGGGGGATTATGTTACGTTGATGCTTAGTGTTAAACTCGAGAAAGTACTGTCCAAGTTGAGCGAAGAAACATTATTCATACTCATAATTCATTAAATTCGGGCCCACACGTAGTACTGAAAGTAGTAGTACAGGCGCACCATGCGAATGGGATCAGAAAGGCGTGAAGCGTACTCTCAACCACATGACACACGGAGCTGAAAAAGTACTGTGTTAGATGCAGAGGCTTGTCGCTTTATGTTCAACATCAAGTACGCACTATTTTCTTCACAATCCTCATTATTATAAAAACTGCTGCTATGCGCACACAGGTCTGGTTTCATCAGATGTGGTAATGTCAATTTACTACCAGAACTCGAGAATCAATGACCGTCAGTGCATGTCGCGTTGCGCAGCAGTCTGGATCAGAAAAAAACCGAGGAGGAGGAGGAGGAGATTTAATAATAAATCCCAGACTCCCAAAGCACCGCCGCACCACATTAGACTTCCTGACAGAAGCAAAGCGACGGGCGGGGAGCTCTATGTTTATCTGCAGCGGCCTGTCTGTAGCTGGCGCGCATCGGTAGGCAAATGTGAAGGCAAGAGCAATATCACAATGCGTAAGTAACGAGCAGTGCGTCGGTATTCTGGTCCAAAAATAAATTCTTGCTAACGACGATGTAGTCCAAGTACCATTGTGTACATGCGTGAACAATAATATTCTGTTGATGCAGAATTATATGGTCTGTTTTCGTCAAGCAACGGAGCAGTCTTCTCGTGAACTTGTTTTTGTTCTTATCTTTCGTTTAAGAAAAAAAAATCAGTGCTGCAAATAGAAAGACTTACTTTGAGTTACAGTCTAAAAAATCTTAGTGCAATTGCGGAGTACATACGCTACAGTTTCATGTAAACGACGGTCAGAACATGACACACTTGACCGTCGGTGTTTTTTTTATCTGCAGTTATTAACAGCACCGTCATTCTGGCCATATATGGACCAATATTGCCCGACCGAGCGCCATGTCACACATCAACCTAAGGCGTCGGTATTCCGAAGGGTAGTTGGCGCACTGGTAAGATAATGGATTCATTGAGTTTACCTAGCGAATGCACCTTTTCGCGTACTATCATCTCACAATTTGCGTAGTCTCCATAAAATGATTAAAGAATATGCCGAGTTGCTTCCCGGTAAAGGACACAACTGATTCCCTTCCTCATCTTTGTCCATTCCAAGCTTGTGCTCTCTCTCTCTCTCTCTCTCTCTCTCTCTCTCTCTCTCTCTCTCTCTGAAGTCCTCGTCGTCAACCGGATGTTAAAGTGTACTTTTCCTGTTTTCGAAGAATTTCCGTAGCTTCATTTTATGCTTCATGTATTAAGCATTTAGAGGAAAAACACGTTAAGGTATAGTAGTATATATAATATCTGCGGGACATTATCATGTAAAGATGTCCTCCGTCAACGGTTTCCGAGTACAGGATACAACGGCGACGCTAGGAACGCAACCATATTCATGCAGTTTGCTTGAAAACAGTATTCTAAATAGTGTTGGTATTGTGAAACGGAAGCCGTTGCATTTTCTTTGCTATGACTCTCGATTTTGTTTGATAAACGTGGCAAACGGTGAGAAAGTTTCTTATATGTATGGATATATACAGTACAGACGGTGTGACACACACCTAGCGCAAGCAGCTTGTGCAACACCAAGAGGAGTGAGAAAGTGCAACGATGCAAGAATTCATGATGCGGACCTGCTTATTACAATCTGATGCTAAATGTTTTTTTACATATGAATTAACGTTTACAAGTAACAGAGTCTGTAACATTCGTTACACGGAAGAATGAAAATCCTGGTAACACTATGGAAAGTAAATTCCTGTGTTAACTCTTGGACAAAGTGTGGTATCGCGTAATTGATAATTAACCTGTAGAACCAATCATTGTGGAAACCCAGTTCAGTTCAAAGTATTCTGACAACCAATTATGCACGTCCGTTGAGCAGACAAGGGCGCAATGCATTTGCAACAGGTTGGAGACCCGTATATTCAATGAAAAGTGGGGCAGTGTCTATTAAACTTACCCTAGGCGTTAATCGACAGCAGTGGAGACCTTTCGTGGCTACGAAATCTCATGACTTTTCACCAATAAATAACTGTTTTGCAGTTTATTTGCAGACGGATGTGCATAGACAAACATTGCCGTATCAGGTTCAGTTGCTCGCGTTTTTAAGGTCTTTGTCCCTGTTACGGGACAATGCAGACAACATTTCTGAACATAAGTTGCGAAGAGAAATTGACAGTAAAACACAACAAATGATTTTCTGTAAATAACAGCTGAGATCATCGTAGTGAATACAGTTTATGATCGTAAGAATGCAGCATGCTGTTGTCTCTTACGTGTATTCCTTGGATCCTGAAACACCTCGTATGATATATACATTTACCTAGTGAACTCACCTTTTCGCATACTGTGACGACTTTACGATTTAATACTGCTACATCATAGCCTCACTAAATATGACAAACATTTTCGAAACGCATTTTGAAAACTTTTGAAATCTCGTCTGTGAACTAAGGCAGTTTTAACATTTTCTTTATAAAAATGGGTCCTCCGCGGAATGTGAATCCAAGCTATTAGTTGAAAAAATTCGATAACTAAACAGCTGCAGACAGAGACTGCTAGCGAATTCGCATGAAGGTCTTAAGTACGGCGTGCTGCCTTCTGGCAGTTCCACGACTTGGCGTGAGAAATTGGCAGTCGGTGCCAGCTAAATTTCGCCAGTATACAAATCGGCAAGCGTTCAAGCACGGAACTGCACTGTGGAAATTTATAAGCACAGATGAAGTTGCTATATGCTTAGGTAAATTGCTTTCCAAGTTGATATACGAAACATTAGTAAGAATGCGTGTTTCAACGGAGGACGCACTTCTAAGCTTCATGTAAATTAATCTCATTTACATGGATTAAACTTCATTACTCCCTCAAACCATTCTTGCATGAAGCTTTGCCGCAACTAAAATCACGTGAATTTTCGAAACTTGAGTATAAATAAAAGCTCTGCAGCACAGGTAGCTAATACACAAGAACTCTTGGAGTTACAATCCTAAAAATGAGAGGAAGATCTTTGATGTGCCTCTAAGATCGAGATCATTAACAGGGAGCATCAGAGGAGTACGGCAATGTTGGGGGAAAACAAGTCTTATCCTTTAAGGTCTTGCAGCAGTCTGATGAGAGTTCGGGAAACCACGTGTCAGTAATTTCCTTGATTCTTTTGACTCTCCTGTGGAGGATACATTGAATGCAGTAGAACTGATATCTGGAGTACTATTGATAGTGGTTTCTCAATTTATGTACCCTACTACGTCCAGAACAAAGTCTTCTCAATACAACGCCTCCCTTGTAATGTCAATATCTATGTACACTAAACTCGTGGTACACTAGCTTCGATCGCCTTGTACGAAAAGCCTTCATTCCTGCACACTGAAATTTGCTTCGCAAATTCCGACTACTGAAGGTCATAGATGGGTGTGTGTAAAGTGAAATATTGTCGATGGAGTTGGGAGGAGGGAAAAGGTGAAACACACAGACATTACATAACCAGCTCCCTTCCTACAGCACCAGTGCAGCCGCCAAGCTTAAAGTCTTCTCCCAAATTTTTAATGATGCTCTAGTACTGACAATTATTCAACTTCGAAATAAAAAAACATTAAGATTAAATACTTAAAGATCAGAAGGCTGGAATGGGCAGGACAGGTATTGAGAGCACACGATAGAATGGTTAAGAAGATGTTCAGCGTAGTGTCAGAAACCAGGTGAGTAGCAAGACCAAAACTATGGAGGGAGGGAGGGAGGTGTCCGAGTGTACGTAAGGAACATGGGATTCAAAATTGAGGGAGTTCGGCACTAAACAAGGAAGACTTTTTCTGCAGAAGGCCAAGCCTCACAGAGGGTTGTTGCGCCCATGACGATATAAAAATGAAGGGAAACCACGCAAAAGCGTAGTACAGCAAAGCAATATGGAGATTTGTTCATATGACTTTACCGTATCAGCGACAGCTGGTAGTTTAGAGCATTAGTGACTACATTTCACGTTACATGACCAAGACACGCTAGTTCGGAAGTAGCTGGTTTCGATCGTGCGGATGGAGGAAGTTTTCATTATTTAGTGGACAATCAGGAGAGGCTGTGGCGTACAACCAGTGCGTCAATGTCCTGCATTTATCTCTAACTTCTCTGTCGTGTTACGAAGGAGACCATGCGACACCATTTATGACGTCCCATTCTGGGCATCCGCCACAATCTTATCAGAAAGGAGCAGCATGCTGTTCCGAACTTTCTTTTTAAATCTGCTTAACCCACAAAAATAAGAACAAGGACAAAACTAGACTTCTCATGCACCCCTCACAACTATCAAAATGGTTCAAATGGCTCTGAGCACTATGGGACTTAACTTCTGATTTTATCAGTCCCCTAGAACTTAGAACTACTTAAACCCAACTAACCTAACCACACACATCCATGCCCGAGGCAGGATTCGAACCTGCGACCGTAGCGGTCGCGCGGTTCCAAACTGAAGCGCCTAGAACCGCTAGGTCACACCTGCCGTCGTCACAACTATCAACACAGCACAGCTGAACTGAGGGAAGGAGAAAAGAAGGAAAATTAAGGGTTGCCGCCCCACCGACAACAAAGTCAACAGACACACAGCACAAACGCGGGTGGTAGAGGAAAGGCGTCTATTATGCGATAGTGCCCTAGTATGACACACCCCAACTGTGCTCATGTTAGGGGTTGCCCTCTAGTGGAGAGTTTCTTAAACACGTCTATTGCGTGCCAGACGACGACACAGCGAGTAGGACGCCATAGTTGAGCCGGACACAGAACGTAGAGGTTGATACAAAATTTCTTGTGTTTGGAGTTTTTGCGACATCGGTGTTAAGACAATATTTCAGCTTAAAGGTGAGTGAATATTACTGCACTGTTTTATTGTTGTTATTTGTGACGGAATTACCTATAATTATTGACAATTAGGCTCATTTTCCAACGAACGCTGTTAGCAAGTGCGTGATTCTTTGTGTAAGATGGCGAAATTCCTAATATGAGATAGTATGGGGATCCAAATACGCGACAGTGTCGCATATTACGATACCTATAGCATATTGGGGGAACTCTTTCTCTCACGATTTGTTATATGTAATTTACGCAAAACTATCATGAGATAACACTATTTTAACATTTATTGTAGTAAAACTTTGGCAACTGCGTTTATTTTATTCGATTAACTTATCATAAACAGGGATTAATTTGATTAGTCTTGTTGTTGTTGTTGTTGTCTTCAGTCCTGAGACTGGTTTGATGCATCTCTCCATGCTACTCTATCCTGTGCAAGCTGCTTCATCTCCCAGTACCTACTGCAACCTACATCCTTCTGAATCTGCCTAGTGTACTCATCTCTCGGTCTCCCTCTACGATTTTTACCCTCCACACTGCCCTCCAATGCTAAATTTGTGATCCCTTGATGCCTCAAAACATGTCCTACCAACCGATCCCTTCTTCTAGTCAAGTTGTGCCACAAACTTCTCTTCTCCCCAATCCTATTCAATACCTCCTCATTAGTTATTTGATCTATCCACCTTATCTTCAGTATTCTTCTGTAGCACCACATTTCGAAAGCTTCTATTCTCTTCTTGTCCAAACTAGTTATTGTCCATGTTTCACTTCCATACATGGCTACACTCCAAACAAACACTTTCAGAAACGACTTCCTGATACATAAATCTATATTCGATGTTAACAAATTTCTCTTCTTCAGAAACGCTTTCCTTGCCATTGCCAGTCTACATTTTATATCCTCTCTACTTCGACCATCATCAGTTATTTTACTTCCTAAATAGCAAAACTCCTTTACTACTTTAAGTGTCTCATTTCCTAATCTAATTCCCTCAGCATCACCCGATTTAATTTGACTACATTTCATTATCCTCGTTTTGCTTTTGTTAATGTTCATCTTATATCCTCCTTTCAAGACACTGTCCATTCCGTTCAACTGCTCTTCCAAGTCCTTTGCTGTCTCTGACAGAATTACAATGTCATCGGCGAACCTCAAAGTTTTTACTTCGTCTCCATGAATTTTAATACCTACTCCAAATTTTTCTTTTGTTTCCTTTACTGCTTGCTCAATATACAGATTGAATAACATCGGGGAGAGGCAACAACCCTGTCTCACTCCTTTCCCAACCACTGCTTCCCTTTCATGCCCCTCGACTCTTATGACTGCCATCTGGTTTCTGTACAAATTATAAATAGCCTTTCGCTCCCTGTATTTTACCCCTGCCACCTTTAGAATTTGAAAAAGGGTATTCCAGTCAACATTGTCAAAAGCTTTCTCTAAGTCTACAAATGCTAGAAACGTAGGTTTGCCTTTTCTTAATCTTTCTTCTAAGATAAGTCGTAAGGTCAGTATTGCCTCACGTGTTCCAACATTTCGACGGAATCCAAACTGATCCTCCCCGAGGTCTGCATCTACCAGTTTCTCCATTCGTCTGTAAAGAATTCGCGTTAGTATTTTGCAGCCGTGGCTTATTAAACTGATAGTTCGGTAATTTTCACATCTGTCAGCACCTGCTTTCTTTGGGATTGGAATTATTATATTCTTCTTGAAGTCTGAGGGTATTTCGCCTGTCTCATACATCTTGCTCACCAGCTGGTAGAGTTTTGTCAGGACTGGTTGTCCCAAGGCCGTCAGTAGTTCTAATGGAATGTTGTCTACTCAGGGGGCCTTGTTTCGACTCAGGTCTTTCAGTGCTCTGTCAAACTCTTCACGCAGTATCGTATCTCCCATTTCGTCTTCATCTACATCCTCTTCCATTTCCATAATATTGTCCTCAAGTTCATCGCCCTTGTATAAACCTTCTATATACTCCTTCCACCTTTCTGCCTTCCCTTCTTTGCTTAGAACTGGGCTGCCATCTGAGCTCTTGATATTCATACACGTGGTTGTCTTCTCTCCAAAGGTCTCTTTAATTTTCCTGTAGGCAGTATCTATCTTACCCCTAGTGAGATAATCTTCTACATCCTTACATTTGTCCTCTAGCCATCCCTGTTTAGCCATTTTGCACTTCCTGTCGATCTCATTTTTGAGACGTTTATATTCCTTTTTGCCTGCTTCATTTACTGCATTTTTATATTTTCTCCTTTCATCAATTAAATTCAATATTTCTTCTGTTACCCAAGGATTTCTAGCAGCCCTCGTCTTTGTACCTACTTTATCCTCTGCTGCCTTCACTACTACATCCCTCAGAGCTACCCATTCTTCTTCTACTGTATTTCTTTCCCCTATTCCTGTCAATTGTTCCCTTATGCTCTCTCTGAACCTCTGTACAACCTCTGGTTCTTTCAGTTTATCCAGTATTAGTCTTATGATCAGAAATTTGAATGTTTTCTGGAACTTTCTTTCAAGGCATTATTTTGCTCAGACGTTGATCAATATTACTCCTAATTCAAAGTACTCCATTCACAGTACATATACAAAATAATCTAACAAATAAAATCGTAGAAGTTGAAGTCGTTTACGAAGTATGTCTGGTTATTGTATTTATTCTTTGTAGATGGCACTGGCACCTAAAAGGAAAACGTGGGATGGAGACGCCATGGTTCGTGCTATTACATGTGTGAGAAATGGCGAGATAGGGGTACTTAAAAGCCTCAACAGTTTTTGCTGTACCAAAACGTAGTTTGGAAAGGTATGTGAAGGATAAAACTCTAACACCCGAGAAGCTTGTTGGTGTTAATCTTGGCAGAAGGCCTGTTCTCTCATCTCAACTGGAACATGAACTAGTGAAATACTACCTTGCAATAGAAGAGCGATTTCATTCTCTTAAACGTAAGGACATGCGAAGCATGGCCTTCCAGTTAGCTGTCAGGAATAGGCTGAAGAATCCCTTCAATTCAGAAAAAATTTCAGCATGATAGAAATGGGTCTGAGCTTTCCTTAAGAGAAATCCCATTTTATCAATGAGAACTCCTCAGGGTCTTGCAGCAACAAGAGTGAAAGCTTTTACTCCAGAAAATTTGGGGAGATTTTTTGATGTTTACAAATCTGTGCTATCTGAAGTCAACGATAACCCGCATCGAGTCTTCAATGTCGACGAAACTTGGGTGACGCCTGTGCAACACAAACACAGTGAGGTTATTTCTATGAAAGGGAGGAGACAAGTTTCTGCCTTGACTTAAGCAGAAAGGGGAAATCTCATCACAGTTGTAACGAGTATGAATGCAGCTGGTACTTATGTTCCACCACTAATCGACTTCCCAAAGAAGAATATGAAGCAGGAATTGATGGAAGGTGCATCTGCAGGATCAATATCAGCTTGTCATCGAAGTGTCTGGATACAAACTCACATGTTTACTCGGTGGTTTGATGATTTTGTGAGTCATGTAAAGCCCTCTTCAAATGATCCTGTAATTTTGATTCCTGATGGACATTATTCCCACACAAATAATCTCGATGTGTCAGATAAGACACGTGAAAACAATGTTCATACTGTATGTTTGGCACCTCACTCAACGCATAAAATGCAGCCACCTGACTTCGGATTTATGGGGCCTTTGAAAACCTACTATGCCCAAGAGATAGAAACGTGGTTGGCAAGTAACCCAGGTCGTGTTATCACCCCATTATTAATAGACAGGTTATTTGGGGCAGCTTACAACCGAGCACCAACAATGGAAGCATCTGTGAATGCCTTCAGGAAAACAGGTCTCATCCCATGCAACAGAAACATCTTTAGGGAACATGAATATTCAGTTCATCGCCATGCCGACCCTCTTCAAGAAAGAGATGCCAAAAACGAAAATGAAACTACTGATGGTGATGGTCAAGCTGTCAGCCCGGCAGACATCAGACCCCTCCCACACATCGCAAAACCACCTGGAGATAGTCAAATAGGTCAAACATCGCGATCGTGCTCTGCTGCGTTACTAACTTCAACTCCTTATGTGAAGCAATTGCAAGAATCTAAACAGAAGAAATCAGAGACTGAAGCCAAGAAAGCAGCCCGAAAGTTATTTGGGGAGAAGGGTGGAAAATCTTCAAATCGTAGACCTAAAGCAGAAGAATCGTCCGATGTCCATCTTGATGACAGTTGGGGTTCAGACAGCAGTGATGACGATGTCGCAGAGTGTGTGTTCTGTACTAGGCGCTTTTCTGAAGACAAACACGGGGAGAAATCGACACAGTACAGGAAATGTTATCGCTGGGCTCATGAAGATTGCGGTGTCACAGAAGACTGGATGTCTTATATATAAACCTAAGTAGTGTGAAATGAGTGAAGGATAACAGAAACGGATGAACATGTAAAAATTGTTTATTCATATGACATAATTCTGTAATAAAATAATTAAAACAAAATATTATTTTTGTCTCATATTAGGAAACTTTGATCTCATTTCTACGAAATGCCTTGTTTGTGAAGATTTAATAACTATTCTGAAAGATAGTTTAATATTGCAAATAAGATAATTGTATGATAAAATTAAATAATGCAAGTTATTTTTACCATCATAAAAAATAAAATTGCGCTTTTAGGACTTTCAAATGGGTTTACAAAAGTGTGTGTCGTATTAGGCACCTTTCCTCTAGAAGTATAAGCAATGAAATCGGTAATGCCCTTTTCAAGTGAATCCACCCAGAATTTGCCTTAAGCGACATAGGGACACCACAGGAAACGTAAAACAGGATGAAAGGAAGGTTTGAGGAACGGAGAGCGCCCAGACATTGAAACAAGGTACAGCGTTCAAATTCTAACTAATGGCTAGGCACTTCACTGCCTCTGAATAACAGATACACTTAACAGATGCATTCTCCTTTGCTATTTACAAAAGTCTGCCAACGCCGGGATAACTTTTCAATTTAGCGGCTGTAGAAACCACGTGGCTTTGGGGCGAAAAACTCGTCGAGCCATGTTCGGAGCGCATTTTCATCAGGAGAGGAAGTTCCTTGAAGGTTGTTCGACAGAGAATGGAAAAGGTGAAAATCTGCGGGAGCAAGATCAGGTGAATAAGGTGGGTGCGGATTTACTTCCCCATCCAACTCCTCTATAGTGTTTTCTGTCAGTCTAGCAGAATGTGGGCAGGAGTTATCGTGGAATAGCATCACTTCACGCAGTCTTTCTGATCGTCGTTCTTTGACAGCGTCTGCAAGGCGTCTCAATTGTTGACAAATGTCAGCAGTGATGCTTTCACCTCGGGGAAGCAATGCGCAGTCCACAACACTGTCGCTGTTCCACAAGATAAAAAAACATTACCTTTTGTGGTTCCGCACAGGTCTTTGCACGGAGAGTTGTTCCTTTGTTTGGGCTCAACCATCCCTTTCTTTTCCTTGTGTAGCATAGAAACACTATTTCTCGTCATTAGTAACGATACAGGATGGGTGTGGTCGGCGTTCTTCACGAGCCAATTGATGACGAGCAAGCAAAGAGGCACACATGGCCACCCACTAATTTTTGTCATTCTAGCTTAGAGCATTGTGTATCCATACACCCCATTTTCGAAACTTTCCCATTGCATACAAATGTGGTACGATAGCGAAATTTTTGTCATTCTAGCTTAGAGCATTGTGTGTCCATACACCCCATTTTCGAAACTTTCCCATTGCATACAAATGTGGTACGATAGCGAAACGACCATATTTCATCACATTTGCCAGTTTTCGAGTACAGTAACGTGGATTAATGTGAATTAATGCGTTAAACGACCCTCGTCAAACTCCGAAGGTCTTCCTGTACGTGGGGAGCCACTAGTGTCAAACCGATCCTCCGTAAAACGGGAAAACCTTTTTCTTGCCGTGCTCTGTCCAATGGCATTGTCCCCCATACACTGACTGCCTCCGCTGCTGTCACATCTTTATTGAACTCAGTCACAAGAATATGTCGGTAATTGCCCGATTTATCCACTTCGCACTCCATTTTTCCAGGGTCCACAGCTCCATCACTAACTCCCGCTACGAACTTATGCACCAACCTTTTTGGGGCATACAACGAAATGTGATTTTACTTTACTGATGACCAACAAACGCTCTCTCTCTCTCTCTCTCTCTCTCTCTCTCTCTCTCTCTCTCTCTTCTGCCCCCCCCCCCCCCCCCCCCGTCCTGAGGGTGACACTGTCACTTGAGTCCTTGAGGATAATGGTTCCTGTACTTAATTCCTTGATGATGATAACGCAACAGATACTAAGATACTTTTTAACTTTACACTGCACAATTATGTTCACAGAATGGATGAAATGAAACGAGGGTGGTAGCAGCCACCTGCAGTTGCCAATTCCGTTAAGTTCGCGTGTTGGAATTTGTTCGCGTGCTCCAGGCTAAACCGTACCGGCACCTACCTTGCGCGCTTACACCCTCCATTGATCACAAGGGTCAACGTCTTCACTTCTCCCCACACAGATACTCAGCTGCTGCACCACGGTCAGCGCGACATATTCAGAACATGTGCTTAGTCCTTTAGTAAAAGTGTTTTATGTATGGAATTATTTAGAACCAAGTTGTAAGATTTCGAAAGTGTAAATTCGAATGCATAGCGTTCAAAATATTCTGCCGCCGTTCATTATGCTGTATACAAATTCTGTCCCACAATCAGGCAATGAGCATTGTGAACAACCCGATTATCTCGCATTACTGACCTGTACAAAGCGACGGTAAACGTGGCTTCAACCTGTCGTGTGTGTGTGTGTGTGTGTGTGTGTGTGTGTGTGTGTGTGTGTGTGTGTGTGCGCACGCGCACGTCACATTTTAAGTTTAACTTTTATATGCTTTATTAATGACGGGTAAACTCCGAGCTGTACAAGTACTCACAGCTCTACAATCGGGTGATTTATTCAGAAAGAAAAAAGCTTGTTATGGCAAGAGTTTATCGCGTTGACCCCCATCCGTTGGATAATGTCGCAGCAGCATACGGACTGAGATTAGCTCAGTTCTAAATTTTCCTCTGCGATTTTCAATACAGTTCTGGCTAAGTAGTACTTTCCGCATGATTCCACAGGATAAAATTATTATGCTCAAGACTGTTACCCCACATTTGGAAAACGATAAATGAAATTTATTCTAGCGTCGTTTAACACTTACAGATCACTAGTGAATCAAAGAAATCAGCTCAAGGAACGCTACTGCCAGATGAGAAATGTTCTGTTGTGGAAATCTCTCATTTGTATCACTTAGGTAATCGAATTTGGTACATTTTGTTCACGGTTTAGAGAGTTATCACTTCTTGAGTAATGAGATTTCATCAAGTTACTTCAACGATCTCCATCACAGACACTTCTGTATGTTAGAACCACAACGCTTAGATCTGGCAGTAAATAAGAGAGATCTTGAGTTAGTAGTAATTTTTATGACACCCACTGGAACACGTGGACTTAACACCCTGCATGAAATTACATTTTTGTTGCGTACCTTCGTCTTCCAGCAGCTTGCAGCAGACAGGATTCTTCGCTGTTTGCCAAAGCTCTCGTCAGTTGCCTCAACTTCCCCTGCGCTGCCACAGAAAAAGCAACAAACACTCCCGTGAATTATCCATCACACTGCAGTTGCAGTACTGCGGTACCGTGGCCTACATAAGATGATCGATACAGCTTCTTCATGCTATCTAAAGGACACGAAGACTGCTCTTAGGATGTTTCGCGCAATATTCATTGCCAACGGAAAAAGTTTTCAGTCCTATTACAAACAAAATAGTATAGTTTAAATAACTTTACGTACAGAGTCAATTGAGCAACATCACTGCTATCGACAGGGGATCTCAAATTGGTTCCATATGTCTATATTCGCAGAAGACTTAACACAATTTCTCACAACCAGCTTCTGATCAAATGGTCTGTGGAGTATCGTCTCAGTTGTGCGACTGGGTTAATTTGCTGTCAATAAGATTATGTAGTAAAACCGAAGTGATAGATGGTGTTTTCTCAAGAAAGTGTACACGTCCTCTGCTGTTATTATCTATACTAAAGATTTAGGGAACAATCTGAGCAGCCCTCTTACGACTGTTCGCGGATAATGCTGTTATTTATCATCTAGAGTTATCACAAGATCAAAATCAGTTGGAGAATGATTTAGAGAAAATGTCCACATGGTCCGAAAAGTAGCAAATGACTCGAGACAATAAAAAAGGTGATGTCCTCCACGTAAGTACTAAAGTTATGTCAAAATTCTGTTACACGACGAATCTCGCTAGTGTAAAGGTTGTCAATTCAAGTGAAAACCTAGTCATTACAATTAAGAACAACTGACATTGGAACCATCACACAGAAAACTATGTGAGGGAAGTTAAACCAAAGACTTTGTGTTAATGGCTGAACACTTAAAAAGAATTATTAGAAAAACTACCAACAGTTGCGCTTGTCCGTCCTTCTGCTGGACTACTACTGGATGGTATGGGATCCTCGACACATAGGACTGGAGGAAAACACCAAAAAAGTTCAAGAACAGCTCCTTTCCTATTACCACGAAATACAAGAAAATATCACGGATATTATACGCGAGTTGGGGCGGCAGTCATTAAAACAAACGATTTTTCATTGTGGAGGGATCTATTCACGAAATTTCAATCACCAAATTCCTCGTCGAAATGTGAAAATACGTTTTTGACTACCACCTACAGAAGGAGAAATAAGCATCGTAATAAAGGAAGGAAATGAGACATTCTGGTATTTTCCTTAAATGAGTTATACAAACAATGGAAAACAGTCACTGGGATGGCTTAACAGTGATTTGAATCCCGCTCCTCCAGGATGAGAATACAGTGTAAAGCACGGTACTGCTTCCCTTGCAAGAACAATTTTTTAAAGACATGTGGCCGTTCAGCGAATTCAACAGTAATGTACAGCTACATAGTAAGTACTTAGATGTAAATATTTACGCTTAAGAGTACGCCTTTCCGTGGACCGTACACTTTACGGTGATACTATATTATTTTTCATTTTTACCAGCCATCAATTTGTTAAAAAGTACGGGCAGTAGTTTCCGGAAGAGCTACAGTGCCACCGGTCTGGGGTAAAGGCTAACAATCTCTTACATGTGCTAGTCAATAGCCGATGTGATTTTCTTGAAGGAAATCATTTTCCTGTGTAGACTGTTTTATTTTGACATAAACACTTATTTCAAAATTTAGTAATTAGCTTATTTCGCCCTCTTGGACTTTATCAAGCTACATTAGTTACACTTTTGCTACATTATGAAACTAAGTGTTCACTTCAAATTATTTTAAATTTGTTCACTACTCTAATTTTTCGTTTATATGTGGATTTAGGGGAAAACTGTATTATGATGCGCCAATAAAATTTGTATGAAAGCTTTTTTAATTTTTTCTTTCTTTTGATTTGGACGGTAAACGAGATAACGCAGCAGTACTGTTTGTCGGTAATCCTCATACAGTAGGCACATCGTAGTGCATAAAGGGCAGTGGGAAAACCGGAACAGAAGAGAATCGAAGCATATGAGATGTGGAATACTGAAAATTGGTGAATACTAAGGAATAAGGGTTTCTTCACAGAATCGGCTAAGAAGGGAACATATGGAGAACACTGACAAGAAGGTACAGGGTGATAGGACACGAGTTAAGATATCAGGGAATAACCAATATAATACCAGAGGAGGCTGTAGAGGGTAAAACTGTAGAGAAAGACCGAAATTGGACTACATACAAGTAACTAAGGATGTGGGATTCGTGATGGACCGCATCAAACCAGTCAGAAGACTGACGGAAACTATAGCTGAACTGTATCTCATAACTTCAGTTATAGATTTTTTCTGATACGCACTTTTTCCAGGTTCAACTGCATCGGAACCTTTGACCAGATGGACTTAAGATTTTCTGAACCAAACTATAATTTTAGAAGTGGTATATTTCCAGGTTTATAGCAGAGCTGCCGATTCCACTTTTGCATATGTTCTTCGCGTACTGAGAACAGTCGGCTTATATATGCCTCTAACTATGGCGGAACATACTACTGTATCGCGCTATAGACTTGAAGTACATCGGATAGGTAGAAACGTCCCTCGATTTCACACTGAATACAGACTCTACATCTACATCTACATCTACATCTACATCTACATGCATACTCCGCAAGCCACCTGACGGTGTGTGGCAGAAAGCTGAAAGCTACCAAGTCGAGATATCGACGGGCTGCCCTGTGATGAAGCCGCACAGCCTTTCCACAAAATAATAAAAAAAAGCATTCACGAAGGAGTCCCTCATAAATAACAACTCAACAGGCCAATACTTCCGAACTTTCAGGGATGCGTATAAAGTACCATAAATTTCCGAAGCTCATCGAAGTGAATAGCTCTCCTTGTGCTATCTTCTTACATGCGACCCCACTCTGGCCTCCACCCCTTCCAAATAAGCGTGACTTCCATCAAGATAAGCGGTATAGGCTTTTCTTTTCTCCAGTTCCTGCGGAAACTTATTTCGACACATATTGTGTACCACGTTCTTAGTCACCAAAAAGGAACAATTTTCAACTCTGAGCAGCTTGGGTGAAAATAAAAACAATATGAAATGATTCCGGAATTAACATGTAGATCGGCACACGTACCTCTAGTAGATGAAGAATCAGACCCAATACACCAGTGTTCTTACGGCAGAGACGTTCCAGAATCTTTCCTCGTATAAGCTTATCTGAAAATTAAGAAACAAAAGTTAACTAAATAAAATTCATACGAAAAATACTCTATAAAAAAAGATAACATTCTTAAGTTCTTGAACAGTTGAAACATTTGGATTAACTGATATGATCTTTGCTAATAAGAGAGGTATCAAAATAACATACACCGATCACCCAGAACATCATGACCACTGACTTACTATAGATATAAACCCGTCCAGGCGATGGCGGGTCACCTGGCAAGAAATGACTGCTGGCCAGACACACGCACGGTGAAGTAGTATCAGTAAGCGTTCTGCCCCTGTGTAGAAACCAAGGTGGAACCACAGCCAGACGCGGTGTAGGGTTGGGTGGCCACCTAATATTACTGATGTCGGACGCCGTAGGCTGGGCAGACTGGCGAAACTGGACAGGCGGTGAACTGTAGCAGTACTAAAATCACACTTGAAAATGGGCTTAGCACAAGTGTGTCTGAACTCACAGTGCACCGAACACTACTAACGATGAGCCTTCGCAGCTGACAACCCATGCGTGTGTCAACGTTAACACCACGACATAGACAACTACAACTGTATTGGGCAAGTGACCATCGGCAATGGACGTTGGCGCAGTGGCAGAGTGTTGCATGGTTTGATATATCATGATATTTTCTTCATCTTGCCGATGGAAAAAGGAGGGGGGGGGGGGGGGGGGCGGGCGTCAATCCGTCGTCTTCCACGGGAACAGCTCCTTGGCACCTGTGCTGCGGAAGTAAGACAAGAAGGCTGCGGCCCCATAGTGCTCTGGGGAACATTCACATTGGCATCCATGGGCTTAATGGAGCTCTTACGGGGCACGATGATGGCCAAGTAGTATGGTAAATTGGTTGCAAACCATGCACATCCCTCCACGACGTCATGTATCCTGACGGTTGTGGCTTTTCAAGAAGATAATGCGCCATGTCAGAAGGTTAAGAGTATAATGGAATGGTTCGAGGAACACAGTGGCAAGTTCCAACTGATAGCTGGTCCCCCACCTGGCCATATCTGAAGCCCAGAGAACACATATGGGCTGGCGTCACAGGTCATCTCCCTCCCCGGGATTTATGGGAATTAGGTGACTTTTGTGCGCAGATGTGGCGCCATCTCCCTCCAGCGATCTACCAACACCTCATTGCTTCCACGTCACGACACGTTGCCGCAGTTACACGTGGCAAAGGTGGCCATACCGGCTATTAGGTAGGTGGTATAACGTTCTGGATGATCGGTATAGCATGTATTTCCAGTGTCCTTTTCCAAACTCGTCCCCTACATTTCCAATATCGTTTTCATCAAATAGGCAAGGGCTTCCGATTTCGGGAGAAAGAATCGTTAACTCTTACCAGACAGCAGTGTGTATCAGACTAACACAATTTTAAAAAGTCGATACGAAAAGTAACTAGTCAAAAGCACTACACATCGTTTGGTCCTCACAGCAGAGAAGGTAATCACTACTCTCTGAAGAACCTATCTGGAAGCGTAACAGGATTTGTCGATCTTGTGAAGAGTAAAGGACTCGCAGGTAAATAGTGATGGAACGTGTTTATGCCATTTTTAACACTATGGTGTGACTCATTAGTAATTGCAAGGGCATATTACTCGTAGCAACACTTTATCTGTTGCACTGTGGTAATAGCTCAGTCTCTTACTTAGTGTGGGTATTTGTGGAAACTGTGGAACTTTGAAGCGTCTTGTATTTACATGTGTATTTTGGAATACTATGTGGTGGACATTCTATATGGAAACTTACAGGAAACGCCATGATATAATACAGTATTTCTAGCAAAAGAACAGAACACGTTTTAACATAGACATTAAAATGTCACACATTTTTAGTGTAGAACTGATACAGATTTGGTAAACAGCAAGAGTTTTTTCAAATTTCATGTCACAATATTAGTTTAACATTTGAAATCTCTGCAGGAACGTATTCGATGTTGAACAATGCATTGCAGAAATTCTTGAACTTTGGATGTTGGCATACTTTGTTAAGTGTTGCCCTGCGGTAACTGATTAACATTATATTTACATATACCTTTGGAGGAAGACGGGGATAATTGGAAAATCGGTAAAACTGCAACAAATCACCTGAAAATTGTGAACAGCAGTTATGAGAAGAAGGGATAATTGTACTTATATGTCATCTTATTCTTTTTATTTTGCTTGGGCTGATGGCTGATCCCTGTGAAGCTTCATGGTGATCCACTACAGTGCACTGAATTAAGAATAACGAGGCCACGCAGTCGCTCTAGTAATGAAAGCAGGGAAGGGACTTTATTCTTATTGGTCCTGGGAGGAGGGGAGGTGGTTTCCCGCCATCTTATTCATAAAGATCAGTCTGGTAGAGTGATTTTGAGCACGTAAAATTGTCCGGCATGGGGGATTACTCGCGGAGGGATTGGGGTTCCCCTTGACCTTCCAGATAACAAGGCCAACTGCCTCAGGTACAACCCTACACCGCCGTTACCACTATGAGTGATATATCGCCTGATGTTTATTTTTTGTAGAACTGGTGCTGCCTTCTCTAGTGACATCTTCACTCCAGTAAGAAATAGTTTGTAGGCCGAAGTGGTTGCTCGGTGCATCAGCTTGATGTAATTATTTATAGTTCCTGGGCATGTTCCTGTACTTCGAAATGATCCGCTGTCTGTATCACAACCTATTTGCCATTTGGAGCATCCATCCTCGCGGTCTCCCTGGCCTAGTCAACAAATGGATCCACAATGGAATGTCGTCAGCGGAATGACCCTTCCTGTTTGACAAAGTCTGCAAGCGCTGGAGAGCAAAGGCAAAGGTAACTGCTGAAGACGAGCCTGTAGCTCTAGATAAGTGTCTCGTGAACTGGGGCGGCAATAATAAAAAACCAGTTTCTTTTAAACACATACAGAACTGTCTCCCCTGAGGCAGGACATGTAGTTCTTCCAAACGCAACTGCTATCCATTTAAGTTCCACTGCAATACAGATGTCTCTGCGGGAGCAATGGACTAGCTATGGCTGTCTTTGTCCTCCTTTGGCGGCATTTATTTACCCGAAAGGTTAGGTGGAACTTTAGATGGTGCCCTGCTCTCTGGTTCCTCTATGCGCTTATCAATATCGTCACAGTAAATCACCACGGAAAGAGAGAGTGCTTGGCGATTCGAAGGTTTAGCTGCCACTTTCTTAGATTTTGAACGACTTTTTGTTTGGCATTTTTCCATTACTTATTGGAGAAGTTGGTTGTATGGTTAGAGGGGACGGCTTAGGTGGCCTCCGATAGCGTGCAGTGGTATGCAGCAGAGTATCCAAGTCCCTCGTTAACGACTTTCAAATGGTTTCGAGGTCAAAGCTTTCCCCCCGCATCTATTAGTTGAGTGGTTGTAGGTACTACCTGACTGTACATCTGTCTTATAGGAGGAGATCTGGATTGAGGTCGCTCCACTGGAATCCCACGAGCCGCTAGGGAGCCAAATGCTGACTCAAGTGGAGCCCCGTGGGCCTAGCAAGCTTCAGACATCTGGGTGGCAGCAGGTGCCCCAGAGGTTGCTCACTGGAGACTGTTTAACCTCAACCCAATGTCTCCGTTCTCTGAAGCACACAACGTTCCACCATTGCACGATGGCAGTCCCCAGCCCAGAAAACCCAAGGTCACTGTGCACGTACTCAACCACTAGAATCCTGTCTAGCTTGGATGGCCTTGCCAGTATTTACGCTACTACCGGCATAGCTCTCAGCGTCACTGAGGTGTGCAAACCATTCTGCCCGGATCCGAAGGTGCCTATGACAGGATAGTGTCTCCTGGGAGGGAAGTGTGTTTATGAACTGAAGCAGCTCAACAGCGAAGTTATTAGCGCGCTTGAGAATAATACGGTTAAAATTTGTTAGCATAAAATACAGGCTCAGTTAAAATCGCACTCTCATTTTCAGATTTCCACTAACTTTCCGCCGCATCATCATTCAGCTGTAAGACTGGGAACATTGTTGCTTCTAAAACAGTTAAAAAATTCTATAGAACACCAGACAGAGGCTAAAATAACGATTAGACAGCACGGCTGGATACGTGAACGAGTGAGGACATTACGTCTGCCATACGAACGCCATGGCCATGGCCATGGCCATTAAAATTGATACACCACGAAGATGTGCTACAGACGGGAAATTTAACCGACAGGAAGAATATGCTGCGAGATGCAAATGATATGATTTTCAGAGCATTCACACAAGGTTGGCGCCAGTGGCGACACCTACAACGTGCTCAAATGAGGAAAGTTTCCAACCGATTTCTCATACACAAACAGCAGTTGACCGGCGTTGCCTGGTGAAACGTTGTTGTGATGCCTCGTGTAAGGAGAAGAAATGCGTACCATCACGTTTCCGACTTTGATAAAGGTCGGATTGTAGCCTATCACGATTGCGGTTTATCGTATGGCGACATTGTTGCTCGCGTTGGTCGAGATCCAATGACTGTTAGCAGAATATGGAATCGGTGGGTTCAGGAGGGTAATACGGAACGCCGTGCTGGATTCCAACGGCCTCGTATCACTAGCACTCGAGATGACAGGCATCTTATCCGCATGGCTGTAACGGATCGTGCAGCCACGTCTCGAACCCTGAGTCAATAGATGGGGACGTTTGCAAGACAACAACCATCTGCGCGAACAGTTCGACGACGTTTGCAGCAGCATGGCTGCGGTTACCCTTGATGCTGCATCACAGACAGGAGCGCCTGCGATGGTATACTCAACAAAGAACCTGGGTGCACGAATGGCAAAACATTTTTTCGGATGAATCCAGGCTCTATTTGGCGACATCGTGGTGAACGCACATTGGAAGCGTGTATTCGTCATCGCCATACTGGCCTATCAGCCAGCGGGATGGTATGGGGTGCCATTGGTTACACGTCTCGGTCACCTCTTCTTGAAATTGACGGAACTTTGAACAGTGAACTTTAAATTTCAGATGTGTTACGACTTGTGGGTCTACCCTTCATTCGATCCCTGCAAAACCCTACATTTCAGCAGGATAATGCACGACCGCATGTTGCAGGTCCTGTACCAGCCTTTCTGGACAGAGAAAATGTTCGACTGCTGGTCTGGCCAGCACATCCTCCAGATATCTCACCAATTGAAAACGTCTGGTCAATGGTGGCCGAGCAACTGGCTCGTCACAATACGCCAGTCACTACTCTTGATGAACTGTGGTATCGTGATAAAGCTGCTTGGGCAGCTGTACTGACTCAATGCCCAGGCGTATCAAGGTCATTATTACGACCAGAGGTGGTTGTTCTGGTTACTGATTTCTCAGGATCTGTGCATCCAAACTGCGTGATAATGTAATCACATGCCAGTTCTAGTATAATATATTTGTCCAATGAATACCCGTTTTTCATCAGCGTTGCTTCTTGGTGTATCAATTTTAATGGCCAGTAGTGTTATCACCTGGGTTTAACGATGCATGACATATACAAATATACAATGATGCAGAACTCTACTGACAAACTTTCAGATGTGGCAGTACGGACAAAGTTTAGAAAGAATCTAATTAACAGGGGCTCTAACATACATACCTTGAGAGCTATGAGCAATTTTTTTTCCAGTGGAAGAGATGTGTTTCACAGTGTCAATGCTGAGCGAGTGTTCACTGCTCTTGAGAAGTATTTTGGAGCCCAGGTACACTCGGATGTTTTGTCATTTTCTGGTCTCCAGTGCGTGGCGGAGGGAGCATCGGACCAATACTTTCAATTTTCTTTCCTATTCCATTCGCGTATTGAGCGAAATGACACTACGTCTCTGTATATGCAGCAGTCTCACAATTTATTCTCAACACTTTAGCGAATTACACGATGGTAGCAGCCTAATAGTTGTGCAGTCATTTTCGTATATATGTTTTGTTTTAGGGCGCAAAAACAACTGTGCTCATACGCGCCCAAGTCGAAACTACAGAACTCGGTAACAGAGAGGAGTTAAAAACCGGCTATAAATCAATTCTAATACAGCTAAAAACGGGCACGTGGAAAAAGGGCTATAAAAAGACTCCATACCTTCGAGATATTGCTTTGGCGGATAAAAAGTAAAACGCGGTCAACAGTCCGCGCGTCATTTGCTAAAACGGCCAATAACTCAGATGGAAAACCCAGAAGGGAACGTAAATGGTTGAAAAAAATAAATAAAAGAAATGGACATTCCATCAGGAAGTGGCGGACAGTTAAAACTTGGGCGCATTGTGTACAAAGTGGTGGGGTAGCACCACTTAGCAAATGACGATGGCTAAAAAGTCAGTGCCCAATACGCACCCGAGTTAAAATAACATCCTCCCGGCGGGAGGGCCGAGACGAGATCGTCCAAGCCGCTGTGAGAGGCTTAATAAGCCGTAACTTATTCCCATGAAGGGAGGACCATTGGCGATTCCAAAGGGACACCGCCTCCTGACAGACGGCAACACAGAGATCATCGGAGGGAATATAGGTACTCACAGACTGAGGTACTAAGACCGCAGCTTTGGCAGCAGCGGCAGCAGCCTAGTTTCCTGGCAGACCGATATGACCAGGGCCCCACAGAAACATCAGACTGGCTCCACCAAGAGTGAGCAGTTGACAGTTTTCCTGGACCCGCTGCACTAAGGGATGGACGGTGTACAGTGCACATAGACTATGAAAGGCACTGAGTGAGTGAGCAGACGACGCAATTGAAAAGGCTGTGTACTCTGTGGCCTGATACAAGGCGATGAGCTAGACTGTGAATACTGAGGAGTGTGTCGAAAGCTGATATCTGAAGACACGGATGCCAATGAGGAAGGCACAACCGAGCCCACGGTCAGTCCGAGAGCCATCCGAGTACACAAAGGTACTATCGCAAAGTTCCATGCGAAGGCCGTGAAACTGAAGGAGACAGACCGAGGCTGGAGCAGTGTCCTTAGTAAGCGAATGAAGACCAGTGTTAACTTGGGGCATTTCACGAAGCCAAGGTGACGAAGGGTCCACACCCACCGGGAAAGGAGCAGGCAGTGCGAAGTTAAGTCACTGTAGCAAGTGCCGAAAGCCGACTCCAGGAGGTAACAGAACGACGAGCCCCATACTGACGATCAAAGAAATCATCAATCAAATCTGGAGGCATAGGATGGATGGCCACGCATGGCAGACAAACGGCACGCATATCTATTTAGGATTAAGTCACGGCGGTAGGACAGTGGTAGTTCAGCAGCTTCAACATACAGACACTCAACTGGGCTGGTGTAAAAGGCGCCCGTGGACAAACGGATGCCACAATGGTAGATAATGGTGAAACGGCGTAAGAGGACGGATCTGTAGACGCATAAACAAAGCACCCATAGTCTAGTTTCGAAAGGACAAGGGGCTGGTACAACGGAAGAGGGTGGTTAGATAGGCACCCGAGGAATTACCGTTTAGGACTTGTAGGACACTGAGGAACTGCGTACAGTGGGCTACCAAGTAAGAGACATGAGAGGACCATTAGAGTTTCCTATCGAGCATGAGCCCCAGGAATTTCGTAGTTTCAACGAACGGAAGGGCCACTTATGTCTCCAGAAATTCATACAGACGGTTTTGTCAGTGGAAAAGCGAAAGCCATTGTCGATGCTCCAGGAGTGAAGACGATCAAGACAGCGCTGAAGACGCCGCTCAGTGAGACAGGTCCGTGGAGAACTGCAATAGATGGAAAAATCGTCACCAAAGAGGGAATCGGAGATGCCTGGTGGGAGACAGGCCATGATAGGGTTAATGGCGATAGCAAAGGGGGTGGAAGCCTAGGCACCCCGTTTTCCTGGATCATTTGCCTGACAAGGCAGAACCCACATGCACCCTGAAAACTCGAACTTGTAAAAATGCCTGAAGGAAACAGGGCACGTAGCCACGGAAGCTAGGAGTACGGAGGATACCAGTTCTCCAGCAGGTGTCGCAGGCCTTATCCAAATCGAAAAACACGGCTCCAGTCTGGGATTGCCGCAGAAAACCATTCATGACATGTGTCGACAAAGTAATGAGATGGTCAACTGCAGAACGCCGCGCTCGAAATCCATACTGTGCATTCGTCAGTAAATTACGAGACTCGAGCCACCATACCAGCCGGGCATGAATCATGTATTCCATCACCTTGTAAACGCAGCTGGTAAGAGATATGGTGCGGTAGAGAAATGGTGCGGTAGCTAGGAGGAAGTTCTGTATCCTTACCGGGCTTAGGTATGGGTATGACGGTGGCTTCACGCCAACGTCCGGGAAATGTGTCCTCAGCACAGATGTGGTTGTATGTGTTAAGCAGAAAGTGCTTGCCCGCAAGGGAAAGGTGCTGCAATATCTGAATGTGGAAGGCGTCTGGCACTGGGGCGGAGGGTCGGGATATATTGAGACCACGATCGAGCACCCTCATGATAAGGTGGCATTATAGCACCCACTATTCGGAGAAGAGAAGGATATCGTCAAACTGGCCTCCGCTAGTTTTCGATGCAGGAAGGCAGGGTGATAGTGGGAAGAACTCGAAACTTCCGAAAAATGGTGGCCCAAGGTCTTGGAGATAGCAATAGGGTCCACGATAACATCGTCTGCTACTGTGTTTTGTTTTAGGGCGCAAAAAACAACTGAGGTCATACGTGCCAAAGTCAAAACTATAGAAGGCAAACACAGAGACAAAGGAAACGACTATATGTCAGTCCCAATGGAAAGAAAAGGAGACATCTAAACAAAGCACGTGGAAAAAGGGCTAAAATACCATACAAAAATGGAGATCCAAAACTAAAAATTAAATGGCCTTCACCATATTGCTTCGGCGGATAACAAGTAAAACGCGGGCGACAACATGTGCGTCATTTGCTAAAACAGCTGATAAATCAAACGGGCCGGCCTGAGTGACCTAGCGTTTCTAGGCGCTACAGTGTGGAACCGCGCGACCGCTACTGCGGCGGTTCGAATCCTGCCTCGGGCATGGATGTGTGTGATGTCCTTAGGTTAGTTAGGTTTAAGTAGTTCTAAGTTCTAGGGGACTGATGACCTCAGAAGTTCCATAGTGCTCAAAGCCATTTGAACTATTTGAAATCAGATGGCAAACCCAATATGGAACGTAAATTAGTAAAAAAAGGGCATTCCAGCAGGTAGTGGCGGACAGCTAAAATTTGGGCGCAATGCGTTAAAAGCACCACTGAGCAAATGGCGATGACGAAAAAGGCAGTGCCCAAAACGCAGCCAAGTTAAAATAATCTCCTCTCGGCGGGAGGGCCGAGAGGAGGTCGTCCAAGTTCCCGGGAGAGGAGACGGCAACACAGATCTCTGGAGGAAATATAGGTACTCACAGGCTGAGGTACTAAGACCGCAGGCTTTGGCAGCAACCTCGTTTCCTGGCAGAGCAACATGACCAGGGACCCACAGAAACATGACATTGGCTCCACCAGGAGTGAGCAGTTGACAGTTTTCCTGTACCCGCTGCACTAAGGAATGAGCAGTGTACAGCGCACAGTGAATTTGGAGGGCGCTGAGTGAGTCTGAGCAGAGAACACAATTGAGAAGGCTGTGTCGCTGGATGTACGCCGCGGCCTGATACAAAGCGAACAGCTCGGCTGTAAATACTGAGGAGTGGGCCAGAAGCCGATATCGAAAGACACGGGTGACAATGACGAATGCACACCCAACCACACGGTCAGTCCGAGGGCCATCAGTGTATACAAAGGTCATGTCGGTCTGCCAGTGTTAGCTGGTTGGTTGATTTCGAGGAGGGGACCGAACAGCGAGGTCATCGGTATCATCAGATTAGGGAAGGACGGTGAAGGAAGGCGGCCGTGTCCTTTCAAAGGAACCATTCCGGCATTAGCCTGGAACGATTTAGGGAAATCATTGAAAACCTAAATCAGGATGTCCGGACGCGGGATTGAACCGTCGTTCTCCCTACTAAGAGTCCATTGTGATAATTACTGCACCACCTCACTCGGTACGCGGGTTTAACAGTCGTCCTCCAGAATGACGCTTTATTTCCCAATGGCCGAGTATCCAGCAGATCACTACCTTCAATTGTTGCTTTAAGTGAAAGTGAGAGCACTGGGTAATTTTAAAGATTTTGTACGCAGTGTCTAAGTGTAATATATTGCACGTGAAATTCTTCCCTTGAAGGTCTTTAGCAGTTATACCTGTTTAGACGCGGCAATTTTCATTGCTGCACTCGTGCCATTTTCCCTAATTTACCAAGCAGTTAGCGTGCGACCTACTCGGAAGCACGGAAGCAATGCAAATAGCACTCTGAGGTAATGAACAGCGCGCCGCAGCAAATCAGGGAAGGCGAACGGATTAAGAAGTTTGGATGTCGGCCAGCGCGGCACGGCGCCGCGCCGCGTCTCGCACGCGAGGTGCGTGGCGTGCATGCGCCCTGCGCTGCGGGTTGCGGGGATGCCGGGGCAGGGGAAGACGCCACCGCCAGGCACGGGTGGCGACGGCGCCGCCGGCCATCCGTCTCCCAGCCGCCGCTGCCGCTTTATCCGCCCCCACCGCCACACCAACTCGCACGCCACCTTCGCACTCAACTCATTATTTCCGGCCCGTCGACTACAAAGGGCGAGAGCTGTGGGGAAGTGGTGGGGTCTGGTTGGTAAAAGCCCGGGGCGCCAATGCGGACTCTTTTCCACGCTGCTATCGTCACGCAGCTTACTCACATACCTTCCCCAAATAACAGCCGTAAGACAGCAATTACCAACGTAGCGTCGGTAGCATAATTAAAATTATCGTTTAAGCTTCTTTGTCCCTCCTTTTGCTAGCGAAAAACTGGCGACTTGCTAAAGGACATTATTGCTGCAATTAAAAGAAAGTATAATTCAGCGCCATACTTATTTACAACGAGCAGTCAAATAAAAACGATACAGACAGAAAAAAGTAAGTAAAATGTTTATTATTTTGAAGTAATCGTCAAAACTGTTAATCTGTTTATCTCACCGTGAGAAAAGGTGGTCAACGCCTTCATGGAAAGATGTTTGAGGTTGCCTACGGAACCATACTTATACACAGGCGTGCACCATCTCCTGCAAATGAAATAGACGACCACGAATGTCTCTCTTCAGGGCTCCAAACAAATGGAAAACGTGTGGTGAGAGATCGGGGCAATATGGAGGATGTGTAAAGACTTCCCAGTGAAATTTGTGCAGTGTAGTCGAAACAACTTTGGCAACAGAATGATGGCATCCGTCAACATTTGTGGGTGTTAGAGCTTGACGTCACGCTGTAGTTTCTGCAACGTTCCACTATCACTGTCCGTCAGTTGTGGCGCCTTGTTCCGGAAAGTCAATGAGCAGCGGGCCCCTGTAGTCTACGGAAAAGTTCATCATGGCTTTTAAGAGTTGGCGTGCACTGCTTTGGATTTTTTCGGTGGGGGTGCTTCCATTGTTGGCTCTGATGCTTGCTCTCCTGCTTAAAAGTAACACCATGTTTCACCTCTCGTGACAATACGGTATAGGAAATGATATTCTTCACAGCTATAACGTTCCAGGTGCTGCGTCGACATTCAACTTCTCCTCCGTCAGGCTATGACGAATCCACGGTGCAGCGGTTTTCCGTAATTTCGCAGATTTTCTGCCATGATAGCGGAGCAGTAATGAGACTTTCACACAACCAAAGCCGAATGTCTAACAACCGTTGCCGTCGGCCATTTCTAACGGCAGCATCAAGCGCAGCAAGAGTTGATGACACGATGAGCTGTCCTGACCGACTGCTGTCTTGCAACGACCCCCACCCTTCTCGAAACCATTTATTTCACGCAAACACGAGCGCTAGTGACATACTGTGTTCACCAGACACAGCAGACTTACTGGCATGAATTTCACTTGCTGCGACTCATTTTGAAGTCAAAAATCGTACTAAACCTCGCTGTTTCTCTTGCCTGTTCTCCACAGAGAAGTCGGACGCACAAAAGACTCGCTGACCTCACGTCGAGCACATATAACAGACAAATGACACAGTAGTGAACATCCGTGGTGCTACTTCCTGACTGCTAATAGAGGGCACGTCTATACACATACCTACATACCTCACCAACGTCCGCGCCATCCTAGTTATATAGTTGGTCTCTTTTTCATTTGACTGCCCCTTATACAAATGCACTCTTAATGATTATCAGATTCACAGTGCTCTTCCATCACAATTTTGTGCAATGCGGCAGATTTGGGTGTGAGACAAATTTTCGTACACAATGAATCTTCCCCTTTGTAGGTGAGTGTGCGCCATCTTGAAACTTCCTAACCTAATAACTACATGCCGGGCGAGGACCGAAGCCTAGTGCATTGCCTTCGGCGGGCTATTCCCTCACTGACTTACGTATCTTGGCATGCCTCAACGCGACTTCACACTTTCCATCCTGCCGGTACCTCTCGTACTTTTCAAATTTCATATAAGCTCTTTATCTTACAGGTCTGATAATACTGGAACTTCGCTTACAAACGCTAATGTCTCAGGTTCAAATCCCGATTGGTACATAGTTTCCATACAGCAGAAAGTTTTCACACAGCAGAAAATTTTCATACAGCAGAAAATTTCAGTAATCGTACGTACATGCCTGTTTCTATGTCGCGGTGTCAATGTGTTTCCAGAGACGAGTTAATGTTGATAATGTTACATATGTACGGTGTGTTGTCGTTAAAATCTGCAATGTAAGAGAAAAGGAAACATGGGTAAGCAGTTTTTCAGCAGATGGATGTTACTGGCTGTCAGCAGTGCGTTTACATGTCCATCGACCACGACAGTGACACATGATGCTAAACTCCGGAGAAGCCAGAATAAACACAGGAGCTTTTCTTACAACACCGTCAAGCAAATCGCCTGACTCTGACAGGACATGTTTCACAGTCCTGTGTACACTGGGCCAATAAAAAGGACGCACATAATCGAGACATTTTTAACACCTCTTTGACAACGATGTTGTGTGCATGTATACACCATGTGCCGGAGGGGTACTTCTAATATCATTTTTTTCCATTCGCTGTTTCATCCGCAAATGGTATGTGCGAAAACTGTTTGTCGGTAACGTTCCCTAAATTAGAATCTCTGATATTGTCGTCATTTCGCGACATGCTGTTTCAATCTTCTGGTAACGTAGGCTCTTGTAATTTAAACACTACAGCTCTCTGTAATGCACAACGCCTTTCTTGTAGCGCATACCACTAGAACTTGTCGAATATCTCCGTAATACTATCTCGTTTACTAGACGATCTCGTGATGAAGCGAGCCGCTTTATACTGGATCTTGTTGTTTAGTGTATTCATCCAACTTGGTAGCGTTCTCAGACAAGGAAGAATTAGTCAAACATGTGTTTTGCAAGTCATTTCTTAAGTGGATGAATTACATTTCCTTAAGATTCTTCCAATGAATCTCAGCCAGGTGTACGATTTTCCTGTAATTTGTTTTGTGTTATTCCAGTGTTGGTCGCTTCGGAACGTTACTCCTAAGTATTTTATGGTAATTACTGTTTCCACTGATTTGTAGCCAATAGCGTAATCGAACAGTAGTTGATTTCTTCGCCTTCTTATACGCAATATTTTCAGGGTCAACTGACAGTCCCTGCACTAACTGTCGATCCTCTACAGGTCTTCCTGCATTTCGCCCTTGTCACCATACAAACAGTAATGGATAGGTTAAAGTTAGATATAGTGGGAATTAGTGAAGTTCGGTGGCAGGAGGAACAAGACTTTTGGTCAGGTGAATACAAGGTTATAAACACAAAATCAAATAGGGGTACTACAGGAGTAGGTTTAATAATGAATAGGAAAATAGGAATGCGGGTAAGCTACTACAAACAGCATAGTGATCGCATTATTGTGGCCAAAATAGATACGAAGCCCACACCTACTACAGTAGTACAAGTTTATATGCCAACTAGCTCTGCAGATTAAGAAATTGAAGAAATGTATGAAGCAATAAAAGAAATTATTCAGATAGTGAAGGGAGACGAAAATTTAATAGTCATGGGCGACTGGAATTCGAGTGTAGGAAAAGAGAGAGAAGGGAACGTAGTAGGTGAATATGGATTGGGGCTAAGAAATGAAAGAGGATGCCGCCTGGAAGAATTTTGCACAGAGCACAACTTAGTCATAGCTAACACTTGGTTTAAGAACCATGAAAGAAGGTTGTATACATGGAAGAACCCTGGAGATACTAAAAGGTATCAGATAGATTATATAATGGTAGGACAGAGATTTAGGAACCAGGTTTTAAATTGTAAGACATTTCCAGGGGCAGGTGTGGACTCTGACCACAATCTATTGGTTATGAGCTGTAGATTAAAACTGAAGAAACTGCAAAAAGGTGACAATTTAAGGAGATGGGACCTGGACAAACTGAAAGAACCAGTGGTTGTACAGAGTTTCAGGGAGAGCATAAGGGAACAATTGACAGGAATGGGGTGAAGAAATACAGTAGAAGAAGAATGGGTAGCTCTGAGAGATGAAGTAGTGAAGGCAGCAGAGGATCAAGTAGGTAAGAAGACGAGGCCTAGTAGAAATCCTTGGGTAACAGAAGAAATATTGAATTTAATTGATGAAAGGAGAAAATATAAAGATGCAGTAAATGAAGCAGACAAAAGGATATACAAACGTCTCAAAAATGAGATCGACAGGAAGTGCAAAATGGCTAAGCAGGGATGGCTAGAGGACAAATGTAAGGATGTAGAGGCTTATCTCACTAGGAGTAAGATAGATACTGCCTACAGGAAAATTAAAGAGACCTTTGGAGATAAGAGAACCTCTTGTATGAACATCAAGAGCTCAGATGGAAACCGAGTTCTAAGCAAAGAAGGGAAAGCAGAAAGGTGGAAGGAGTATATAGAGGGTCTATACAAGGGCAATGTACTTGAGGACAATATTATGGAAATGGAAGAGGATGTAGATGAAGATGAAGATGGAATGGGAGATACGATATTGCGTGAAGAGTTTGACAGAGCACTGAAAGACCTAAGTCGAAACAAGGCCCCGGGAGTAGACAACATTCCATTAGAACTACTGACAGCCTTGGGAGAGCCAGTCCTGACAAAACTCTACCATCTGGTGAGCAAGATGTATGAGACGGGCGAAATACCCTCAGACTTCAAGAAGAATATAATTCCAATCCCAAAGAAAGCAGGTGTTGACAGATGTGAAAATTACCAAACTATCAGTTTAATAAGTCACAGCTGCAAAATACTAACACGAATTCTTTACAGACGAATGGAAAAACTAGAAGAAGCCGACCTCGGGGAAGATCTGTTTGGATTCCGTAGAAATACTGGAACACGTGAGGCAATACTGACCTTACGACTTGTCTTAGAGGAAAGATTAAGGAAAGGCAAACCTACGTTCCTAGCATTTGTAGACTTAGAGAAAGCTTTTGACAATGTTGACTGGAATACTCTCTTTCAAATTCTAAAGGTGGCAGGGGTAAAATATAGGGAGCGAAAAGCTATTTACAATTTGTACAGAAACCAGATCGCAGTTATAAGAGTCCAGGGACATGAAAGGGAAGCAGTGGTTGCGAAGGTAGTGAGACAGGGTTGTAGCCTCTCCCCGATGTTATTCAATCTGTATATTGAGCAAGCGGTAAAGGAAACAAAAGAAAAGTTCGGAGTAGGTATTAAAATCCATGGAGAAGAAATAAAAAGTTTGAGGTTCGCCGATGACGTAGTTCTGTCAGAGACAGCAAAGGACTTGAAAGAGCAGTTGAACGGAATGGACAGTGTCTTGAAAGGAGGATATAACATGAACATCACCAAAAACAAAACGAGGATAATGAAATGTAGTCGAATTTAGTCGTGTGATGCTGAGGGAATTACATTAGGAAATGAGACAAAGTAGTAAAGGAGTTTTGCTATTTGGGAAGCAAAATAACTGATGATGGTCAAAGTAGAGAGGATATAAAATGTAGACTGGCAATGGCAAGGAAAGCGTTTCTGAAGAAGAGAAATTTGTGAACATCGAGCATAGATTTAAGTGTCAGGAAGTCATTTCTGAAAGTATTTGTACGGAGTGTTGCCATGTATGGAAGTGAAACGTGGATGATAAATAGTTTGGACAAGAAGAGAATAGAAGCTTTCGAAATGGGGTGCTACAGAAGAATACTGAAGATTAGATGGGTAGATCACATAACTAATGAGGAAGTGTTGAATAGGGTTGGGGAGAAGAGAAGCTTGTGGCACAACTTGACCAGAAGAAGGGATCGGTTGGTAGGACATGTTCTGAGGCATCAAGGGATCACCAATTTAGTATTGGAGGGCAGTGTGGAGGGCAAAAATCGTAGAGGGAGACCAAGAGACGAATACACTAAACAAATTCAGAAGGATATAGGTTGCAGTAGGTACTGGGAGATGAAGAAACTTGCACAGGATAGAGTAGCATGGAGAGCTGCATCAAACCAGTCTCAGTACTGAAAACAACAACAACAACAACAACAACATTAGTCCATACTAGAGTATTCTTGTATTACATCCTGTATCTAGTCTCCTTAAGGATCACTGCACGCTATTCTTGTACTCTTTCTGGCGGAAAAGACGTTATAAACAGGCAGTTAATCTCTGCTCATAAATACACAAGTCACGCAGCTGTTCCCGTTGTCTGTGCAGGTACAAAAAAATTCAGATCAATGGACACAAGTTACAGGAATCCATTATCTATATCTGGCTTGCAGAAATGTACTGCTTTTATATTTCACCAAGAACGTAAATGTAGACTTGTCCATTCATTCTGATGAACTGGAAAACCTTCCCTTGCTACGAAGCCTGATGTCTAAAGGAAATTGTACACCTTCATTTACAACTTATTATACAAACGACATTTTACTTCTCATGGATTACAGCGCGGTTCACAGCTATGAACAAATCAAGACTTTTACATTTGAAAACGTGAAGTTGTCTTCGGCTTGGTCCTTCCTGAACTCCGAACTGAGTTACCCACCCAGTTCTAGGGGGGAATGGGGGTGGGGGAACTGTTTAACGTGGGTTCCTAACCATGGTGCATCTCGGTAGACAACCTTTCAATAAGGCTCGATATTGTTTGAATATTGTGTGAATCTATACATTAGTACCGCGCCATAGTCCGTCTGGTTCTACAATACTACATCTCTGTACGTCTAACGTTAAGCCAAAAAGCTACAAGTTCACAAATTCTATAATGATTAAGAAAATGATATTGCTCTGTTCAGAAAACATTATAATGGCCATTAGACCCATTTAATTGGACGAAATCTCTCTCAGACAAACCAAGTAACACTTTAATTACGTAAAATGCCCCTGCAACGGAAGAACCATTACTTCCTAGCTTTAAATAGCGGGTAAAAATATTGCACGTTTTGTATTTAGATGTCTGTGAAGTAAACATATGCGACAAGATTGGCAAAGAGACCTTTAAAGTCGCATCTCAGATATGGCAGGATTCGTATACTTCTTTTAGCAGGATCGTTGACATATCTGCTACATGTGAAGTTCCACACACAACGAAAGAGTATACAGCAACAGGCACAAATTGACCAAAATGGTCGTTATTGACATTATGAAATGGGTAGGCGTTTGTTGGACTTGCCGAGGAAAGTGATTCGATGGAATGAGCATGGGTAACAGGCACCAAAGCGCCTTAACACACGAATGATGCAAGTTCATAAATGTTATCCCAATCGTTCCCGCAAAATTCATGTTTTACACTCCCCCTTGTGACAGACGAAGCATTCGATTTAAACCACTAAATATACTGCCTACAGGCCTAAGTATACATGACTCAGATACCACCACCATTTCCACATCTCTAATTGGTATGTGTGTAAAACTTCGTATTTTATGTAACATGAAAAAATATGTACGACAAAATAACAGTAATTTTTGTTTTTGCACAGAATTTTACCTTTCGAGCTAGTCCCCGTAAGACATCTTCCGCTTGAGTCACTGCTTTTGACAATCTTCCGGAACTCCAGATTTGGAAAGCCTTCAGCTCTCTCAGCGATGCATTTTTAATCACTTTTATGTTTGTCAAACGACGGCCCTTAAAGGATTTTTTATTTTTGGAAACAGAGAAAGTCACATAGGGGTCACGAATTGCATTACAACAAAAGTGTTCGCTCTTTTGACAAAAACTCACAATGCACTACGCCGTTAAAAATCAAGAACAGTGAGCGTAACTTTCCATTTTACAGCTCTGGTCGAGTGTTTTTTTTTTTTTTTTTTTTTGCGATCCACAATGTTTCCACTGCGACTATTCAGTCTTAATTTCGACGTCATGTTTCATCACTTTTTGTGACCTGTTTCAGTATGTCAAACTAATTTTGACATTATCGTCGATTCCTGAGCCATTCGCATTGGCTGCTGATATGTTTGAAATTATATAATTGTTTCTTTCACACGCAAAAATCAAATTCATAGCGTTAATTGATATTGCAACGTATCAGCGATTTCTGTGATGTGCCTCGGTGATCATTCACAATCATTTTATCACCTTTTCCACGAATTCAGCGGTTGATAACGTGTTGGGGCATCCCTTGGGCTCGTATCTTCAGCGTCTTCATGTTTTTTTTCGAAACGTCTATACAACTCCTAAACCCGTTTTACTCATAGCAGACTCTCAAAAAGCAATATTTAGCATTTCTAAAGCTTTGCTGCACTTTATTCTTTCCTTATAGAGAAACTAATGCAAATTCTCTTATCTATGTTACACAAAATACGTAATGCCGGTACCACCAAAACATATGTAACCTGAGTAAAATTTTCACTCTGCAGCGGAGTGAACGCTGATACAAAACTTCCTGACAATTTAAAACTGTGTGACGGGTCGAAGTTTGGAAAATAGGAGACGATGAACTGGCGGGTGTAAAGCTGTGAGGACGAGTCGTGCTTGCGTAGCTCGGTCGGTATAGAACCCGCCAGCGAACGTCAAAGGTCCCGAGTTGGAGTTTCGTTCCGACATAGTTTTAAACTGGCAGGCGTTTTCAAGTGTAACCTTTTCGATAGCCCGACCGATTGGCCGTGCGGTCTAACGCACGGGTTTCTGGGCGGGAAGGAGCGCCTGGTCCCCGGCACGAATCCGCCCGGCGGATTTGTGTGGAGGTCCGGTGAACCGGCCAGTTTGTGGATGGTTTTTAGGCGGTTTTCCATCTGCCTCAGTGAATGCGGTCTGGTTCCCCTTATTCCGCCTCAGTTACACTATGTCGGCAATTGCTGGGCTAACAAGTTCTCCACGTACGCGTACAACACCATTACTCTACCACGCAAACATAGGAGTTACACTCGTCTAATGTGAGACGTTCCCTGGAAGGGAGGGGGGGGGGGGGAGGGTGTTCCCACCGGGGGTCGAACCGCACAATAAACCAGGATTCGGTGTGGGGCGGCGGATGAGTGAAGTGGACTGCGGTAGTCCGGTAGTCGTGGTGGACCACTGCGTCTGCGGCGGGGACGGAGACTCTCCGTGGTTTCTAGGTCCCCAGTTAACATACAATACAACCTTTCCGACAGCTGACGACAGACCTAACACCCGATATGCGCAACCCTGCACAGATACTTTTAAGAAGGTTACCAGTATAGCAACGGAAGAGGAATAGTCAGTTATAGGTACTTAAATGGCAATGATTTGTCCTACCTGACGCAATTAGAAACGGAACACTTGTTATTTTAGTCAGGACCAGAGAAGGGAATAAATCGAGGGCTTAATAAAGGACCTCTTAGCATTCGTTGAATTGATTTGTATAAACCACCAATTTACGCCTTTCCTACGACGCTTCTCTTGAGTGCAATGTCGACCAAAAGGGATATGTGAGCTGCCTTTCAAGGATTTATCTGTATCTAATAGCCATGTTGTCAAGAACACCTGCCTCGATCTAAAGCAATGTTTTCGTCCGCAGAAAATACTCTTTCCAAACGATGTTATTAGCAATACACTCGATAACCAGATCACCCACGCCAATTTTTCTGTTTTCCCTTTTGTCGTTGAGGCGGTGTTTCCGATACGGATCGAAACTGTCTGAGATCATGAATCAAAAGAGCATTTAATTTTTTGCGCCTTTAGGGGAACTAAATGGTTGGTACCGCAGTTAAGGAGGTGATATACGAAGGAGAAGTTACATGATGTGAAATCCCAGCTACCAATGTCATATGGAGAGTAAGAGAATCATCAAAGGAAGTACTGAATAAACAATCGCAAGAGTCCTAAAGTAGTATGGGTAGAATTTAAGCACAAATAGACAATTTTCAAACAGTACGCCTAAGTTTTAATCACGGCTGTTTCAAGAGAGATCTACACTACTTCTGTCTTGCATCACCACCACCACCACCACCACCACCTGAGATGTAACCAACACGTCCTCTTCAGCTGGCGAAGATGAGGGAACCATGTCAACCAGGCATCTAAGACCAGACCCAAGAAGCGATCCGTGTCCACCAACTCGAGGGATTGGCTATCAAGGAACAGGTCCGGATGGGGATTGACTGCATGGCGACGGCAGAAATGCATGACACATGAACTGGCCACCAAAAACTGAAAGCCATGGGAGAGCGCCCAAGATTGCACCCGGTAGATTGTCCCCTGTAGACAGCATTCTGCAACGTCCATGACGGAGGAAGCAATGTAGATACAAAAATCGTCAGCATACAAAGAGGAGGACACTGTCGGCCCAGCAGCCGCCATCAGTCCTTTAACAGCGACGACAAAGAGAGGGATGCTCAGGACGGAACCCTGTGGAACCCCATTTTCTTGTCGATGGGAAGTGCTATAGGAGGAACCAGCTTGGAAGCGGAAAAAGGGACAGGAAAGTAAGTTACGGATAAAAACAGGCGGAGTGCCACCAAGGCCCAATTCATGAAGGGTGGTGGTGCCAGGTGATGTCAGAGGCTTTATGCAGATGAAAGAAGACTGCAATGAGGTGTTGCTGACAGGCAAAAGCCGACTGGATAGCAGACTTCAAGTGGACCAAGTTATCCACCGTAGAGCAAACACAGCAAAAACCATCTTAAATCGATGACAAAAGGTCGCGGGATTCAAGGATCCAAAACAGCCGCCGACTCACCAGGTGTTCATGGAGCTTGCAGATGGTGTCGGTAAGGCTAATTGGATGGTAGCTATTCAACTGAAGACGTGGCTTCCCAGGCTTCAACACCGAAATAACAATGCTTTCTTGCCAATGGGTAGCAAATATCCCCCTCACTCCACAGACAGTTGAAAAAGGTCAGTATACGATGGTGCCCAGCCACTGATAAGTGTTGGAGCATTTGGTTATGTATCCGATCTGTTCCAGGTGCCCTCACGGAGGGGACGCCCACAGTCACCACAGAGGGTGAGGATATCTATGGTGCAGTGGGAAGATATGTTTTCAAACTATAAGCATTTAACGCATCTCATTGGTGATGGAATGTAAGGTTTCACTTCACTCCAATACATCGCCACTTTGACCTTCTCTGGCAGGGTATCCCCTCGAAGGGCAGGATAAAGGCGCCTTTATCAGTGCGATTGTTTTTAGGACCTCGCTGTACATGGCAGATAAATCAAACTCCTTGTCGCTCGGGGTTTGCATGGAGCTCTTCGTCAGTTTGGAGAAGAAGATCCCAGTGGAAAACGATGCCCTATACCGCGTTCAAAGATTGGTGGAGTGCAACGGAGACTGGGATGTCCCTGAGATGGTCACAAACATGCAGGGCTTCAGATTGGGCAGCAGAAGAGGTCTTTATGAGGAAAGAACTGGACCGCATTTTACTCATGGATTCCACTTCGGCATACTTACCGTCTCCACGACAAACAAAGGCTTGGTCATGGCAAACCTTTCGCCATCTGTCCTGGTACAAACCAGGTACCAAGGGAAAGGTGTCAACCCAAGCCGGCGAGCCTGACCCTCTTCCCAGGGGGTGGCCAGGGAGGGGAAGGCCGAAGGCTCAGAAGAAGGAGTGTCATGTCTTCTATCGCTCTTAGTGACGGCCAGAGAATGGCCAGGATGTTTATGCTTTTGTCCCTTTATGTGCAAGGCGTCCATCCTAATACCACCCACTCCAACCAGGGGCTCGCCCTGTGGGCGCCACCCAGCCAAATCAAGGGCCACCTGGCACAGCGGCCATTGGCGGGAGTTCTGATGTCCCAAAGTGATGATCATTGACTCCTTGGCATACACGAAACATTAACAGTTCAGGTACTACCAGTGTGATCCCTGTGTTGTCAGGGGGCTCAGCCAAGTGGGTAGTTAACAGCCCCACCACAAGGACTAGTTACCATGCTGATGACTTAGCAGGAAGGGGGCCAGGGTGCAACGGGAAAAGGGAGGCAGAGAGGAGCCTGCACCATGGAAACTAGGTTGGGAGTTCATTCCCAATTAGCTGACACTGAACATAAAACGTTGGAAAGGGAGGTCAAACCCAAAGGAGATTAAAAACGCCGAAAAGGAGATGAAAACAGCAAATTAACCAATAGTACATACCAAAACAAAGCCGGGGCGATAGCCAGATCGATATAAAGAAGCCCACCAAGAGGGAAAGGAGGGGGGCAAGGAGAAAGGAGCAAGGGCAAGGAAGGAGAGGAACAGGAGCGTTAATGCAGTCTGGAAAAAGGAAGGAGACAGCAATAGCTTCGGGCTCGGAGTGCACCACACACGTACCCACAAAAAGCACTATGGGCCCTGTGGGGGGGAGGTGGGGGGGGGGGGGGTGGGAAGGGAATCTGTCGTTGCCTTTTCAAAGAAATCGCATCGGCATCGACTTGATCGATTTGGGTATTTTATGTACATGTGGGTGGTACAATAGGGATTTGAAACCTCGTCCTCTGAAAAGTGAGTCTATTGTCTTGACAGCGACACCTAGTTCCATCGCACAATTTTGGCGCTGTAACATGAAAACGATGCACTTCACATACTTCTTCAATCATTAGAAATAATCAACTATAATATAGCTGAAGTGCTAGAAACAATCACAATCAGATATGGCGCACAAATTCAAAAGTACATGCGAACACTCAACAAGACAAAGACATGGAGAACGTGTGAAAATGAATAAGTAGAACAGAGAAAAGATTAGATTAGTATGAGATGGTAACAGTACTTCCCACAGAGCCAAAACATTATGACCGTAAATTAAGGGCCGGTGGTTGCAGTCGTTGACATGGCACCCATGTGTCCCATACATGCCCCTTTGGATTCAGATAGGACGAATCTGGTGGCCAGGACGTCAACGTGGATTGTATCAAGGATTGGGAAAGAAATCGGCCGTTTCCCTTCAAAGGAACCACACGGAAACCCTAAATCAGGATTGTCGGACGGGGGTTTCAACCGTCATCCTACAGAATGCGAGTCCTGTGTCTCACCTCGCTCAGTCTTTTCAAGCCAGTGACATGATTCATGCCTTGTGACATTGACAGTTGTCCTGATGGAAGATGTTATCAACGTCGAGTAAAACATCAAGCAGGAAGGGATGCAAGCGGTCAGCAATTATGTTCAGATAGTAAATAGCTGATATGTTGCCTTCGATTACTACCACATTTCCACGGAGGCCCAAGTGCATGATCCCCAAAGCACAATCCTACTCCACCGACCAGCAGCGGCAGCGTGGTGCATATTTCGAAGAACAATTCACCTAGATGACGGTGCATCCGGACAAGATTATCGACCAGGTGTAACAAAAATGATGCGATTCATCCAACCAGGCAAAACATTATTGACCTACGGTCCAATATCTACGATTCCGTGCCAAATGCAGTCATAACAAATTTTGTGCTGGTTCAACATGCGATCTCTTAAAGGTCGTCGGATGTGGAGCAACATGTTCAACAATGTACAGTGAAAGTTCAGATCTGAATCGCTTGTACCTGCACCGGCAATGGGAGAAACCAGGCCCTTCGATACCATCCTTCAGCTTTCCAACACTGACATCATAACAAGTCACAAGATGCAACACAAACATCATTTCAAAATGGCGACCAATAATATCTAGCATTACCCTTCTCACCGAACGAAAATAGAAACATCAAATATAGAATCGTACCCATTCTTAATAAAAAGTGTTGAAGCTAACAGGACCACCGCGATTAAATAGAAGTTTAGGCGAGGACGAAGTAAAATACAAAATAATAACACCAAAATTAAGATGATAAAATATTCAAAACTAAATGACCAGAGAAACACGATACAATGGTTGGTTTCAAAGAAGCAAAACGAAAAATAGGGGGGGGGGGCTAAAATTAGGGCAAACCAACAAATTCGTACAGACGCGGAGAGTGTGTCCCTTCGAGAATGGCTTACACTGTTGGCCCCAGTCCCGCGGATGTAGCACACGTGTATTGTTTGTTGATGCTCGACGAGCGCGGAGACAATGCGATACACGCGAGGCAACTCGTAAGGGGCGCCAACAACACACAGGCCAGCTGCGTCCAAGGACAAGTCATTCAACAAGGGCGTCCACACTACAACGTTTTATGCGATGACTGTGACTGAGGCACGTACTTAATGCAACGCACTGCCAAGTAAGAATACGCTGTTTGCTCGGCAGTCGTTCCAAGAAATGTTTCCATCTATAACATAAAATTAATTTCAATTCACAGAATGGTAATCTCAAAAGACTACAGACAGATTTTTAAGTTGCTTTTAAGCACTGAGTCAATGACGATGTGACGAAGATACATAGATCAAACGATATGCTTGTAGGTTTGCTTAACAGCAAACTGTGTGGCATCTCGAAGCGGCAGTCCATTAAGAAGAGAGTAAATGTGAGACTGCTTCCCACTGTCCAACTTCAGTTATACTAGACCGTTTGAGATTTATAGGTTCGGAGGTGTACGCTGTAAAAGTATCGGAAAGGTGTATCCTGACAGACCATCAGAAAAAACCATTAACCCCTCAACTGAATTACACATTTCGATCTCTCAGAACGAATATCAGTAAAATTAAGTTGTCCGCCTATACTACTATAAAACAAAGATCTAAAAGTCATGCTGCAGTACTTTCTCCTAAAATTCGTCAGATCTGTATCAGATATTGATGTTTTGCAGCTTCATTCCGTCCTAAGATGTGCACTTCCGTGTACCAGCCTTATCCTCCGTCTTGGGAGGTCAACGAAGTTATGTTCTTCAGGCTTTCGAATATTTTTAGTACCTCTGCTTCTAGATACTCACTGAATCGTTACCAAACGGCTTTTCTGAAATTTAAATTACTCTGAACTATAATTTCTCTAGCTTCGCCACAGAGCTAATATATCGGCTAACTAGTACGCTTCTCATTTTTGGAGGAGACATATGTTATCAGGACTGTACCTATTCTCCGCATGCTGCTGTTGCAGACAGTTGATATTTTCCTTAGTTAACCAGAGGCCGTGTGACTCTGTCCATGCTTCGAAATACACCCACTCTCGTTGGTCTCTTTGTAGTCCCATTACTGCGTCAGTTAAAAATCTCCCAGCACAAAGGTGATGTCACTGAGTCTAGACTGGAAGGCGAACTTACTTGCTGGAATCTGTTCGGCGGTAGTTGAAGGATTGATCATTGTAATGAGCTAGCGTTTCCAGGCAGTGCACTCGTCGTCAATCTCAGCAGTCTTCAGGGAGGCTCCTCTTGAAATCCCAACAGCTGCTCTTACGGATCCGCCCGATGGTGTCGGAACGCTGGATCCCAGCTGGTGTTGCTAATTTTCGAGAGAAATTGCATGATGATGTGAAAAACATCTCTTTTATTTGTCTGGAGAGTAAGAATCACTATTACAGCATCAACAGGTCATTTAAAATACTCCTTACGTTCGTCCATACAACTGAGTCCAAGAGTTATTGCCAGGTTCTCTTTTCGCTTTCCTTCATAAATCGAGGGGTTTTGACCTTCTGCCCCTGGAACACTGCACGGTTCTTAGTGCAACGCCTAACATCAACGTCCGCAGTCCCGTACGGCTGTCTTTGATTACAGAGCGACAGTAACCGCTCGATTAGGTTACAGGCCGTCTTTGTGATTGTGCAGCAGACTCATACATGTTCACCAGCGGCTTACTGGATCAAGTTTGCATGATCAATTCCTGGATGAATTTTCAGTGATTAAGTCCAAGTACTTGCTGTACAACGCCAACTTCTCATATTTACACGGCTCTTTCTTGGGTACTGCTTGATCTACCAGGTGAATCCAGTGCAGATCATGTATCACTTCCTGCTGAGCAGTGGGTGCGTGGCCGGTACATCATGTTGAGAGTTCAACGGCAGGGGACGACTAGAAGGAAGTGATGAGAGGCAGATTCAAGAGGTATATTTTTTGCCTTTGTAATGCCCTCAACTGTTCTGAATGTGCTGATCGTTGCCGAGAATGGTTTTAAGAAGATAGTAGGCCTCATGACTAAACATCGTCTTTGGGTAAAGTATGCACTGGGAACATACCTACTGCATCTTTTTTTCGTTGAGGGAAGATGTGTAGTCTGTGTTCAATATGGGATATTTGCTGAAGTATTTGTCACATACAAACAGAGAGGAAAACCCTGTTTCCAGATCTTGGGCACCAGTTACATGTTGTCCAATCTTCGCACACCATTGTGTCATCTACAGTATCACACTAGTTTGGTTGTGTGTGCACGAATCTGAGACAGATAAAATCATCAGGATTGAACTTCAGTAATTGTAGTAAATTTTATACATATAACCAGCAGCCTTTTCAAATTCTTAATTCACTATTTTCCTATCACCTTCGTTTCAATGACACCACCGCCCTCTCACTCCCCCAGTTGTGCGTCTGTGTTAAGATGAGCAATTTACAAGCATATAATAACCCGCCTGCTACATTCGTCGTCTGTATGTGTGCTATCCACTTCTATTCAGGGAGCTAGTATTAACCTTGCCGGTCGGGGTGGCCGAGCGGTTCTAGGCGTTACAGTCTGGAACCGCGCGACCGCTACGGTCCCTGGTTCGAATCCTGCCTCGGGCATGGATGTGTGTGATGTCCTTAGGTTAGTTAGGTTTAAGTAGTTCTAAGTTCTAGGGGACTGATGACCTCAGAAGTTAAGTCCCATAGTGCTCAGACCCATTTGAACCATTTTTATTAACCTTACGCTACAATGAGAACTCCGCAGAGCAGATTTTAATGTTGGTTTATTCTCCTCCTCTATATTTTGCGTATAGTCGGGTAATTTCCTCTTTTACTGGGGTCTGTGTCTATCTGTAATTGTAATTAAAGTGCAACTACTCACCGATGTCCAGTGTAAGCTATAATTATCATCATCGGTTGGCAGCTAAACATTGTAGATATATTAATGCGTTAAAGCGGTGCCCGATTTGTGCTGAAAAAAAAAATAGTTCCAATTTTGACCAGCAGGTGCGTATCTGACGATGTACGACGATCTGACATCCATGCTGTCAGTTGACAATCCATAGCTTGAGTGGACAGTATGGCTATCAAGAAGAGAGACCGTCCGCTGTTAGTGAAGCTGTTTAATATGAATGGCTTGGTTCAAATAGCTCTGAGCACTATGGGACTTAACATCTGAGGTCATCAGTCCCCTAGACCTTAGAACTACTTAAACCTACCTAAAGGACATCACACACATTCATCCATGCCCGAGGCAGGATTCGGACTTGCGACCGTAGCCGTCGCGCGGTTCCAGACTGAAGCACCTAGAACCGCTTGGCCACAGTGGCCGGCAATATGAATGGCAGCACTTACAGTGTTGTATTGAGAGAATATCGCCGACTGTACGGTCTGAGGCGTGGCGCGATGTCTCTAAATGGTTCAAAGAAGCTGATAAAATTCGAAAACACAGGTGAGCTTGGTGTGGCAACTGGAAGAAAAAGGTGTCCTATCCCGGTAGAAGTTATTGGCGACGTTGCTGTTGCTCCAACTGACCACGCAGCATGTGCCCCGGGTAATGTCACGAGAATTGTCCATTCCATGGTCAACAGTACGGAAATTTTTGCGACTTATTTTCCACTGGCACCCGTGTAAGATCCAGATCCAGAAAGTGCAATAACTGAAACTGCGTGATCTGCAGCAACGTTCTGAACTTACCCTTTGGTTTCTGGTGGAGATCGAAGCTGATGACATGAGGCTGCCGCGTGACGAGGCACATTTTGTTCTACAGCGTGCAGTGAACACACAGAAGTGCCGAATCTGAGACACTGTTAAACTGCGTGTTTAACACCAAGGGGACTACACTCGTACGTGGGAAGCACCTTTATTCTTGGTCCGTTCTTCTTTGAATGGACTACATCCAAGTCTGTTAGGTGCACCGTGACCTCTTTGTTCAGAATGTGATTCTTGCTTTGGAAGAGAGAAACTGTGCAAAAATCAGTTATCACGCAAGGTGGGGCAACAGCTCATGTCGTTCGCCCAGTGAAAGACCTGCTTAATGCAACCTCCCACGAAATTGTTATCTCCAGAGGTTTTCCAGATGCATGGCCTGCAGGATCATCTGATCTGAATCAATGTGACCTTTGCTTAGGAAGTATCTAAAAGAACCTGTTTACCAGGGACACGTTCAGAGTCTATCTAATCTGAAGGCTATTATGTAGGAACACAATGCTGAGATTCCTCCGGAACTGCTGTGAGCAACTGTTAGTCACGCGTTTCACGGATGCATCATCTCGTCTACGACTCCAGTGACCACACGGAACAAATTGTCTGAGTGGCGGTAAATGACAAAATCAACATTATGCCTTTCTCACTCGTTTCAACTGCCTGACCACGACCCGTCCCTAATCCATTACATATGGAAACTTTTCTATGCGTCTTTCTCTCATTCACGGCGCCAGATTTGCAACTGATGACCGAAATTTAAACTAATTTTTTGTCCAGCGTAAAACGGTTCGACATTAAAACAGTAAAATATCTACCCACTAACGCAATAAAATATCCACCAAGTTTCGCTGCCATACTGTGATTACAGATCACGCTAGACCTATGCGATTACTGCACTTCAATCATAAGCGTACGGTACTTTCTCCGTTACTCCCGACTGCGTTATCTGCATTTTTTGAGATCTTACTCAGTTTTTTTTACACAGTGGGACATAAGTAGGGGTTATGCTTGTTGTGAGCGATCAAGGGAATTGGCTGCTGTCCCTTAACAGTTGGAAGCTGTGTTGGCTACGGTCGATACACTTCTGGCTACTGCTCAAAGATGCAGCAACATATAAGCGCCAGTAACAAGACCTGTGACACCTTTGGCGTCGTTGTAATGCCCTGGTGACCCAGCTGTCGCAGCGCCTTTCGATACGCAACATCTGACCGACCTGTCTTCACTCTAGAGTGAGTAGCCAAGAGTGGTTGGCTGACGTGTCAAATAAGCGGAAAGTGACAGAGGGAACGGACCACGTGGCAGGATCTTTACGTCTTAGCAACGGTACAAGGTGCTACACACTGTCGATAATCCTTCTGTGCCTTTCGAACCAGCGGCCGATTTCCCTGCCCAGTCAGCACAAGTGAAAAGGTCGGTTTGATAGTCATAGGGTGCTCCAACGTTTGACGGGTAATGGAGCCCCTTACGGAAATAACAGGCAGGTAAGATAGAATGCCATTGCGCAATCTGTATGTCTGCCGAGAGGTTGGGGGTCTCAGCCGTGACTTGGAGGAGGCTCCGACGGCGGCTATCGAGAGCGCTGGGTGCAACTAGCTGCAAATAGTTATACATGTGGGTACGAATTAATCCGGGCTCTTCGGGTCTGAGACCAACCTCGATTCTTTTCGGCGGCTGGCTGATTTGGTGAAAGCAACTAGCCTAAGCGCAGCGTGCAGGGTAATCTCACTATTTTTAGCATCGTACCCAGGGTCAATTTGGTTTGCAGTAGAGTGAGGGTCTAAATCATAGACTCAGACGATTCTGTGATGGTAGCGGATGCGAATATCTCGGCCGCTGCGATAGGCTAGAGAATTGTAGCGTCCCCCTTGATACATCATCATGCTTGCACTACACGCAGGAAGCGGCTGCTAGCATACCCATGTACGTGTGGCGTGCACATGGGGCTTTTAACGGTTATCGATTATTGAATGTTATAATGAACAGATGTTAGGAAGAGAAAGTTGTTTGAAACCGGATGTGAACAGCAACGAAATCGTAAGGACAGGTTAGTTGCAAATGGTCGCGGTGTATTTATTGCAATAAAAAATTCGACAGCATCAAGCGAGGTTATCACGAGATCCGAGTGTGAACTGTTCTGGGTGAAAAACATCAACGTTCGCTCAAAAATTGTAATCGGATACTTTTATAGATCGCCTGGGTCAGGGGTTGCATTTGGTAGAGATTTGAGCGCTTCAAAGAGCACTTGCAAAATATCGATAGTAACTTTCCTGATAATGCATTTATAATAGGGGGATGATCAGCTTGCCAGGTACAGCCTGGGAGTCATGTGATCAAAACTGGTGCCACAGATAGGGATTCGTGTGACATGGTGAATGTTTTTCCAAAAACTACTTAGAGCAGATAATTAGAGAATCAATTAGTGAAGGTAACCTTTTAGACCTCCTAGTAACAAACAGACCTAAATCAGTTAACGCAGAGGAAGGTATCAGTTATCATGAAGTTGTGACAGCAATTATGTCTCCGGGTATTACAATGAATGTTCAGAAAGGAAGAACAATATTTTTGCTTAGTAAGAGTGACAGGATACAAATTGCTGACTGAGTAGTCAGCATCAAAATTCAGTGGTAAGGACGAAAATGTGGAGCACGAATGAACAAAAATTCAAAAACATCGTTCAATACACCTTAGACAAATACGTTCCGAGCAAGGTCTTAAGGGATGGGAAAGAACCACTGTGGTTTAATAGCCGCGTTAGAAAATGGCTAGATAGACAAAGAGACCATCACAGATTCAAGAAAACCGATCTGAGTGAAACCCTGCGACGGCTTGGTCTTACGTAAAATCTCTGAGCAGTTCCAATCATCTATTCATTCACCCAGTGAACTTACCGGCACTGAAACGGTAGATAACAGAGATAAGGCCGAAATGCTGGATTCTGTCTTCCGAAACCGTTTCGCCACGAAAGACCGTAACGTTCCCTACTTTCAACAATCGTGTTTACGTCGAAATGGCAGATACTGAAATAACCTATGACGCAGTAGAAAACAACTATAATCGCTTAGTAGTTGAAAGGTATCATAACGATATGAGATACCTATAAGATTCTACAACGAATATGCGACAGAACTTGTTCAGCTAACATTCTAGCAGCTGTTTATTGTAGTTCTTTGGAGCAACGAAGGATACCTTGCGACTAGAAATAGGTGCAGGCCATTCCCGTTTTCAAGAGTGTCGTAGGACAGATTCACACAATTGTAGACCTATACCACTGACGTTCATCTGTTTTAGAATTATGGCACATGTTTTATCCTCAAGAAAGACTCCTTTGGATAACGTAAATCTCTTCTACAAAAATCAACATGGGTTCCGCAAACACAGAGCCTGCAAAACCTAACTCGCTCTATTCCTACGTTAGATCCATAGCACTGTTGACAACGGTGCCCCAAACTAATGCCGTTTAACTTGGCTTCAGCAAGGCATTTGACACAGTCTCGCACTACCGTTTAGCGAATTAATACCAATTTAATGAGTATCGGACCAGATTTGCAATTGGATTCAACACTTCCTTGCAGATGAAAGTCAACACGTCACTCTTAACGAAACAAAATCAACAGATGTACAGCAAATTTCCGAAGTATCCCAGGGGAGTGTAATGGGACCGTTACTGTTTATAATGTATATTAATGATCTGGTAGAACGATTCGGAAGCTTTGTAAAACTGTTCGCAGATGATGTGGTTGTCAGTAAAAATGTATCAACGCCAGAAGATAGTATCAATTTGTAAAATTACCAACAAAGGATTGATGAATGGTACTCTTTCTGGCAGTTGAGCCTGAATGTCAATAAATGTAAAATATTGTGAATATATACGAAAAGAAATCCAATACTGTACAATTAAACTGAAGATGGCAAATAGTTAGAAACAGTGTCTGCTGTCAAGTACCTGGAAATAACCATCCAGAGCAACCTTAAGTGGAATGACGAAATAAACCAAATAGTAGGAAAAACAAATGCCAGACTGATTCATAGGAAGAATTATAAGGGACTATAACTCATCCACGAAAGAAGGGGTCACAGGGCGCTTGCTCGATCGATTGTCAAGTACTGCTGTTAATCTGGGGCCCTTTCCAGGCAGTACTGATAGAAGGTATGGAGAAAATCCAACAAAAAGCGACGCGTTTCGATGCGGGATCGTTTAGTCGGTGCGAAAGCGTTACCGAGATGCTTAAACTACAGTGGCAGACGCTACAAGAGTGGCGTTGAGCATCACGGAGAGATTTACTAATGAAATTTCAAGAGCTTACTTTCTAGGAAACATCGAACAACATTTTACTTCGACCCATATACATCTCACGAAATGACCACGGTGAGAATATTCGAGAAATTAGAGCCAATACAGAGACTTACCGACAATCATTCTTTCCACGCGCCATTCGCGAGTGGAACAGGGTTGGAGGGCTCAGTTAGTGGTACAAAACGTACCCTCCGCCACACATCAGTAGGTGGCTTGCGGAGTAGTGATGTAGATGAAGAACGAAGATTAAGGTTTAATGTCCCGTCGACGACAAGGTCATTTGAGACGGAGCGTAATAACGGATTGGGGAAGGATAAGGAAGGAACTCAGTCGTGTCCTTTTCAATGTAGCCATTCCAGCAATTGTCTTACGTCATTTACGGAACTTAAACCTTGATGGCTGGATGACAATTCGAATCGAAATCGTCACACGAATGCGACTACAGCGTCACTTCGTCCGGTAGATTTGCTGTTAACGACAGCATAATCTACAAACATTTTACATTTGGGCGGTCTGTATCACGAATGTTCCTTTAGAAAGCCGCTTCACTGATTTGAAAGACCCAAACATCTTCAGAGCTATGTGTGTGGATTCCATTATGTATCTTAATAAAAACAAATCGAGTTTTCACCACTAGCTGTGGCCTGTAGCTACTGTTTACCCCTGAGGAAAGACCTGATTTTTTTCGGATGGACTACACTTAAGTAGCTGGAAAACCAAGGTCAGCCCAAAGAGGTCTACATACCTGAGGAAACCTAACAAATGGGGTGTGATCTGTGTCCCTGCTCAAGGCTGTTCGCAGAGTAGGCATACGATTGGTATGTAATGCACTTTGAGGTTGAAGGTCTCTAAACCCACGCGATTAATCAAAGGTCCCGTTCCCTCTGACAAGGAACGTTACACCTTCAGGCCCAATAATGATAGCTGAAGAATGTTTACAGCAACAGATGATTAGTTGCGCTGACCATACCTCACAATCGCTGTACTGGCCAAGCTCAGTGAAGTAGCCGTCATTTGGCACGGCGCTGGAAGTACGTGTAGCTTATACAATGCTACTCAGATCACGAGAGAGGGCGACAAGAAAGGTTTTAGATGTTGGTGCCCCACACCTTGCAGACTTTTGTCCTAAACCATTTTGTACCATGGTCAACTGCTACGAAAGACTTTGTTGTTACCACCAGTTTCGAATGTTAGTAATTATTACCAAGCACAAGGGATTTTTCCATTTACAGTATCTGGGTGGATACATACATAACGTCAGACGTCTAACAGTGGTGATGGTGTGTTATTATATTACTGACACAGAGGAAGATTCCCACAGGCGCTGACAACGGTGTAACAAATTTTTCAATTAAGAATAACAATAGGGCCGCGCGGGATTAGCCGAGCGGTTTAGGGCGCTGCAGTCATGGACTGTGCGGCTGGTCCCAGCGGAGGTTCGAGTCCTCCCTTCGGGCGTGTGTGTGTGTGTGTGTGTGTCCTTAGTATAATTTAGGTTAAGTAGTGTGTAAGCTTAGGGACTGATGACCTTAGCAGTTAAGTCCCACAAGTTTAAACAAAAAAAAAAATAACAATAGGGTTTGAAATGACGGCTTTAGCAAGCAGTACTTCTGTCTACAAAAATACAGCATGAGAGATGGGGGCATTCTATCTGGCGCGATTGTTTGACAAGCTTCCAACTGTCAGTTCTCCACGCAAGTGTGTTCTGTGAATGTATCATACTTTGGGCACAGAAATGAGGTAAAAGTTTCGAATGAAGTTATGTTATACTTGATCCAGAAGTATTAAGAAATTCGTGCTATGAAATTTTCGGTTATATGAAAATTTTCAAAGTTAAAATACATTTTAGGCACAGCGATGTTTTGTTACAGTTAATGTTTCTTATGTATTACACCTATGGCATTGCATGGATTCTTTAATTTCTTAGATAACGTTGAACTATAAGCCTGGGCTCTTCGGGAAGAAATCCATCATGGGGCGATAAACCGCAAGGATTTCGGACATACACAGTTAGTAAAACAACATAAGACCTGATCGAACAGGATATGTATAGCACGGCGAGGATTCTTCGAAGAATGAATGTATACATCATTTAGTGTCTATTGAGGAATTTTGTACAATTCCTCATCCACTGTGGCAATTACTTCCTTAGAGATATTAATAGCGGAATATCTATCAGACCGGTTTGGAGCAAGACTTAACTCTATTGAATGAAGACAATAAAAGGAAGGGCTAGGTTTACAGCACCTGAACGTCTCTAATGAGATCGTATTGCTTTCTGATGGACCAAGGTTCACAAGTCGACATGTGTGCACGGAATGCTAAATACTAAAACAAACGGTTGTGTCTTTAGAAAAGGGACGTGAGTGGTCACAACTGGCTCAAAGATTTGGTATGTTGCTTCAATAAGACAACCTGCACATTGTTGACCTTGAATGTCGCGATCATCGATCAGCTACTAATGCCGTAAAATCAGGTGTGCCTTGACATGTTCGTCTCCAGAAAACCGAACGGCTGATAACGATCTGTGTCTGGGTCCCTCCGGATTAGCCTTCTTTGATTTACAAAGAACCACACTCGATCCAAGCTTCGACAGAACAGCAGTCTTAATATTAGTTGAAGAATGAAGGCACAGTGAACGGGCGTTGTTGAATAATTCCATAAGCATCTTGCCATGGGGCATTCTGGTTCTCTCAACCCCATTTACTGCTAAAATAATGCTTCTATTATTTGCTGATGCCTGGCAGAACCATTCTTAACCTCATTTTGCAAACTAACAGCCGGCTAAGATCCCGTGGTGTCATAGGAAACCTTATCACCACCAGTCAGGCCAAGATCCATCTCCCGAAACTCCAGAAGAATATTCAGCGCACAAAAAAAACCTAGTGTCTTGATCCGCTCTGATTTGGAAAAAATCAGCACCAGCAGTCTAAGTCAATCAAGGAATTTAGTACCCGGGCTACTATGCGTTTTGAAACGTCTTTAGGAAAACCAAATGTATCCTTTGGCTTGTCACAGTGACTACGACCGTCTGTTGCGACACAGTTAATGAATGTACGTAAAAATCGCACTTGGACTGAAAGTTAGCTTGAATAATTTACTCCTGCGACAGATTGTCCTTTCTGGCTTGAAAGACTTCCACTTTTCTATATAGGGAAGTTTGTCATCAGAAGCAGCTTACTCAGCATCGTCTATGGAGGCAGCAGCTTCTACCTACATACAGCAGAGTCTTGTACGGATCCATGGTTCTAACCTGTTGTTTACAACCTACTAACACTGCTAAGTCTTGTAAAATAGGGAAAAATGACAGTCTGCACTAGAGCTATACGGTAATGTTGGCAGATAGCCGTCGCACTAGTTCGAACAGTAGCGACTGCAATAATCAGCTGATACCGTAGCGACACTATTTGTTCTCACGTGTATGTACAAACAGGCACACCGGACGAAAAATTATTCACCTGCAGGAAACATGCTAACCCTGTAGCACCACCTCTGGCTTTCATAATAGCCTCAATGTGGCGAAGAAGATTCCGCTACTTTCTTCAGGTATGCTCTATCAAGCTGAAGCCATTTACTGATGATTAAATCCCAGAGAGCTACGAAACTATGCTGATGTTGACTGCTTTCTCTCCCTCACTGTTAAAAACTGTTCTACGTCCATTCCGTAAGATTAAAATCTAGTGATATAGCGATTAACATCTAGTATTAAAGCGTGTCAGTCAAGGTGCGATAGCTTGCCCGAGTGTTCGTGAAACCAGGAACCTATGCATACAGTCCTCAGAAAATGGTTATTGTCACCTTGGAAGACGGGAGCGTCCACCAAATACTCTGCCACTGAGATATTGAAGGAAGGGCAATATTTGGTTAGCGAAAACGTTAAACTGTCTGATTTGTAATCACGGTTACCTTAATGCGGGGGCCCAAGTATTTGTTATTAAAAATACTGCCAAATGCAAAATCGAGACTCGTTCGTCCACACTACAGTCAGCTATAGTGCAGTTTCTTTTTGGCCTGTCATCGACAGATGAAGTAACGTCGCGTGTGCCCCGCAGAAGTGTGCTCTTCATACTGTATATTGAGGACCTTGCCGACAATATTAATAGTAACCTCAGACATTCTGCAAATGATGCAGTCATCTACAAATGACGTAACGTCTGAATAAGCTGCACAAATATTTAGTCAGATCTTGATAAAATTTTAAAGTGGTGCAAATAGTGGCAGGTTGCTTTCAATATTCAGAAATTTATAATTGCGCTCTTCACGGAACAAAAAACGTTGTATCCTAAGACCATAATAACAGTGAGGCACGCTTGGAATCGGTCAACTCATACGAATATCTGGGTGGAACACTTTGCGGGAATATGAAATGGAATGATCACTTAGGATCAGTTGCATAAAGCAGGTGGTAGACTTCGGTCTATTAGCAGAATACCGGAGAAGTGCAGTCAGGCCACTAAAGAGATGGCTTGCAAATCACTTGTGCAAACCATTCTAGAATATCGAAAGTATATAACGATGAGCAGCACGAATGGTCACAGGTTTGTTTGGCCCACGGGAGAGTCGCAGAAATGCTAAATAGACTGAAGGGGCAGAATCATGAAGGTAGAAGAAGTATACTATCCTCAAAGTCTACTAATTAATTTTCAAAAACCGGCTTTAAATGATGACTCTGGAAGTATCGCTCCCGTATGGACCATAAGGACAAGATGAGATTAATTTCAGTCTGTATGGAGGCATGTAAGCAACCATTCATCCCGCGCTCCACACGTGAATGGAACAGGAAACAACCCTAATTATTGGTTTAGTTGAATGTATCCTCTAACATGCACTTCACTTCACGGCGGTTTGCAGAATACGGATAGAGATGTAGAGGCCTAGTGAACACGTTCGTCGTTATGTGCCGCTGTGAGGGACCCGATTCCAAACGTCACTTGCATACAGTCGGCTTGACATTCTCTAGGAAACTGGCGACACAGACCTGCATTAACGGACAGCAGTAATTGCTATCATGTTTGAAAACGGCTTTCATGGAAAAGGCATGACACTCCCTCTGGTCCATGGCAGTTAGAATATTTTTGCGACCACTGTTCTTACACCTGTTACAGGGCAGCAAATGGTACACCATTCTTTGTAGATATACTGGACAGTCTGCATTGGTCATGTGCAAGCCTGAACAGGGTTGCCCTTTTCTGACAGTCGAACCTTCTTACTGCGCTGATTCTACAGGATGTTACAAAAAGGTACGGCCAAACTTTCAGGAAACATTCCTCACACACAAAGAAAGAAAATATGTTATGTGGACTTGTGTCCGGAAACGCTTACTTTCCCATGTTAGAGCTCACTTTATTGCTCCTCCAGGCGCTTCAGTCTGGAACCGCATGAACGCTACGGTCGCAGGTTCGAATCCTGCCTCAGGCATGGATGTGTGTGATGTCCCTAGGTTAGTTAGGTTTAAGTAGGTCTAAGTTCTAGGGGACTGATGACCATAGATGTTAAGTCCCATAGTGCTCAGAGCCATTTGAACCATATTACTTCACTTCAAATCACGTTAATCATGGAATGGAAACACACAGCAACAGAACGTACCAGCGTGACTTCAAACACTTTGTTACAGGAAATGTTCAAAATGTCCTCCGTTAGCGAGGATACATGCATCCACAATCCGTCGCATGGGATCCCTGATGCGCTGATGCAGCACTGGAGAATGGCGTATTGTATCACAGCCGTCCACAATAAGAGCACGAAGAGTCTCTACATTTGGTACCGGGGTTGCGTAGACAAGAGCTTTCAAATGCCCCCATAAATGAAAGTCAAGAGAGTTGAGGTCAGGAGAGCGTGGAGGCCATGGAATTGGTCCGCCTCTACCAATCCATCGGTCACCGAATCTGTTGTTGAGAAGCGTACGAACACTACGACTGAAATGTACAGAAGCTTCATCGTGCATGAACCACATGTTGTGTCATACTTGTAAAGGCACATGTTCTAGCAGCACAGGTAGAGTATCCAGTGTGAAATCATGATAACGTGCTCCATTGAGCGTAGGTGGAAGAACATGGGGCCCAATCAAGACATCACCAACAATGCATGTCCAAACGTTCACAGAAAATCTGTGTTGATGACGTGATTACACAATTGCGTGCGGATTCTCGTGAAAATTTACAATTTGATCACGTTGGAATGAAGCTTCATCTGTAACGAGAACATTTGCACTGAAATGAGGATTGACACATTGTTGGATGAACCATTCGCGGAAGTGTACCCGTGGAGGCTAATCAGCTGCTGATAGTGCCTGCACACGCTGTACATGGTACGGAAACAACTGGTTCTCCCGTAGGACTCTCCATACACCGACGTGGTCAACGTTTCCTTGTACAGCAGCAACTTCTCTGACGCTGACATTAGGGTTATCGTCAACTGCACGAAGAATTGCCTCGTCCATTGCAGGTGTCCTCGTCGTTCTACAGTCTTCCCCAGTCGCGAGTCATAGGCTGGAATGTTCTGTGCTCCTTAAGACGCTGGTCAATTGCTTCGAACGTCTTCCTGTCGGGACAGCTTCGTTCTGGAAATCTGTCTCGATACAATACAAACGTACCGCGTCACGGCTATTGCCCCGTGCTAAGCCACACATCAAATGGACATCTGTCAATTCCGCATTTGTAAACATTGCACTGACTGCAAAACACGTTCGTGATGAACACTTACCTGTTGATGCTACGTACTGTAGAGCAATGAGTCGCATGTCAACATTACCTTCCTTCAATTGGGCCAACTGGCGGTGAATCGAGGAAGTACAGTACAAACTGACGAAACTAAAATGAGCTCTAACATGGAAATTAAGCGTTTCTGGACACATGTCCACATAACATCTTTTCTTTATTTGTGTGTGAGGAATGTTTCCCGAAATTTTGGCCGTACCTTTTTGTAACACCCTGTATACAACCGACAAGCATACTATAAACACATCACTGACCTGACTTCTGTCGGCAGTGGTGGGTCACATGACCGCCTGTTGTCAGCTCTACACTATCTGCAGTGCTCCCAAGCGAACAGGACTCCTTTAAAGTGGTGACTAGTACATTTCTGGGTGGGGTTTTAATTAATATGAGAAAATATGGCCGACGACAGAATAATTATTGTTGTTCGTATACCTGAGTATTAGCATCCTCTGTACAAAAGAGCGAAGCCGATATCAAAATGTCTGCAAGGAGTTGGGGTTGATGCTGTACCGCAGGACTGGCAAAACAACGCGAAGTCTAAAGTGGAAGACTATGTCATAATCCGAATTTGATTTCATGCCGATGAACGCACGTTCGCCAAGGCAACAACTGGTGCCAGATCCGTGGGGACCCAGTCGTCAGCCCTCCGTAAAAATAAGACACCAGCAGAAAGCCTTTCAGCGTCGAGCGGCCAGCTGCGTGGGATAATTACGACACGGACGCAGGCCTGTGGTGGAGCGTGCACCCCTCCGCCCTCCCACTGCCCTTGCCCCGCTTTCGTTCTACTCGCAAAAGCGATCGCACGCGCGCACAACGGCCGCCGTTTCGCATCAGCCAAGCTGGCAGCGCGCCAGGCGCTAGCGGCCGCCCTCGACGGCGCAACAGCTGTGCATCTGTCACAACACGGCTGGCCGAGCCGGCGGCGCCTTCTGTGCCGCCTGGGACCGAGACCAACAGGATTTTGGCAGCTCTCTGGCTGTATAGTGTTTTACGGCGGCTTCTGGCCCCATCGGCCCGGAGCACTCGCTCAATTCGCTTTTACTGGCCGTGACATAGCCAGAGGATGGACTAGCATGCGGCGCTGGTGGCTTTAGAATAGTAATTTTTAGATACAGCTTCGTATTAATGTTCTTCGCTATCTTATGTCAGTTTCCGAAGTTGTATCCCCTTCCATTTATGAACATGAAGTAAATAAACTCATGGCCATCAACCTTTCTTTGACTGAATGGTAGAGCGGTCCTCTGGTTACACACTATCACACCCCCACGAAGGAGGAGAAGTTACGCAAACTGGTCACAAACTAATATTCAGATTGCTATCGACGGAAAATGCAAAATTGTAAACTTTGGTGACTAATGGATGAATGTGTGAAGCCGCAGCGCAATTTGACCGCGCAGCTGGCATGGATAGGAAACAGGGTGCACGTCGATACCAAGGCATACACCCTTTGCGAATTTCTTTCCGAGTACTAAGTTGGACGATAACTATCCCTCGCAGATAGACGTTTGAACAATATAAGCAGATGTCAAGATTTCGGAGAGAGGACGGGTAGTTGGGCTTAAAGAAGCCGATTCGAGTATTCGGCGAATAGGGGTGATGTTGGCAGGAATGGGTGAACTATGGCAGAACACAGCGTCCAGAAGGAAGCGGTTGACCTGCAGAGACGACAGAACATGAGGACCGAGCAATCGTCAGGCAGGCACTCAGAGCCTAGTACTCATTGTCATCGTCGTCGTCGTCGTCAACACAACGTGTAACTGATACTTCAGTGACCAGAAGGACCGTTAGTGGGCGCTCAAAGAAAGGGGGCTGAGCTCACGACGACCCTTGTCCGACTGCCATTGACCGTTTGCAGTGGCGACGGGTACATGCAGCCTGGAATCTCACTGAATAGAGTAGAACTGTCTTCAGTAATGAGTCTCGCTTCGAGCTGAGCCCAAATGACCAGCAAAGATGGGTCTGGAGACGCTCTGGACAGTAGCGGGATACTATCCTGTCGCTCGCCATACGGCCAGGCAACCAGGAGTGATGATGGTCTCGGGTGCCATTTCATTTCATAGCAGGACCCCTTAGCTGTCATCTGCGGCACACTTACAGCACAGCAACGATATTCTACGCCCTGTTTTGATGCCGTTCATGGCAAGCCACCCTCGCCTTCCATTGTTGTTGTTGTTGTTTTCAGTCCGGAGAATGGTTTGATGCAGCTCACCATGCTACTCTATCCTGTACAAGCTTCTTCATCTCCCAGTACCTACTGCAGCCTACATCCTTTTGAATCTGCTTAGTGTATTCATCTCTTTGTCTCCCTCTACAATTTTTACCCTCCATGCTGCCCTCCAGTACTAAATTGGTGATCCCTTCATGCCTCAGAACATGTCCTACCAAGTGATGACGTCTTGTAGTCAAGTTGTGCCACAAATTTCTCTTCTCCTCAATTCCATTCAATACTTCATCATTAGTTATGTGATCTACCCATCTAATCTTCAGCATTCTTCTGTAGCACCACATTTCGAAAGCTTCTATTCTCTTCTTATCCGAACTAGTTATCGTCCATGTTTCACTTACATACATGGCTACGCTCCACACATACTTTCAGAAACGACTTCCTGACGCTTAAATCTATGCTCGATGTTAACAAATTTCTCTTCTTCAGAAACGCTTTCCTTGTCATTGTCAGTCTGGTCATTGTCAGTCTACATTTTATATCCTCTGTACTTCGACCATCATCAGTTATTCATCTCCTCAAACTGCAAAACTCATTTCCTATCTAATTCCCGCAGCATCACCCGATTTAATTCGACTACAGTCCATTATCCTCGTTTTGCTTTTGTTAATGTTCATCTTATATCCTCCTTTCAAGACACTGTCCATTCCGTTCAACTGCTCTTCCAAGTCCTTTGCTGGCTCTGACAGAATTATAATGTCATCGGCGAACCTCAAAGTTCTTATTTCTTCTCCATGGATTTTAATACCTACTTAGAATATTTCTTTTGTTTCCTTTACTGCTTGCTCAATATACAGAGTGAATAACATCGGGGATAGGCTACAAGCCTGTCTCACTCCCTACACTACAGCAACATAATGCCCTCCCCACAATACCAGAGTTTTTGCTGCTTGTCTTCGTGCTTGCCAAAGCCCACCTTGGCCAGCAAGGTTGACGGATCCCTCCCGACATGAAGACGTTTGGAGCATCGTCGGCACGGTTCTTCAAACACCTTGGCGATATAACGCGCCATTTTGACGTAATTTGGCACGATATTCCTGAAGAGGGCATCCGATAACTTATCAATCAATACCAAGCCGAGTAACTGCTTGCGTAAGGGCCACAGGTGAACCAATGCGGTACTGACTTCCTTCAGTTATAAGTTTTTTCTCTTGAATAAATTACCCCTTTTTCTGAAACTTATCATATATTTGTCTGTGCGTGTACATCGCATCTACCGATTTCCGCCCCATTCGGTTAATTCCGTGGTAGCCTTTCTTTTTTTGTCTTAAGAGTGTATTAAGAAAGATCTGTCTTCGAAAGCAGAGATGAATTTTCCGTAACTGGAATGACATACACAGTCCGAAATGAAATCCAGTGATAAATGGCGTTCATAAGTTTGCTGCCTGGAAGTTTCGTTTTTCTAGGGAAAGCACTCCGTGCTTCTTGATGTTAGTTTATGCATAGAAGCCTAAAAGGGCATTAGTTGATGTGTAAAACTTACGAACAACGATACCGAATTTGGAACGCTCGTTGAAAACGTAGTGGAAAGGCGAAATGGTCACTTACAAACGACCCTCCCCATTTTAGGAGGCCGTTCGGTGTCCACGATGGAAAATTAAATCCCCTACGCCGCGTTTCAAGGCTGGTCAAGAGTACAACGCGTTCTACAGCCAATGCTGTAGCTGCTGAGACATCTGATGATGAACTTAGTGAAGACGCAAGGGGCTAAAAATCTTACATTGTAATAGGAATTGTTGGAGGTTCGTTGAAGAGAGTGAGAGTGAGAGTGAGAGTGAGAGAGAGAGAGAGAGAGAGAGAGAGAGGGAGGGAGGGGGGGCTGGGGTGCGGAATTTCCGCTTAACAGTTGAGAATGGCTGAAAATTAACTCGCCATCACTCAAAATTTAGTGAGTCACAGATTAAGATTTTAATCGTAATAATAAAATATGTAACATGTTTCAATAAAATAACTTATTTACATCAGTCCTCGAGAAAATTGCTTTAACATACCTTTCAAGAAATTGCAATTCAAAAGAAATACACTGCGCATAGCACTAAGATTATGACCACATATCTGCAGACTACGGCTATGTGAGCATGTATATTAGAGGAACACTGCATCTTTCAGTCATTTCCGCCTACGTTCGGGAAAACCAGTTGGCGACGAAAAAGACCACGGAGGGAGGACAGGGGGCGACTTTTGTGGAAAGGAAGATCAATTGAAATGCCGTTGGATTCAGAGACTAAACACTGTTGTCCGCTTCGCCCTACCAACCTTCCCATGATTGCAAAGATGTACATCTCAAAATAATCATTTTTAAAAGTTACTGTCATACGATAAATTCAGTCAAATCACAAACAACACTTTGTCATGTAACATGATTAATGCAAGTATTCCAAAATTGTGCAGGGAATGGCAGTGTTGACTCTTCTCCAGCTTGCAGGCAGAGTTGGGGAGGGGGGGGGGGGGGGGGGGAAGAGGGGCAATGTGCGTTTACATCACACGTATGTCACAGTCGCTAAGTGACCTGGTAAGGCTGACTGCTTTACGTTAAGTGACTCGCGCATGTGCCCGATTCGTTTAGTTCATACTTCGCGTTGTTATCTCCGGATTGAACATAACTTCCCCGTACACTGGCAAATTGAATTGCAGTGTTGGTGGTATTATTTTTCGCATTACGCAACTATTGTTCTATATATTCCCTCGCTCCAATTTTCATATCCTTCGCAAGGAAATCAAAAATATGGGATCATAGCACATCACTCATTGTGTAAAGATGCTCATCTAATTCACCTTTACACAGAGTATACTTAATGATATAGTATCTGGGAATATATGTAAAAAGATTATCTTTATGTCTCGAGAGCGGACGATTATTTTTGCCGATGTCATGAAGTATAAAAATTGTAGAGGCATCCGAAACTGTAGTTAATATGGTTCATGATCCACCTCCGACAACTGGGCCGCACATGCATTACGTAGAATCAATAAGACCAGTCTTGACTTTCTGGGAGAATGTGACACCATTTGGTGGATACATTTAGCTTTACCTCTTTAATGGAACTGTGCTTAAAACGACAAGTTTTTCGATCAAATTATGACCGTCTCCAGTACCTGCACCAAAATAAAACCTAAGTTACTTCGTGATATGATGTGTAGGGGACCGCATCAGATGCTCTACACCTTGGGGTACTTATTCTGAACTAAAGAAACATAAAGGAAGATCACGTAATTTGTATCCAACGAAAACGATGAATTACTTTTAGCAGGAGATGTGAAGGTCTGCGGTCCAAAATGCCGACAAAGACCGGCGCTGCTCAGTTTTCGATAATTTTCAGCGGCAACGGGTACATAATATGGAAAATAATACGGGCAAAAAATGCTGCAGTGATTCGAATACTTTGACTCGACACCACTAAGACGGGAGTATGATATTGAGGCAATGTTAGGTATTATAGACAATTATAGACAGTAAGGTTGGACACCTGGGGTGTGGCCAGTGCGGCAGATTATCTGAAGCCAACCGCGGTTGACGCCGGATCTGCAGTATGAAGGTAGACTCGGCGTGGGTACAGAAACCCTGGCGCTATTGTTGCTCTGTTTATTCCATGCATTCTGTGCGTTTTTATCTCTATAACATGTGCCTTGAAATGGATTAAGAATATGTATAGCTGCAGAGATTTTACCAGGATTCCTCTGTGATTCTTTTCTTGACCAACTCAAGTAATAGATCGCGTGTTGCTACTCCCAGCGCATTCTGCAGCTCTGGAATCGATCCACGAACACAATATTGCTGTCCAATGCTGCAAGTATGATCGAACCGATGCTATTTAATTCAGAGCGTTCCTCTCTAGATTAACGTGCGCGATTAATCTTTCGGAGGGCTCTTATAGTTACACAAATCTGGCAACCTGTTTTATGTAATTATTTCAGCTAGCCACGCAGCCGCAGACGTTGCTGTTAGTAATTAATTAATCTCTGCCGGAACCGACAGATGGATACTACTACGATGGTTGCTAGTACATTCTCATCGCCGAGATCGTAAATGAATAGTGTACACAACTTACTACATTAAGCATTGTATCTCGAAGTAGAATGCTGGCGGAATTTATTTCTGAACACACATGGCTTTAATCACAGGAGGTTTCGTGTTGCCGCCTGTTGCTAACCATTCCTTTGTCATCTGCATACCTCATCCATGTGATAACGCTTAATTCCTGTCCCGTCTCGCACGGCTTAGCACTTTTGTTCTTCGCCATCGTCGGCAGTGAAGCCGTGTTATATTTACTTAAAAACCGGCTCTTGCTTTAGGGCCGCGACGCCCACCGCATTGGCGATCGTCTTTTCCAAGTAATTCAGCTCTAACATAAAATATTTGTACCTGAAGTATTACTGTATGAAATGTATGAGGTAACACACTACTTCTAATGGACTATCATACATGCATTATTATTACGTATCAAGCGCCACAGACACACATTTGAAATTTCTATGACAATCTTAATATACGTAGTATTTTGAAACCATAGTCTCGCGCTGAATAATTCTTGTGCAGGCCGTCATTCTAGAATCAAAGAGCACAATATGTATGTTTGAAGAGTTTACTGATTTATTATCAGATGGTGGGTCTCGTACACAGTTTGTCATAGTGTTCTCGATGAACGCGGTTCTTTTCAAGTTCACGTGTTGTACTGTTGGCAAAGTACCTGTGTTTCTGCAACAGAGGATGGTTGAAATTAAACTTTCGTTACTCGAGTGGGACCGCTCATGAAAAACGAGCGATCGTAGGGCAATGAAACTTTGCGGAAGCATTTGTAGGGACAAGGAGAAAATAAATAACGAATGAACCATTGAAAGAAGCAATCTCCACATGAGAATATTACATCTGTTAACTGCGTACAATATTAAGTTCCAGGTTACAAACGTTGCTCAATATGAGTACCATCAACATCCACAACAGCCTGTAACTGCATTAGAGACAACTCTACTACTGCTCGAAACAATGGTGCAACGTGGAATGTGCAACTTTCGTGACACAGCTCTTCCACTGCTTGAAGATGCCACATGCTGTCCATCAGTCTCAACCATGGCAACAGTATCGTCTCAGTTGTGCGACTGGATTCGTGATTTCCTGTCAGGAAGGTCGCAGTTCGTAGTAACAGACGGCAAATCATCGAGTAAAACTGAAGTGATATCAGGTGTTCCCCAGGGAAGCGTCCTGGGACCTCTGTTCCTGATCTATATAAATGACCTGGGTGACAATCTGAGCAGTTCTCTTAGACTGTTCGCAGATGATGCTGTAATTTACCGTCTAGTAAGGTCATCCGAAGACCAGTATCAGCTGCAAAGCGATTTAGAAAAGATTGCTGTATGGTGTGGCAGGTGGCAGTTGACGCTAAATAACGAAAAGTGTGAGATGATCCACATGAGTTCCAAAAGAAATCCGTTGGAATTCGATTACTCGATAAATAGTACAATTCTCAAGGCTGTCAATTCAACTAAGTACCTGGGTGTTAAAATTACGAACAACTTCAGTTGGAAGGACCACATAGATAATATTGTCGCGAAGGCGAGCCAAAGGTTGCGTTTCATTGGCAGGACACTTAGCAGATGCAACAAGTCCACTAAAGAGACAGCTTACACTACACTCGTTCGTCCTCTGTTAGAATATTGCTGCGCGGTGTGGGATCCTTACCAGGTGGGATTGACGGAGGACATCGAAAGGGTGCAAAAAAGGGCAGCTCGTTTTGTATTATCGCGTTATAGGGGAGAGAGTGTGGCAGATATGATACACGAGTTGGGATGGAAGTCATTACAGCATAGACGTTTTTCGTCGCGGCGAGGCCTTTTTACGAAATTTCAGTCACCAACTTTCTCTTCCGAATGCGAAAATATTTTGTTGAGCCCAACCTACATAGGTAGGAATGATCATCAAAATAAGAGAAATCAGAGCTCGAACAGAAAGGTTTAGGTGTTCGTTTTTCCCGCTCGCTGTTCGGGAGTGGAATAGTAGAGAGATAGTATGATTGTGGTTCGATGAACCCTCTGCCAAGCACTTAAATGTGAATTGCAGAGTAGTCATGTAGATGTAGATGAAAAGATTGTGGCGCAATGACCGTCGGCCTCTCCCACGAGCAATTCCCAAGTCGCCAGTTAATTTGTACTTCGGAATCATGTTTTTCAAGCCTGGATTGGAAAGAGGACCTCTCCATACTTTAATGCGTCGATACTTTCAAAGAGCAGCAGTACTATTGCAGTTATTTTCATGAAACAAAGAGTAAAGCAGTGATCACCTTGTCCGGACCCATGTTGACTTTCTGCGGGTGTAATGCACACTGATGCTTGTGTTTCAACTCTTCATAGCAGTGTCAGTACCTGCGCCTAGCAGCAAGGCATGCCACTAACACTGATAACACAAATAATGTAGTGCACTGCAGTCCGAATGGCATTCTTATAAAGTTGGATACCCCATACGATAAATAGTTTTCCGTCTACACTGACTCAAGTAGCGTAAGTTTAATTACAGCCATCCCATACACAGTCGTGGCCTTGTTTCCCATTCAGTTTAGTTTCATCATTAATAGGGTCGAACACTGGGCGCGCGTTCCACGTTACTAGAGCCCAAGCCATGAGATAGTTTCGCACATCGCAATTCACCAACCATACGTGACGAGTGGGTCACTAGTAGCATCTCGACCCAGGAACCAAAAGATTTTTAGACACCTGCGGTAACATTATAACCCATCACTGTTTCGCTACTGTGGGTAATACCATAGTATACAAAAATTACTTTTGCCAACTGTAAATGAAATTTATTTTCAAATTTCAAACACGTTTTAAGTTGCAAATCCAAATTATAAGTTCCGTTCCTACTGTGTCTTATTTTCTACATGTTGGGAGTTTGAGATCAGCTTCACCGATGTAGCAGTTGCTGTTTAGAGCAATAGCAGTATGGAGCAATGATGTCACATATATCGTAATGGCTTAGACAAGATGCAATTGGTTCTCCAGGCCGTCCCGCCATGCGATCATCTATACGACGCTGCCAGTACACTGTTGGAACATGTGATGCAGCGTCTTACGCGCTCTCTGATGACTCGTACACAAATTGCGAAGACGCTAACTGCAGACGAATCTCTGTCTGCTAGCCAATTGTGAGAGGTCACTCTGATTTGCCAACAGAGGTACATTAATAGCATGCATGTTAGCTCCGGAGTAGACGCCACCGAACTGGGTGCTAAACAAAGCCATTCCGATGATGGTATTATCCTGCCATTGTCAGGGGAATTCACCTCTGAGCTGGATACAATTGAAAGCAGCGAGACGAAACCGTTTATGTAACACATTGGGATGCTGAATCATTTTATTCTGAATCTAGTCAGAGACTAGAGCCATGTCGCAGGGCGAGTTGGGGGCTGTAAGCAATTCCCATTCATTAAAAGGCTCGTTACATGGCTCAGAACCATTCACAGGCAGGAGACGTTCGCTTTCCGTTTACGAGTTTCAAAGGCGAGTGGATAAGAAGTAGATATTGATGACACCACAAAATAGATAGCGAAAAGTTCGTCAAACACATATCGATCTACATTGTCATTAGTTGACCGCTGGTGGCGCAGTAGGCCATACATCTTGGACCACGCTAGGGAAGAAAATGCATGCTTTCGCAACGAAAACACACAGCCTTCTCGGTTCCCAGAATTATTTATTTCTTCGCTTAACTAAAACACAAGCACTTGTAGAGATCCGCTTGAATATTACGAGGTTGGCCTACGGAGATATCGACTATATCGTTGAAGAGCACCTTTACGATCCGTGATTGTCGCCGCAATTCCTTCACAGCACGGAATCGGCGCCGGTGGTAAGGACCCCTAGGAAAGGGGGGACCGCCGTTTCGGCAGCGCGGATGATCGCGGCCGAGACGGTGATGAGGAAATAATCGACGCAAAGGTGACGTTGGAGGTGTATGTCTTTCGGTTCGCTCTCTTGAAGTAACAAACGTAGTCGCTGATCTGATGAATCGTCATGGAATCGACAAGACGACTGAAAAGGGTTCACTGACGCAAAGATTTGCTGTGCACGAACTGATGTATTGAGGTAACATGGTTGGAAGGGCAAATTACGAGGCCAGTTGCTAAGAAAGTGCGTAGGGGTTCCACTAAGTGGAAATCAAAATATTTCAGTCCATATAGGAACCCCTACCAGACTGCTTAGTGTGCATGTTGAAGTCCCTACGTAGGAGGAAGTGTGTTGTAAGTTGCTGCAACAAACTTATCATATCGGAATACATTATTTCGCAGTTACGAGGTTTGATATATATTACAGAGTATGACGTCAGTTGTGTCAACGCGGTTTGGCACGGCACAATTTCTACGGCAGGCACGATAATGTTGAAAGTAGGATAGTGACTGCTAGAGGACCACGTTTCTTGTTGGGTTATGCAGTGCGCTGAGTAGCATGATAATTGTCGTAGTTCCGTTCCATTAAATCACCTATGTGGGTATAGTGAGGTTGGGGTGGGGGTGGGTGGGGGAGGGAAACATGAAGGTACTGCGATAGTACGTCATGCCTCAATCACCACTACGCGGGATGGTACAATGTCTACAAACACTCCAGAATGAAATTTTCATTCTGCAGCGGAGTGTGCGTTGATATGAAACTTCCTAGAAGATTAAAACTGTGTGCCGGACGGAGACTCGAACTCGGGACCTTTGTCTTTCGCGGCCAAGTGCTCTACCAAATGAGCTACCCAAGCACGACTCACGGCCCGTCCTCGCAGCTTTACTTCTGCCAGTATCTTGTCTCTTACCTTTCAAACTTTACAGAAGCTCTCTTGCGAACCGTGCGAAGGTCCCGAGTTCGAGTCTCGGTCCGGCACACATTTGTAATCTTCTAGAAAAAAATGAAATGATTCAAATGACTCTGAGCACTATGGGACTTAACTTCTGAGGTTATCAGTCCCTAACTAACCTAAGGACATCACACACATCCATGCCCGAGGCAGGATTCGAACCTGCGACCGGAGCGGTCGCGCAGTTCCAAACTGTATCGCTTAGAACCGTTCGGCCACCCCGGGGACAGCGAATGTGGTGGCACCAAAGTCTGCAGAGTAATCATTGCCTTTGATTTCTTATAATATTTCTTTTTCTCTTCGTGTACCTATAATTGAAGCTGATAACCGTCAGAGCAGTAGTTGCACCTCTTGAGAATCGCGCCGGATTGCTGCCCACTGGCTCTTTGAAGACTCAAATGCTTTCTTGTGACTCGCTGCGGGGCTTATGGTAAATATAGTTGGATAGTTTGAAGCTTTTGTTTTAGGATTCTTGGAGCTTTTGATTGGCTGAGTAACTTTTGGCGACTGTGGAAAGCTTTATTTTGCATCACAGTGTTTTCTTTGGCTTCTAATCGAGTTTAAACGGCATTCTTTTTGGCCATTGGTCTTCCCGGCTTTCTTCGTTTCTGAAAATATTCGCCCACTAGGGTAGCGTGGACATCCTAGTAGCAGCTGCTAATGTCAACAGTACTTGTTATAGTCTGTGTAAACTACCCAGGTCTTAGGCGTGGGCTACTTTGTTGCCGAGTCAAGTGATTTTATGAAAGTAGTGGAGCTATATTTCTACAATGGCTTATTTTCCTCAGAGTGTGGCACGCGTTGCATTACTTGGATCTCCCAGATTTTCTTTTCATTAATAATTATTTGGCACTCCCAACATCATGTCCGGGACTGTTTACACATTTAGGTAGACCTGTACAATGGATACTTGGTTCATGTGGTTGGGAATATGTCGGATTTTCAGGTGACTGAAACCAGCTTAAAGGTATTCAGGTATTTCTTTAAGTAATACAGTTAACATTCATTTTTGTGCATTTTCATTAATACCACAACGAATTTCGAGCTTTCGCCCATTTCCGGTTGAGTTGGCGTAAGACATACATCATAAAAAGTTTTACATCACTCTGGTTACCAAATTCCTGAAGACAGTTGTTGACGCAGTCCGTTTGACTGTTCAGAGATGTCAATAAACCCGCTCCAAGATGTAAACAACCATGCATGAGCAGCGTCTATTACACGGAGGTGGTCTGATAGCTCATCAGTGCCAGTTGTTCCAGTAGGAAGGATGTACACGGCTTGTGTTTTCTGTAGTTCAACCATGCCTAGACGGCCAATACCGCGGTTCGATCGCGCCCGCATTGTTACTTTGTGCCAGGGAGGGCTCTCAGCAAGGGAATTGTCCAGGCGTCTCGGAGTGAACGAAAGGAATGTTGTTCAGGCATAAAGAGAGACAGCGACTGTCCATGACATGCCTGGCTCAGGCCGCCCAAAGGCTACTACTGCAGTGGATGACCGCCACCTACGGATTATGCCTCGGAGGAACCACAACAAGAACGCCACCATGTTGAATAATGCGTTTTGTGCAACCACAGGGCGTCGTGTTACGACTCAGACTGTACCCAACAGGCTGCATGATGCACAACTTCACTCCCGACGTCCATGGCGAGGTCCACCTTTGCAACCACGACACCATGCGCCACGGAACAGATGGGCCCAACCCAACAAGACGTCGAATGGACCGCTCAGGATTGGAATCACGTTCTCTTCGCCAATGAATGTCGCATATGCCTTCAACCAGACAATCGTCGGAGACGTGTTTGTAGGCAACCCGGTCAGGCTGAACGCCTTAGACACACTGTCCAGCGAGTGCAGCAAGATGGAGGTTCCTTGTTGTTTTGGGGTGGCATTGTGTGAGGCCGAAGTACGCCGCTGGTGATCGTGGAAGGCGCCGTAACGGCAGTACGATATGTGAATGCCATCCTCCGACCGATAGTGCAACCATATCGGCAGCATACTGACGAGGCAATCGTCTTCATGGACAACAATTCGTGCCCCCATCGTGCACATTTTGTGAATGACTTCCTTCAGGATAACGACATCGCCCTACTAGAGTCGCCAGCATGTTCTCCAAATACGAACCCTATCGAACATGCCTGGAATAGATTGAAAAGGGCGACGTGACCCACCAAATACTCTGAGGGATCTACACCGAGTCGTCGTTGAGGAGTGGGACAATATGGACCAACAGTGTCTTGATTAACTTGTAGATAGTATGCCACGACGAATACAGGCCTGCATCAATGCAAGAGGACGTGCTACTGGGTATTAGAGGTACCAATGTGTACAGCAATCCGGACCACCATCTCTCAAGATGTCGCTGCACGGTGGTACAACATGCAATGTATGGGTTCCATGGGCAATAAAAAGCTCAGAAATGATGTTTATGTTGATCTATATTCCAATTTTCTGTACAGGTTTCGGAACTCTGGGAACCGAGGTGATGTGAAACTTTTTATGATGTGTGTATTTAAATCTTGAATCACGACACATTATTGAAAACATTGTCTGCAATATGGATGCTGCACCTCCCTTTCTATTCTGCTTGTTGTTGCTTTTAATTTCCGCTGCCATACGAGTGTCACAACACACATCAAGCAGAACAGAAAGGCAGCTACAGCATCCAAATCGCAGTCGATGATTTTGACGATTTTCTAATTGAAGATTTATTCATGCATTACGCTAAGTGAAGCTCAGTGAAAGTTTGAAACACTCATTAACTTAAATAAAAGTGAAATGATGATTAAATCGATACCTTAACTGCAAAGAGGCGTTGATATACATCATGTTGAAAATGTTGAAAATGTGTGCCCCGACCAGGACTCGAAACCGGGATCTCCTGCTTACATGGCATACGCTCTACCAATTTTTTTAATCCCGTTGTTGATCGATTAACTCAGTTTTTTATTACAGAGGGCACTAACACTCTGATCGAACACATTGAGCTACCGTGTCGGCGTCCATCTGAGCCACCGTAGGCACAGAGGATAGTGCACTTGCAGGATGATATATATCAACGCCTGTTTGCAGCTAGGGTGTCGATTAAATTATTTCATTCTAGAGAAGCTGCACTGTCATCAATGGTTTCTCTTCTTTCGGGACAGTCAAGGACTTCAACAAGCAGCGAAATGGATGAATTAATGTACTCACAGAGTTTTCGTACATCGAAAGTGAGTATGAACACTGCATTCTTCTGCAGTACTCCATTAACATTGTTTATGATGCTAGGAACTCGCATTACACCTTCTTCCCATACCTACAATTACTCTCCTACAACTCAATGCTTTGTGTATCTCACTACTGAATCACTGCTCTCCAAACATTTTGGCATGTAGTATTTTATGTACTGCGGTTGCAAAACAAGCCTGATTTACATTCATAAACGGTTCTTGGTGGTCACACAGTTGCGTTACGTACTACACATTCTGGTCGTTAGAATGAAAAAAAAAAGAAAAAAGTACCAGCAGCGAGATTCAATCCAGAAACCTCTCTCTTATTTAACTATGGGCTTACTCGATCGGCTGTGGATGCGGACCAGAGACTGCCGCAACTGCTTGGAGTCCAATACTAGAGTCACGCTTACGGGGGAGAGAGCCCAACGTCTAAAACGGGTAATAATCAAATAGTTACTATGTTTTAGCTTCTAAAGTAAATTGCTAGATGTAGACAATCATATATGCGTACAGTGATCTGGAAATACCTCTACCTTTTCCGATATATTGTCACTGTATGGGTTGCTAATAAAACACATACAGTATCGTTATAATCAAACTTGATACTTGAGAGGGCCCCCTTGAAAAATGAGTGATCGTAGAACAACGAAACTTTGCCGAAATGATATGCGGAAGAGAAACAACGAACAAACAATAAAAGAAATACGTTTTCATTTCCACATGAAAGGAGTAACATCTGTTAATTGCATACCATGTTTACGTGCCACACTACAAACTTTGTTCAATGTGACGATCATCAGTATCCACGACAACCTGAAACTGCACTAGAAGTTGCTCTACTGTTGCCCGACACAAGTCAGGTGCGATGTTGGCTACGACCCTCACTATGCCAATCTCCAACCTCCAAATTACCTTAGTGTTCAGTTGATAAAATCTGTCCATCAGGTAACGCCACAACCATAAATTACACGGGTTCAAATCTGCCGATCTTGATGACCACGCAGTTTGGAACGATCGGTCAATGACTCGGTTATACCCAAATGTGTTATGGAGCAACAGTGATCACACGAACAGTATGAGGGGGAGCTGCATCATGTAATCAAACAGTTGATTCAAATGCACCTCTCTCCCGTAGAGCAGGTATCACATGTTGCCAAAGCAGGTCACAGTAACATGTGCCGTTCAAGCTGGACGTCCTTGGGCTCGTACTAGTACCTATCGGCAAGTCATGGCAGTAAGACTACTAACGACGCAAATCCTGCAGCGCACAGTCTGATGATCATTCCTATGAAGCGAGGTACCTATAAGGTAAATAATTTTTTTTTATACACTGGCTCAGGTAGCGAAAATTTAGTTAAAACCACACTGTACTTCGTTCTTCTATTGAGTAGTGTGGATTTTTTTTGTTCAATATTTCGTCAGCCGTCAAAAATAGTCACTGGCAGCTGCAAATGTTTAGATAGTGCGAACTAGACTATGGTATCGCACTCTCAGGCTTTTTGCACGGGAAACAAAACCTCACAGCTCTCGGCAATGTGTCTTCCACCGAGGAAAAGAAACTTCTGTTTTTAACAGTCTACCGGGTGGGGACGCTACGCTCGGAGTCTACTTGTGTAATTCACAGGAATGGGAAAATGAGAAGACTCCCTGGCAAGTTAATAGCGTCGCTACTTCTTCGAATAACATATTATACAAGAACTGAGGTGCCATAAAAATGCACCGACCAAGAGCCCTGTAGGCCTAAAGATGCAGCGCACTTCATATTGCAGAAGGTCTTCTGGTCAGGCAGATTTCTTTCAGTCCTTCCTTCACCCTTTAATTATTTATGGGCGAGGGCAAAGTATCATTGGTGAAGCAGAGTGCTTCAACTTGGATGGTGCTTGTTTTCAAGTGACTTCCTACGTTGCTCCCGTGCTTTCATTTGAAACTACGGGACCGTACGAACTTCCCCTCACCGATTTGATTAACACTGACAGATGGCGTAGGACACGAATAGGACTTCAACATATGTATACAGGGAGATGCAACTCTCAACCGTTATCGAGAAAATAGAGTTTGAAAACTGTCGGCGAGCTTTTATCTTCGCACGATCAAGTCCACAGCCGAGCGATTAAGAGCACAGTATCATAAGCGCGAGGTCTCTGGATCGAATCTCGCTGCTGGTACTTATTTTTTTCATTCCCACGTAATTCCAGCCGATGTGAGTGGTACGGCATGAATGCAAATCAGGTTTGTTTTGCGACAAACACGCAAACGCAACATCGAAAGAACCATGCACATGCAAAAAATCGGCGTTGATTACATATGCAATATAGGTATTATTTTCCATATTTCTACGATCAGTATACTGATTCGTGCAGTGCTCCGTAGTTTATACATTACAGTTCTCACAAATTTAGATACAAAAACATAAATAATAAGATTGCACCGATTTGATTGAAAGTTCTTGTGGATTGTATTCTATTTCTCGTCTCCTTGCCAACTTTTTTTCATTTTTTCAGAATAAAGATTAAGAAAATAATTAGCGCTGTTGGAGTTACGCGGGAATGAAAAAAAAATGAAGTACTGGCAGGCGTTTCCATACAGAGACTTCGTGCTTATGAAACCCTGTACTTACCCGCTAGGCTGCGCACTTCCTAATATCGTGTTGGACTTCCTTTTGCACGACGTAGTGCAGCAACTCGAAGTGCCATGGACTTAACAAGTCGTTGAAGTCTCCTGCAGAATTTTTGTGCCTTACTTCCTCCATAGTCGTCCATAACTGTAAAAATGTTGCTGATGTGGCATTTTGGTACGAACTGACCTCTCGATTACGTCCCACGAAACGTTCGATGGGATTAATGCCAGACGATCTGGGTGACCAAATCATTTGTTCGAAATGTCCAGAATGTTTTTTTTAACCAGTGTTGAACAATTGTGGCTCGGTGAAATGGTGCATTGTCATCCACAAAAGTTCCATCGGTCTGTGGGAACATGAAGTCCATAAATGCAAATGGCCCCTAAGTAGCCGAACATACCTATTTCCAGTCAATATTATTATTATTATTATTATTATTATTATTATTATTATTATTATTATTATTGGTTTGTGGGGCATTCAACTGAACGGTCATCAGTACCTGTACAAAGACCCAATTTTTTTTTCAATTCCAATCGAGCCACTGCCACGAATGATGAAATGATGAGAACACCACAAACACCCAGTCCCCGGGCAGAGAAAATCCCCAACCCGGCCGGGAACTGAACCTGAGACCCCACGATCCATATGTAGCAACGCTAGCCCCTAGACCACGAACTGTGGACGTCTCATTTGGCCAGACGACCCAGTCCATTCCATGTAAACACAGCGCACACCATTATGGAACTATCACCAGCTTGCGCAGTGCCTTGTTGAGAACTTGGGTCCATGACTTCATCGGATCTGCGCCACACTCAGATCCTACCATCAGCTCTAATCGACTCAAATTGGGACTCACCTGACCAGGCCACGGCTTTTCAGTCGTCCAGGGCCCAACCAATTTGGTCACGAGCCCAGAAGAGGCGCTGTAAGCGGTGTAGTGCTGTTAGCAAAGGAACTCGCGTCGGTGGTTTGCTACCATAGCCCATTAACGCCAAATTTCACAGCACTGTCCTAACGGATACGTTAGCCGTATTTACCACACTGATTTATACTGTTATTTCACGCAGTGTTGCTATCTGTTAGCACTCATAACTCTACACAAACGCCGCTAATCCCGGTCATTAAGCGAAGGCCGTCCGCCACTGAGTTGTCCGTGGTGAGAGGTAATGCCAGAAATTTGGTTTTCTCGGCACACTCTTGTCATTGTGGATCTCTGAATACTGAATTTCCATATTGCATGTCCCACGCGTCTAGCTCTACCGATCATTCCGCATTCAAAGTCTGTCAATTCCTGTCGTACGGCCACAGTCACGTCGGAAACCTTTTCATATGAATTATCTGAGTGCAAAGGATGACTCCGCCAATTCACTGCCCTTTCGTACCTTGTGTACGCGATACTACCGCCATCTGTCTATGATCACAGCCCATATTCCATATACCATGGCTCAAAAATGGCTCTGAGCACTAAGGGACTTAACATCTGAGGTTATCAGTCCTCTAGAACTTAGAACTACTTAAACCTAACTAACCTAAGGACATCACACACATCCATGCCCGAGGCAGGATTCGAACCTGCGACCGTAGCGATCTCGCGGTTCCAGACTGTAGCGACTGGAACCGCTCGGCCACACTGGCCGGCTCCATACCCCATGATTTGTCACCTCAGTATATACAGAGTGTACGTAAATTCCCATTACAGACTTCTAGGAGTTGTAGAGGGGAATGAGTACATAACATTTTGAATAGGCATCCATGTCCGGAAACGTCATCCAACGATGCTACAGAGCGTCATAGTTACTGGCGCCGGCGCCAGTAAATGTGGGCATATGCAAGGCGACCCTCTGATGATGTTACAAACTTTCAAGGATGGTGTAGCGGACAAACGTATCAATTAGAGGTAAGGAGCCCTGGGACCGAAACGAACGAGTCGAAAGTTAGAAGCGAAAATCATTCTCATACTTCAGACAGTGGAATAAATGTATCAGTATTGTTGTTGCTAAGAATTTAGGATATGCGACTTTCAGGTGTGGTAGTATGAACCAAAACAATGAAAAAGGTCCAGTAAACATGGGCTCTAAAATGCATATGTGAGGAGCTATGAGCAGTTGGTTATCTTCGCTGGGGTGGAACACATCTCCTCTACTGAACACGTGGTAATAACTCTTAAGGTACACATTTTAGAGCCCACGTTTAGTACACATTTTTTTCTTGTTTTGCTCCGTACTACAGCACCTCTGAAAGTTGCCTACCCTACAATCTTAGCAACAATAGTACCGATACAAGTATTCCACTGTCAGAGGTATCAGAAAGGTTTTCGCTTGTCACTTTTGGACCGCTCCTTATCAGTACAGGGACCCTTACCTCAAATTGATACATTTGTCCTTCTCCACCACCCCTGAAAGTTTGTAACATCATCACTGAATCACCTTGTAAATACATACATTTACCGGCGCCGCGCGCCTATAAGTTTGACGCTCTGCAATGTCGTTCGATGACTTTTCCGGACGGATTCCTATTCGAAATATTATGCACTCATTCCCCTACAAGTCCTAGAAGTGTTTAACGGAATTTCTGAACACACTGTATCTGAGTACGCCTACAATATTCAAACACGATTTTCTCGTAAACGGTTGGGAGTTGCGTGTTCCTGTTCTCACATGTTCAAGTCCTAGTCGTGCTCTACACATCCTGGCATTAACAATCAGAAGAATCCCCTTGTAAGTGGATTGAACATCCATACACTGACTCAGGAATGATCATATTCAGCTTAAAAGACAGTTATGTAAGGTACCGCAGTGTTACAATGCATCGGGAATAGTTAAGTGTACTGAGAGTGGACCGCGCCCCAAGGTGGACGCTGGCTGTTTAAAAAGCTTTCTTAGGAAGAATAGCCACCGAAACGTGTTAATGAGCCGTTTTCTGCGACCGTGTAACGAGTTCTTTAACCCTCAATTCGGCTGGCGACGTAAACGCAGGACGTGGGATATAAATCAGGTGGACCTGCCGGGCAATTAAATATAGCTCGCACGCCGACAGAGCGGACTGCAGTGTCAAGAGCGGAGGCGACTCTGCCGTGGAGCGAGTACGCTGGCTGGCGGGCAGCCACGCTCGTACACGTTAGTGGCTGGCGGGGGCGGGGCGACTTGTGTGGCTTTGGCACACAAGCACGCTCTATGCATAGCGCCTCTCGCGAGGAATTATGCGTGCTACTTAAAGGAATCTTATTAGGCCAGTTGCGGTCGCAGTTTTGTAGGCATGAAGCATGTGCGACGAACAGCCAGGTACCCATTAAGTTAGCATAGTCGCCTGTCTGGAAAGAAAGTAGAGGGACATTTAACGTGGCATTTCTTGGCAGCTCGCAGACTTTGGATGACAAGGAAGTGCTGCACAAATTCACAGAGACTTGTGGCCATCTCACAATGTGAATTAACGCAGCAAAGCTCGAGCCGTTAATAATTCTGGTGTGTGTGTGTGTGTGTGTGTGTGTGTGTGTGTGTGTGTGTGTGTGTGTGTGTGCGAGCGTGTACGGGAAACAATCACCCGACAACCATACATGTATCAAATAAATCAGATAGATGCTCTTTATACAACAGTTATCTACAACTTTAGATGCCAACATTATAAAAATTACACTGAGGTGACGAAACACCTGGGACGGCGACAAGCACATATACAGCTGGCGGTAGTACCGCGTACGAAAGATATAAAAGGGCAGAGTATTGACGGAGCTATCATTTGCACTCAGGTGATTCGTGTGAAAATGTTTCCGGTGTAATTATGGCCACACGTTGGGAATTAAGACTTTGAATGCGATATTTTAATCGGAGGTAGACGCATACAACATTTCGGAAATCGTTAAGGCATTCAATATTTTGCGTAGAGTTGTCAGTGCTGTAAGATAAGGAACACTGTGTGAAATAACAGCAGAAATCAGTGTGGACGTACGACGAACGTAACCGTTAGGACAATGGGGCGGAATTTGGCGTTAATGAGCTTTGGCAGCAGACGACCGACGCCAGTGCCTTTGGTTAACAGCACATCGCCTCACCTGGGCTCACAACCATATCCGTTGGATCCTAGGCAACTGCAAAACTGTGGCGTGGTCAGATGAGTCCCGTTTTCAGTTGGTAAGGGCTGATGGTAGGATCTGAGTGTGGCGCGGACCCCACGATGTCATGGATCCAAGCTGTTAAACAAGGCACTGTGCAGGCTGGTGGTAGGTCCAAAATGGTGTGCGCTCTGTTAGCATGGAATGGAATGGGTCCTCTGGTCCATCAGAACTGATCATTGACTAGAAACGGTTACGTTCGGCTACTCAGACAAATAGTTCTGAGCACTATGGGCCTTAACATCTATGGTCATCAGTCCCCTAGAACTTAGAACTACTTAAACCTAACTCACCTAAGGACATCACACAACACCCAGTCATCACGAGGCAGAGAAAATCCCTGACCCCGCCGGTAATCGAACTCGGGGACCCGGGCGTCGGAAGCGAGAACGCTACCGCACGACTACGATCTGCGGTGCGGACTACTCTGAGACACGTTGCAGCCATTCATGGACTTCGGGTTTCCAAACAATGATATGTCAACGGGGCACAACTGTTCCCGAATGGTTTGAAGAACATTTTGGAGAATTCGAGTGAAAAATCTGGCCACCCAGACTGCCCAACATGAATCTCATCGTACATTTATGGCCATTATCGAGAAGTCAATTCGTGCACAAACTCTTGCACGTGCGACACTTCCGTAATTGTGGACTTCTATAGGAGTAGCATGGCTCGATATTTCTGCAGGGGACTGGTCCCCTGTCTACCAGAATCTTTTTCCGGCAACAATGCTGATGTGTTTCGTGGCCACGTGTGTTACACCGCTCCTTGCCATGTGAAAGAAAAGAGATATGCACTGTTGATAGTAAACACTGCCATCGATTGATTTTAAGTATCGAAGTACCGATAGAACTATCAGCCATCGCTCACCCATGCTTTAGCCAAGATAAACTACTGCACATACTTGTCCTTACTTGGGCTCAATTGTTTTGTTAATCAGTCCAGTTCTTACTTTCAGTTGAATTAAATGTAAGCCCTGCCGTTTATTGTTTTTGTTCTGTGTGCTGTTATGACATTGTCTAATTACAGGTAATAAGTTTGTAAAACGAAGGAAGAGATAAATTGATTTGTTCTTTAGCATTATGATAAGTAAAAAATATGTACACGCTGATATAATACCCTAATACCTACATATAGCAGTTAAATGTCAGCACTGCAGTCGTTATTGGAAACTTATAGAATTTTGGGGTTGCAACATTTCTGTCCTCCATAAGGCAGGGGAGCGATAAACGTAACTACCAATAACGTACAGTTAAAATCAGCACATACAAACAAACTTGGATTTGCCTGTGTTGCCCATATATCGTATTGATCAACAAAAATATTGCCCAAACGGCGGTGGTTGCATTCCTTTAAGAAATTAGCCCAAATTTCTATGATCAGTAGTCCAAATGGCAAAACATCACCGAATCTGGTCACCTGGGCGGTACTCAATTACGAAAACCAGTTCCGAAAGGGGACAATGGGGAAGGATTTGTGGAGAGCAGAAGAGGTATGTAATGACAGCACATTCTGTAGTTCGTTGATTTCTGAAAGATCTTTTCCGGCGGGTTGCTTGAATTCGTCTGAGCCGACCGCGCCCTGCATCCCAGGCCTCGCCGCCGCCCCCCCCCCCCCCCCCCCCACACCCGTCCGTAATCTGTTTACGCTCTTCCAATACTATAATAACAAGCGTTTTCAAGTGTTCTATGACTATCTTCGAACTATAATGTTTTAGAATTGTAGAAACAATTATAAAATTTCTTCGTTACTTTTGTGGAATAGTTATTTCTCGGGCAGGCAATATTTAATTTTAATGTTGGTTTGAACGTAAGATTTCGACAATATGTATACTTCAGCGATATTTACATTGGAAGGCAGCTAGCGATCGTCATTTTGTACTATGAACCAGTGCATAAACGTGGCTCACTTATGAAACGGCGAAATATCAAGTTTTACTGCAAGGAAGATGTTCTACTGTGAAATATCTTATTCATAACGTCCTTGGAACATTGAGTCCAGCCGTCACAACTCTAACGTATTTGTAAATAAACGTTATATAAGCGATAACGTATGTTGTGCGTAACGGAGGAGTTTATTAGCATAGAAGATTATGTAACCATATTATCATGTATAAACGCAAACTCATTTGTGACGTCGGATACATTACAAGTCTAGTTGAAATCAACGCGTTAATCAATGTTAAGATCCCAAAACAGTAGTTCATAGCATTTGTGTATTCCGTACTGTTTTATAAATAAATTTGATTGCTATAATTTCAAGTTGAAATGGAAGAACTTGGGATGTTTTGATGTGCTGAAGAAATTCTGACTTGGTCTTGGTTTCAGACATTCCGGAAATTTAAAGACAAACTGTAATAGGAAAAAAAAAAATAGGTAGTGTCAAAAGAGGTTTGAACCCTTCAATATTATGACTTACTCAACCTAACGCGCGCGCGCGCGCGTGTGTGTGTGTGTGTGTGTGTGTGTGTGTGTGTGTGTGTGTGTGTGTGTGTGTGTGTGTGTGTGTGTGTGTTTTCCTTGCATAATTTTATAGACCAAATACTATTTGTATGAGCGCTTCCAAAAGCACATTACGCACAGAAAATTAAAAAATAAATACATTTGTTTTCAGACTGAATAAAAACATGAGCCTTTTTAAGGTCCCCCTTTAACAAATTGAACCCACCCTTCATGACATTCTGACTACGCCCTTGTAACATATCCAGCAACTTCACACATTGCATAGCCATGTACAATTTCCGCTGAAAACGTAAATGTCTCCAAGGTAACTACTTTAGTACGCCCATGTAGAGGCAATGCGCACGAGGTTGAGCACGTGGCTCGATCGCTGCGCCATCCGTGAACGTTTAACGATTCATGAGTGCGAATGCGCTCGATTGACTGATTTGTTGTCCGATGTGGTTAGATTTTCTAGAGAAGCTATACTTCACTCCTTTTGATCTGGGTTCACGCTTTCGTTGACACGTTTGCACTGATACAAAATTCTCGGGTTTGAGGGCGATTGAGTTTTTTGTCATTTCGATGAACTCACTCGGCTGGACACCCGACAACTCCCTATTAGCACAACTCAATGGGAAACAGAACAAGCTCATTTTCCTAGCCTGTTTATAACTTTGAATACACACGTGAATCAAGATACTTCCAACCCGTGACATGGGTGATGTCTGATTCAATAATGCACGCGGTGTTTTCCTCTAAATTTAGGATTGAAGACTTCGAAGAGAGAGCGTTTCAAGAAAGAATTCTGACTGGTCACTGGCCACATAATTACTTCAAACGTTTCAGCAATCTTCATCTTAGCCTTAGGGTTATTGAGACATGGCAAGACAATCCTCAACTGAAAAAGAACATTGAAATCAACTGTTTTTTGGTAATGCAATTCACGGCGACATTTTTAATTTTCCATAATTTTGTTTAAGTATTACTTACTTTACTGTAGAGTCACACTCACTGCGTGTTTACCTGAAATAGTCCATCATGGTAATTGCAAAGAGCCGGCCAGAGTGGCCGAGCGATTCTAGGCGCTACAGTCAGGAACCACCCGATAGCTACGGTTGCAGGTTCGAATCCCGCCTCGGGCATGGATGTGTGTGATGTCCTTAGGTTAGTTAGGTTTAAGTAGTTCTAAGTCTACGGGACTGATGACCTCAGATGTTAAGTCCCATAGTGCTCAGAGCCATTTGAACTGCAAAGGTGATCGACGGATTTATTTCCATTCATCAAGTGCGCCAACAAGTGTACAGTACTTTTAGACAAATATCTGTAACACCTGATGTACTGTGTGATAGTTACGACATTTTAAGAATTCCTAATCCGTAAATGATGAGTTAACGCAAGATGTTTACCTAGCGTGGTGATTCGCAGAATTATATTTTTTCCCTCATTACGTCTCCTGCCTTCAAAAACGTTATACAAGTTCTCCCATGAAACTTGTAGGAGTAGCGGTCCTAGAAGAAAGAATGGTCCGGATTCGTCTCCTGGCCCGGCACACAGTTTTAATTTGCCTCAGAGTATCAAATCAGCGCACATTCCGCTGCACAGTGAAAGTTCATTCTGGGTACACCCCCCACACTAGCTACGCCATGTCTCCGCAATATCCTTTCTTCCAGCAGTCTACATCGATCGCTCCGAACGATAGCTTGGAAGGACGCGCTGCACCGTGCACACGGCAGCGAAACGCAAAACACGCGGCCTTGCATTGCACAGCACTGCAGTGCGCCGCGCGAAACTCAACAGGGAGAAATGGCCACGAGCTTTTTCACTCAAAAATCATATAATCCAAAGGTCGATAACCATGTAGAATGTTCTGGTCCTGCAAGTTTCGCAGAACAAGTTCTGTAAAGTCTAGAAGGTAGGATAATGAGGTCCTGGCGGAAGTAAGGCTACGAGGACGAGTCGTGAGCCGTGGTTGTCAGTCACATTTCTTTGTCACAGAGTGCTGCAGACGATGCGATGTTGCAAAACTACTTATATTTGTCAATCAAATTATACAAAAACCATTCATGTTGCCACAATCACTAGAGGCTAAATGAAAAGACTAATTTCGGAGTTCAAACATAGTTACAGGAAATTAAGTACGAAAATGAGAAAACATCAATACTATATTTGTGCATAAGTTTGTAGCGTTTTTCCAAAAGTTTGATAAACACAACAGATACACATAACAGACACATTAGTCACCAGTGATATTCTCCGTCGCTATTTACAACAGTCTGCCGACGCTGGGGCAACTTTTCCATTCCACGACTGTAGAAACCGCATAGTTTTGAGGTGAAGAACTCGTCGAGCCATGTTCGGAGCGCGTTTTCATCAGGAATGGAAGTTCTTTGATGACTGTTCGAAAGAGAGCAGAAAAAGGTGAAAATCTGAAGGCGCAAAGTCAGCTGAATAACGTGGGAGTGAAATGACTTCCCAAGCCAAATCGTGTACAGTTGTTTTTTGTCAGTAGGACGCGGACGGGCGTTATCGTGGAGTAGCATCACTTCATGCAGTCTTTCTCGTCGTCGTTCTTGGATTGGTGTCAGTTGTTGACGAATGTCAGCATTACATTAATACTTCTTCTATAGATCATGAGTACGACATTTCGTAATGATGTGGAACGTGTCAGTTTAATGTAAGTTTTCATTTTTTTACAGTTACTACTTCACATCCAAAAATTCATTTTTGTGTAGAAGAAGTTGTCATTGAGAAATTCTTTTAATTTGTTTTTAAATGTTGGTTGGCTATCTGTCAACCTTTTATGCTACCTGGCAAAAGACCAAAGATTTTTTGGCAGCATAATTCATCCCTTTCTGTGCCAAAGTCAGATTTAACCCAGAATAGTGAAGATTATCCTTTCCTCTTGTATTGTAGCTATGCAATTCGCTATTATTATTGAATTGCGTTGGGTTATTAATAACAAATTTCATAAGTGAATATATGTATTGCGAAGGTACTGTGAATATCCCGAGTTCCTTAAATATCTGCAAAGTGATCTTGGGTGGTTTCCAGGTATTATACTGCTTACATGCTTTTCTTTGATGACCTCTCTTAATGACGAATTACCCCAAAATATGATGCCACACAAATGCAGTGAAATAGACATAGTAGGCTAGTTTACTGATATGTTTATCCCCAAAGTTTGCAACAACTCTAATAGCACAAGTATCTGAACGTAACCATTTCAGCAAAGCATCAATGTGTTTCTCCCAATTCAATTTATCATCAACGCCCACACCCAGAAATTTTGAATATTCTTCCTTAGCACCAGAATTCTGTTCAAAGTATATATTTATCAATGGTGTTATGCCATTTACTGTACAGAATTGTATATACTATGTTTTGTTTTCCAAATTTAGTGGCTGTTCATTTGCAGAGCATCACGTAATAATTTTCTGGAAGCCATTATTTACAATTTCCTCAGCTGATTCTCGTTTCTTGGGTGTGATTAGTATACTTTTATCATCAGTAAAAGAACTAGCTTTAAACCTTCGTGAATACAGAGTGGCAAGTCCTCAATATACATTAAGAACAATAAGGGACCCAAGATTGAACCCTGTGGGACACCATTCTTGATACCTCCGCAGTTAGAGGACTACGCTGATTTTTGCTGGCTATCTGTACTGTTAATTTGAACCTTCTGCATTGTTCCAGTTAAATATGAATTAAACCATATGTGCACTGTCCCATTCATACCACAAGACTTGAGATTCTGTAGAAGAATTTCATGATTCACACAGTCAAAAGCCTTCGACAGGTCACAAAATATTTCGAGGGTGATGTTTGGTTATTCAAGCATGTAATATTTGATCAGTGAAAGCATATATGACATTGTCTGTTGAAAAGCCTTTGCGAAAACCAAGCTGACTTGTTAGTACTTCATTTATACAAATATGAGACGCTACTCTATACTGCATTACTTTTCAAGAATTTTGGATAAAGCTGCCAGAAATGAGATCAGGAGGTAGTTGTTGGCATCAGACCTATCCCCTTTTTTATGCAATGGTTTAGCAACAGTGCATTTCAGGCTATTTGGGAAAATACCCTGTTTCAGTGAGCTATTACATATGTGGCTGAGAATTCTATCTTAGCTTTTAGTACTTTGTTGGAAATGTCATCAATTCCATGTGAGGTTTTACTTTTAAGTGAATTTATTGTTTTCATAATTTTAGTAGGAGATGTGGGTTGAATTTCAATTTTACCAAATTGCCTCTTCCATATACTGCCTTGCATTTTCTAATGAATGGCTAAACCCTATTTTCTATGCAACACTTAAAATGATTATTAAAAATGTTTTCTACTTTTGACTTTTTGTTAAACTTGTAATCGAGTTTGATAGAAATACAGTCTTTCTGTGCAATCAGTTGCCCTATTTCCCTTTTAACAACAATATTCCAAATTGTTTTAATTTTATCATCAGATGTGCTAATCTAAGACATAATGCACATACTTCTGGACTTTTTAATAACTTTTCTTAATACAGTGTGGTAGTTTTTTTAATGTTTCAGTGTTTCTGGATAATTACTCCTAACTATAAGAAACATTTCCCTTTTCTGCTTACAAGATATCCCTTTAGTAAGCCTTGGCAATTTAGATGGTTTCTTACGATTACATTTCACTGTTTTCTTACGAAACAGTTTACAAGTATATTCACAAAGGTATCATGAAATAGATTAAATTTTAAATTAGCATCAGGTTCCCTGTACACCTTGCCCTAATCTAACTGTTGCAAGTTTTCTCTAAAATCTTCAATTGTTAAACCATTAATTCAACACATTTTGGAGGACTGTTCTCCATAACTGTAAGGAACTATGTCATATAATGAAACTAGCTGTGCATCATGATCAGTCACGCCATTCTTAACAGGAAAGGTTTTTATTCAGTTAAATTTATCTTGGTCTATAAAAACGTTATCTAACTGTGTGCTGCTTTCCTGTACCAACAAAGTAGGAAAATCAATAACAGACATCAAATTGATAGAAACAAGTATAAGTTCAAGGTAAAAACAATTAATTTGCTTCCATCTATGTGACAAATAACACAACAAAGAATCAAAGTTTTTTTCAAAAATAGCTGAAAATTTCCCAATGGGGACCAACACACAGCTAGAACTATAAAAATACTGTTGTTCCATTTAAGCTCCCATACACATGCTTCTATTGTTGCTCTACAAAAATTTTTTTGCTTCTAAATTTTTCACACTATGACAGATTTTAACACACATGGTAACACCACCTCTCTCCATAGTGTTTCTATTACATGGGCTGAAAGCTTATATATCCACCTACATTTACCTTCTCCATATCTGTGACTATATAATGGTCAGACAGGCAGAGTACATCTACTCAACCCTCAGTTTCTAAATCTTCCAAACAAACAGGAAGCTCATCTACTTTGGTTTTAATCCTCTCATGTTCTGATGCAATATACCAACTATTTTTCACTGTGATTTTTTAAGATTCTTGTAATATTTAAACATCTCTAGTACCTGCCTGTTTGAGCTTCCCATTAAGCTGATAGTTACACCTCGCAGAAGGAATTTGTAGTACATCATACCGTAGCTGTTCCACCAGATGCATAACATTATTTTTTGTAGATGCATTCAGTACAGGGGGTTGCTGCTTTGTTTGGTCTTTATCATTCATTTCTTTTCCTTGTTTAGCATAAAGATACCATTACTCATCACCAATAATTATACAGTATAGGAATGGTCATTATTGTTCACGAGCCAATTGATGACAAGCAAGTGGAGACGCATGTATGGCCATCTGCTGATTTTTGTGAATGTGGCTTAGAGGAGTATCTGAACATTCTTCACTGTACGCAAATGTGGCACAATGGTGAAATGGTGAAATGATCACAGTTCATCTCATTTGACAGTTCTCGAACACAGACGTGGGTCGCTGTGGATTAACGCGTTAGAACGATTTTCGCCACATCCCAAAGGTTTTCCTGGAGAGTCACTAATGTGAAAACGACCCTCCTTAAAATGAGAAAATAATTTTCTTGACGTGATCTGTCCAGTGATATGAGCCCAAATCATAGAACAAATGTTTCCGGCTGCTGTCACCCCTGTTCTGAACTCAAACAGAAGAATATGTCGAAAACATTCCGATTTCTCCATTTCCTAGCGTCCACAACCCACTCACTATCTCCAAATGACAAAATGATATTATGTAAACTCAAAAAGCAACAGTGAACTACAAATAAAAAATGAAAGTTGATAAATAAACCCAATGTAACCGGAATACCAACATACAAAACAGAAACACTACAAAGTTATGCACCGACCTAATATTAAAAATAAATTGACGTAATTTGTCAAGGCCGTCTTTCTGTGAACGGGTTACATGTTTTTTGCATTCCTAGTTATTTTTGATCTTCCACACACCCACCCACAAAAATAAAGGATCTAGTCGACGCCATAAACCGTTCAACGGCTTACACGATGAACTAAAGTAATGAAAATAGTATTTTCTCATGATATTCTTCACGGGTTTGCAGCCGGATCATTTCGTCCTCCAGACACAATATTTCGGCGGACCAGCTGGCCGCCATCCTCAGGTGAGTTAATGCTGGTGCACTGCCTCGCCGGAACTGAGTTCCAGCCACAACGACGGAAACCTTTATACACCACAAACCGTTCACCGCGCGTGCGCGAGAAGATAGCGCCTCCTGGCGGTAAGAAGACACGCAGCGCGCCGGTGGAAAAAGACGGCGGAAACGATAAATCGCATCAGGAAGGATCCAAAGATCGAAAAGAAGAACGTTTTTGTTTAATGTCCGACAACATCGGATTCCATATTTTGCTTAGAGGAAAACCTCTATCCCTGTTAATAATATTGCTTGCTAATCTGATTTCAATAGATTCTTTAAGAATACATTCCCAATAGCGAGAAGCAGGAGAGATCAATTGTGTCCTGTCGTACATCATTCTGTGTCCCTCGTTAAGGCAATGTTCCGCCACTGCAGATTTCTCGGGCTGGAGCAACCGAGTGTGCCGATGATGTTCCACACACCGGTCCTTAATCGTTCGAATAGTCTGACCAATGTACTTCTTTCCACAGTGACACGGGATTTCATATACACCGGGTTTCCTCAAACCCAAATTGTCCTTAACTGAGCCGAGAAGGGCTCTAGTCTTGGCCACCGGCGTAAAAACACTTTTAATATCATATCTCCTTAGAATTCTTGAAATTTTAGATGATATACTTCCCGCAAAGGGTAAATAAGCAACAGCTACAAAAGTATCCTCTATAGGCTCGCGTGACGGACCAAACTGAAGAGCACGGCATATTTGTTGTTCCGTATATCCATTCTGTTTGAAAACAGTTTTCAAATGGTCAAGTTCTTCTTTCAAATGTTCCTCGTCAGAAATGGCATAAGCTCTTTTTACCAAAGTCCGCAAAACTCCACTACGTTGGTGTGGTGGATGACAGCTGGTCGCATGAAGATAACGGTCAGTATGAGTAGGTTTCCGATACACACTGTGTCCGAAAGTCCCATCGTTCTTTCTTTCAACCAAAACATCAAGAAATGGAAGTTTGCCATCACTTTCAATTTCCATGGTAAACTGAATGCTCGGATGTAGACAATTAAAGTGATCCAAAAAACGATTCAAGGCATCAATTCCATGCGGCCAAACCATAAAAATGTCATCAACATATCTGAAAAAACACTTAGGTTTGGCCGCATGGAATTGATGCCTTGAATCGTTTTTTGGATCACTTTAATTGTCTACATCCGAGCATTCAGTTTACCATGGAAATTGAAAGTGATGGCAAACTTCCATTTCTTGATGTTTTGGTTGAAAGAAAGAACGATGGGACTTTCGGACACAGTGTGTATCGGAAACCTACTCATACTGACCGTTATCTTCATGCGACCAGCTGTCATCCACCACACCAACGTAGTGGAGTTTTGCGGACTTTGGTAAAAAGAGCTTATGCCATTTCTGACGAGGAACATTTGAAAGAAGAACTTGACCATTTGAAAACTGTTTTCAAACAGAATGGATATACGGAACAACAAATATGCCGTGCTCTTCAGTTTGGTCCGTCACGCGAGCCTATAGAGGATACTTTTGTAGCTGTTGCTTATTTACCCTTTGCGGGAAGTATATCATCTAAAATTTCAAGAATTCTAAGGAGATATGATATTAAAAGTGTTTTTACGCCGGTGGCCAAGACTAGAGCCCTTCTCGGCTCAGTTAAGGACAATTTGGGTTTGAGGAAACCCGGTGTATATGAAATCCCGTGTCACTGTGGAAAGAAGTACATTGGTCAGACTATTCGAACGATTAAGGACCGGTGTGTGGAACATCATCGGCACACTCGGTTGCTCCAGCCCGAGAAATCTGCAGTGGCGGAACCCTTTGCGGGAAGTATATCATCTAAAATTTCAAGAATTCTAAGGAGATATGATATTAAAAGTGTTTTTACGCCGGTGGCCAAGACTAGAGCCCTTCTCGGCTCAGTTAAGGACAATTTGGGTTTGAGGAAACCCGGTGTATATGAAATCCCGTGTCACTGTGGAAAGAAGTACATTGGTCAGACTATTCGAACGATTAAGGACCGGTGTGTGGAACATCATCGGCACACTCGGTTGCTCCAGCCCGAGAAATCTGCAGTGGCGGAACATTGCCTTAACGAGGGACACAGAATGATGTACGACAGGACACAATTGATCTCTCCTGCTTCTCGCTATTGGGAATGTATTCTTAAAGAATCTATTGAAATCAGATTAGCAAGCAATATTATTAACAGGGATAGAGGTTTTCCTCTAAGCAAAATATGGAATCCGATGTTGTCGGACATTAAACAAAAACGTTCTTCTTTTCGATCTTTGGATCCTTCCTGATGCGATTTATCGTTTCCGCCGTCTTTTTCCACCGGCGCGCTGCGTGTCTTCTTACCGCCAGGAGGCGCTATCTTCTCGCGCACGCGCGGTGAACGGTTTGTGGTGTATAAAGGTTTCCGTCGTTGTGGCTGGAACTCAGTTCCGGCGAGGCAGTGCACCAGCATTAACTCACCTGAGGATGGCGGCCAGCTGGTCCGCCGAAATATTGTGTCTGGAGGACGAAATGATCCGGCTGCAAACCCGTGAAGAATATCAGCAGTTATTACGCCGGGAAAGTCTACGAAATCACAGTATTTTCTCATTGTTACCAGACTCACCATAAGGATTCCACGGAAACACGAAAGGTGTGTTGACGCACTTACTCGCCGTTTTCAGTTTACCCGCGTGCAATATTCTATTTCCCCATTCGAGTTGGACACAAATGACAAAAATGGCGTTGACAAACTCCTAGAAAACGAAAATGTGTACATCGAAGGAACATGTAAGCTGTACATATCTTATTAGCGCAGGGTCATACATATTTGATCATACTGCTTAAGAACACAACTATCAGGGCGATCCTGCAATCATGCATGACGATCACAGATTCTTTACATCGGACGTCGTCTTGGGTAACAGATAATTCGAAGTTTTGTCGCAACTGACCAAGAGATAACGGAAATGCAAGCGCCATCCTATTACATTTTACATTCGCAGTGGGGAATTGGGCTTGTGAAACGGAAATTGCTCAGCATCCTTGGAGAAAGCAGTGGGTAATCTGAAAAGTGGGCGAACAAAATGGTTCAAATGGCTATGAGCACTGTGGGAATTAACATTTGAGGTCATCAGTTCCCTAGAACTTAGAACTACTTAAACGTAACTAACCTAAGGACAGCACACACATCCATGCCCGAGGTAGGATTCGATCCTGCGACCGTAGCGGTCGCGCGGTTCCGGACTGAAGCACCTAGAACCGCTCGGTCACACCGGCCTGCTAAAAGTAGGTGAACAAGCGGTGTTCTGACTTTGCGGGAACCTGAACAGCATAGACTAGGTGATATGGATGTATCCTTCACACGAATGTGAAAGCACCCTAAGCTCAAGCCCAGACCAGCAAGTCCACAATGGAGACCGCCAAAAGAAAATCCGAGCTACCAATCCCAGAACGTAGCTCAAGTGAGTGAGACACATACCGATATAGACTAACGGGGGATACTGGACGTTAACAAATGAGCGAAGCACATCTAGTCACAGGTTTGTTTCACACGCGAGAGAGCGCTGCGGAGGTGTTGAAAAACTTCGAATCGCACACTCTTGAAAATAGGCGCCCGCTATTCTGCGAAAGGTTACTAACCCAAGAAACATAAATAAATTAAGAATCTCCTACCTAACGCTGTCGTGGGAACCGTAAAGACAAGGGACTAATAACTTCATGGATCTACAAACAAACTTACTCGACTAGGACAAATACGCTCCCAGAAGATCGGAAAAGAAAGAAGGAAATCTGTGCCCTGGTTAAGTGAAGAACAAAAACAGATCACTAACCTCAGAAACGCTGTATATCGAGCATTCAAAACTGCGCCCCATGCCCGAAAGTCTTACTGCTTACAAGCAGACGCGGGAGAGAGAGTCAAGCTGTGAGAAGTGCAAAACTCAGGCACGCCCATACATTAAACGACAACAGAAATAGGTCAGCTATCCTATGGGGAAAATCTGTATGGCCTTGGTATGGGCTAAGTGAAAGCTGCAGCTGATCCAGTTGTCGTAGCCAAAGAACTGAACCGGTACTTCACATCAACTACAACCACGATTGAACCACACACACGAAACAGGCTTACTGATTTCTTAATGGGAGTAAAATAAAAAATTCTATCTGAAGTATGTTACTTGCAACACCGTCAAATAAGCAATCATGCGTATCAAATCAGCATCTACTAGACACGGTGACATCACGGTCCAAATGATGAAACTTATTATTGACGCACTAATGCCCGCTGCAACATATTTTCTAAGACTCCTTAACCACAAGTGTTTTCCCAGAGGCCAGGAAAAGAGACTAGTTAAGCCACTACCTAAAAAGAACGTTGCCACAGCGCCCTCTCATTACCGACCTATTTACATCCTTCCTGTACTGTCCAAAGCCTTAGAATATATAGTCCACGATCAGCTAACAAATTACCTAACACCAAAAAAACATACTACACGACTGGCAATCAGATTTCCGTGAACATCGCAACACATCTGCCTTAATAAAAGTAACAGATGCCCTGAATGTGACTGTGGATGCACAAGAGATAACTGTGCTTCTTAGATGTCAGCAAAGTTTTCGACAATGTCAACTTCGACACTTTACTTAGTAAATTCAGGAGCCTATACTCCACGCGAAGTGCAGTGTAATACAGTCCCAATGGAGGCAGGTAGTATCCGACGTCCCCCAACGTTCGGTGTTAGGTCCTATATTCTTTTCACTGTATGTCAGTGAGGTGTCATTAGTTTCATCCTGCTGCAAATACCACACGTACACTGATGACCTCCAGCTGTATGCAAGTGCAAAACCATTAAAGTGAAGACAGCTATCGAGAATATCCGAACCCGTAGCGGTACTGGTTGGTCATTCTAGGCTCATTAGCCCGAATTATCGAAAATCCCTACCAACTTTAAACCTAAATGAGGCAAATACCAACGTCTCTCCTTCAGCAAAGAGCCTATGAGTAATAATAGGTGAAAACCTTCAGTGGACTGCACACGTAACTGCAGTTCGCAAGAAGGCATCAGTATTTCTCCATGGAAAAAAAAAAATTATAAATGTAAAAACACTTCTACTACCAGCAGATTTGAAAAGAATGGACAATTGAGAACGAGAGAGATTCTTTGTAGATTATAATGTACACATCAAAGAAAGTTTTGCATCACCCTAGTTCCCAGAACTCCTGAAGATAGACGTTGACTGTGGAAATTGTATCACAGACACAGTCCCTTTGCCTGTTCAGAGATGTCAAACCCGCCCAAAGATGTAAACAACCACGCAAAAGCAGCACGTATTAGACGGAGACGGTCAATACCACGGTTCGATTGCGTCCGCATTGTTACTTTGTACCAGGAAGGGCACTCAACAAGGGAAGCTTCCAGGCGTCTCGGAGTGAACCAAAGCGATGCTGTTCGGACATGGAGGAGATACAGAGAGACAGGAAATGTTGACATGCCTCGCTCAGGCCACCAAGGAGCTGCTACTGCAGTTGATGACCGCTACCTATGGATTGTGGCTCTGAGGAACCCTGACAGCAACGCCACCATGTTGAATAAAGCTGTTTGTGCAGGCACAGGACATCGTGTTAAGACTCAAACTGAGCGCAATAGCCTGCATGATGCGAAACTGGGCATGGCAAGGTCCATCTTTGCAACCACGATACCACGCAGCACGGTACAGATGGGCTCAACAACATGCCGAATGGACCGCTCAGGATTGGCATCACGTTCTCTTCTCCAATGAGTTCCGCATAAGCTTTCAACCAAACAATCGTCGGAGATACGTTTGGAGGAAACCAGGTCAGGCTGAACACCTTAGACACGGCTGTACGATAAGTGAATGCCATCCTCCGACCAATAGTGCTACCATATCGGCAGTATATTGGTGAGGCATTCGTCTTCATAGACAATTCGCGCCCCCCATCGTGCACATCTTCAGGATAACGACATAGCTTGACTAGAGTTGCCAGCATGTTCTCCAGACATGAACCCTATCGAAGATGCCTGGGCAGATTGAAAAGGGCTGTTTATGGATGACGTGACCCACCAACCACTCTCAGGGATCTACGCCAAATCACCATTGAGGAGTGGGACAATCTGGACCAACTGTGCCTTGATGAAGTTGTGGATAGTATCCCACGACGGATATAGGCATGCAAACAAGCAAGATGACGTGTTGCTGGGTATTAGCGGTACCGGTGTGTACAGCAATCTGGACTACCACCTCCGAAAGTCTCGCTGTATGGTGTTACAACATGGAATGTGTTGTTTTCATGAGCAATAAAAAGGGCTGAAATAATGTTTATATTGATCTCTATTGCAATTTTCTGTACAAGTTCCGGAACTCTCGGAACTGAGGTGATGCAAAACTTTTTTTTATGAGTGTATAACCTGCCTGAGGCCAACATCGTCATCAATGTTAAACAACAAAAATCTCATGTCCAACCTGTCTGTCAGCTGTTCGGAAAGATCCGTTCAGGCTCCTGAACGCCCACGTCACTTCGCCGAAATTCGATTATTTGCGCGAACCGTGCTCGTAGGTGTTATCATTTCATGTCTACCACCAAGTTCCGAAGTACAACGTCACCCGTTCCAATTGCAGGATGCCTATCTAACGGTTGCCAGGGCCAATAAAAATTTGATTTTCAATATTTCATGTAATCTTAAAAAACGTTTTCATGATGTACTCATTAAGAGGTATGATCTTTTACAAAAGATTCAGAAGACAAATATTACAGTTAGAAACTGGGTATATGTATAAATTGGTATTACTGCATCATTAAGTTGGTCGAAGCAAAAGGCCAAACATTCAGGACGTTAAACATCTTGGGGATAAGAATACCTACCACTCATCCGTCCTTTGCAACAGAATATGGCTTCTCTACCAAAATTGTTTCGCCTGGAGGCGTTAGGTAACTCAACAGACACACACACTTAAGTTAGTTGGGTACTGTGGTTTCTCTTTGATTTACGGAATCCCGTCTAATTTAAGGTCCAACACGAGAACTGCTTCTTCAAATATTCTGCATTATTGCTTGTACTGCAACAAACAATCCGCAAACCATTGTACAGTGTATGGCGAAGGGTATATTGTACTAATTAGTGTTTTCTATCCTATTTTATTTGTATACTGAGCGATGGATAAACGGTTATCTACATGCTTCTAAACCCGCCCTAATCTCTTCTCCCTAAGCGGGATACACTACGTGGCGGCAGAACGGTCGCGGTCTTTCTCGAATCCGTGTTATCTAAATTTCTAACACAGAACTTCACGATAACTAGTCACCTTTCTTTGAAAGAGTCCCATCAAATGGCTCTGAAGGTGTGTGTTACACTTTCATATGGGTTTTTCCGGCATGGCACGACTCTGAACTCGTCAGCTTATGTTGACAAGGACTACAGACGGTGGAACAATTAACAGAATTGGCGCACTGACATCTTATACCAAACTGCCTTTACAGACAGAATGCACTGTCTCAGAACCCCTGCAACAAATCTAAAGTCTCTCATTCGCTTTTCCTAATTGCGTGTTCGTCCCATTTCATATGGCCTCTCGGTACTATCTTAAATCGGTATGTACGCGGCAGCTTGCTTACCAACGTGTTACAAAGAGTCGGACATAAAAACGGGATTTTCCAGTGCTTATATTTCGGGTTTCGTTGGTGACAGAAACGCAGGTCAAGTGTTTTGGATAGCCCTTAGGCCAGGCTAGGTTAGGTTAGGCAGTATTCATATACCAAACAGAAGGATCGTCTTCTTGTCACTATCGTACAGTACACGGTCCGCTTGCTTAGGCAAATTGAACACACGCTTGGTTATTTTTGCGTCTGATGTGGTCTACGGTGAGCCTGATGGCACAGCAAATGGCTGTAATTTTTACGAAATAGTCCTACGAGTCCGATCTCGAAGAAAGTTTAAAATTTTCTAGATATATTAATCAATTTCCGAGATACAAAGTCATTCTATTTGTGCATGTAAAATGCGGTGAGGCGAAAACGTAACTTCTAAAGTGACGCAGAACGGAGAAATATGATGTAAAGCGTCTCTGTTATCATCATCAGAACAGTTCTGTGGAACCCACGTTGTAGTACCGAAACCTATGCGAAATTTTAGTGTACGTAAAATCCGGTCTGAGATGGACAATTAGTTTTGCATTATTTCAGTTTCACACAAGTAAACTACCAAAATTTTATTGACACAAAGTTCTCTTCATATGAGAGTCATGCCCTGCTGTGGCAACGGAAAGGAAGGGAACCAGCAGAAGAATGCTCCTATCGGTGCTCAGAAAGACGGATATGCTCCTCTTTATTAGTGTAAGAGAGAGAGGGACTCAGTGACAGTTTAACATAGCTGACAATGAGAGAATATTTATAGTAAAAAGAGAGATTTTTTCAATGGGAGAGGAATAAAGGGAAGGAGAGTGTGGAAGTGGGTGAGAACCTGTGATAATTAGACACAGTCTTTAAAAATGACAATGAGAAAGAGAAAGAGAAAGAGAAAGAGAGAGAGAGAGAGAGAGAGAGAGAGAGAGAGAGTGTGCCAGTGAGGAGACAGCAGCAGTGGCAAGGACTGAATTAGAAAGCAGCAGCTATAGAGAGAAGAGGGAGACAGCGACAGTACACAGTAGCAGTAGGACATAATGAAGTCAACTGTGGCTGTGAGACGGGGGACAGTGACAGCTGGAGAGCCACAACGAGAATGACTAAGAGTTGGACCAAATCAGTGAGGGAGAGGATGGGCAGTTGGGAGTGGATGGGTATGAGCCTCTTAACAGTGATGGACCAGTGGGTTAGGGGAGCTTGTGGGGAAGGTGAGTTGCATGTTAAAAGAGAGCGAATATGTTCACATGCCAATATTTTTGTGAACATTTTTGAAGGTGTTAAGGAAGTAGAATGATGTATTTGTTACCCCACATTTCAGATGGAGTCTTTTAATAAAGAGGAGCATATTCACCTTTTTTGTGCTCCAATTGGAGCATTTTTCCACTGGTACATATATGATGTTACCTGGTCAATATGTTCACCACTACACAACCTTGTAATCTGACACTATCAGGTCACTCCTCTTGTTATAGACATTATCTTCCATTTATTCTCATTTAATAAGAGCTGCTGTGCCTTTCATTACACAAAACAGGTAAGCTTACAAAGCTTTCTACACTTGTGGCCATTCAATCACCATTCTTTTCTGTAGAATCGTCTACGAACAGTCAGATGCAAATCACCAGAGGGGGGGGGGGGGGGGGGGGGGGGAGAAAAGTTATTTAGGGCTGCAATGTTGTCCATGTCACAGGTCTGCCAAAAATAGCATGCTCTGGGAAAGGTCTACTCAAAGTATATGCCCATCAATGCATGCATGTCTGAAGGAACATACACGTAAAAATGTATTACAAGCCTAGACGGGTAAAACAATGATGATGATGATTATGATGATGAACAGGTAGTCTCGTTCTCCCTATAGCCAGAATCCAAGTAATGTTATGAGCATTAAGGGATGTAGACAGCATGGCACATGGGGGTTTAGATCGGTCTGAGGAGCATGCATGTATAGCTGATGTGGTTACAGCAACTTCTCATGGTAAGTGGGAAAGCCAGGTTCGAGTTGAAGACCAGCATAAATTTTCCATGTGTTACTAATAATTATCATATCTATATCTAATACAGCTGATGTCATAGAATTTGCATTCAGCAAATACATTTTGTAATATTTAATACAGCAGCGAATCAACAATGTCTGTTCCTTCAGGCACAAGGCATCATAAAATATGAAAAGGCTTAGCACATTACATTGATCTACCATTGTATCATTTTTTTGTATTTATCAACTGAGTTTTCCTTCTCGTCCCACAGCTTCAATACACTGTTTCTCTCCAATTTTCCACTCTTGGCAGAAGTTCCCTTTTGTGACCTACCAGAGTAACTAATATGGACCAAGAGTTATGTCTGGATGCTCAGTCAGAAGAACATTCCCTGCAAGATGCTAGTGCCATTTGCAGTCTCTCATTACAATATACAATTTTTTATTCCTATGAACAGCAGTTCCAGTAATAGCCATGCAGTTAATATAATCAGCACATAATCAAGTTCGACAGTGATCTCCCTTGCATCTGATGGCAGTTAACTCCAAAACAGAATTAAAAGTCTCATAATACCATTGCAAACAGGTTTTTACAACATTAGTCAGCTCTAAATTTTCCAACATTTTGAATTCAATCAGTACGAGCACTGTAATATCCAAATCAGCTTTTGGTATTTCAACCATTTTATGTATTTCGTTCTGACATGAGAGTTACCTGCTGCTTCGACTACAGACTCAAATCAGGTATACAACAAATAATATGAGGATACAAGCTAAACTCCACTGAAAAGTCTTAAGGATTACAGTACAAACAACAACATATTTCAGTCTGAACCACACTTCCATTTATTCTGCTTCAGTAAAAATTGCAGCCTCTACTAGTGTTAAATTAGTATTGACTTGTGAGACACCAGTTATCACCTAATATTTGCATAATTCTTGTGCAACACCAGTGCATAGAGCATTCTGAAGTCCTCTAATTATGAAGATAAATTTTTGTAAGGATCAAAACAGCCATTTACTTGCCATAAGTAATGAAGGAATATACAGTAGAATATCAACAGCAGCTCGATTATTTATTGGAACAAAGAAACCTTTGCTCAAAACTAGTAGCTTTTGAATCAGCCTATAAGTGAATAGTTTGCAATTGTTCTTAGAGAAATGTAAGAAAACATATGCTCTTGGCTAATATCAGGAGCAACTTACTGAAATAATGTAAATAGTTGCTTATCTAACAGCTAACGTATTGTGTTAAATGTTCTGCATCCTTTGTGTGTGTGTGTGTGTGTGTGTGTGTGTGTGTGTGTGTGTGTGTGTGTGTGTGTGGGCGGGCGTGCCCACGAATTCTTAAGGGACCAAATTGCTGAAGTCATCTGTCCCCATCGTTATGTCATTTTGAAAAGTATGGAACACTGGACGTAAATCTGTTGCTGCCAAAACTTAACTGAGTAACCGTGACATCTACATACCAGTGCTTGCTCAATGCTCCTTTCCTCCCCCCCCCCCCCCCCCCCCCTCTTGGTGGCCAACAGAAGAGATATACAAAAATATAAAACTTGTTACGTTATCCAGCAAGATACAGATGGAGATGGAAAATGGATTTCTTAACTTTTAACAGTACTATGACGACTTTTAAAAAACTGGACATGTAGGATAAGAACTATCCTCACTCTTGACGTTCATTCAGATTAAAAGCAGAATTCTTGACAAACAGCAACTGAATAATATACAAGGAACAGTGACTTTTCCAAAAGTAAAAGCAGCGGCTTTTCTCCAAAACTACAGACCAGTACCTAAAATAACTAAGAAGTAACTCTCATAATTGTGAGTCTGACTAGATTGGTCCTAGTTACAACTAGTTGTTGTATACTCTACAGAAGTAGCTGGCAGTGGTTGCATCTGCCAATTAATGTACCATACAATTAGACTACTTCTACATTCCTGAAGGCTTTCCATCATGATGGGATTCATGAAATGCAGTTCACGAGAGAATGAATGAATATAGATCTACCTCAGAAATATAGGATGAAAAGTAGTACACCTATCCACTTGCAGACACAAATGGATGTAACTTTTAAATTGATTGAATGTAAGTCTTAGATACTTGTTTCGTGGGGAAAGTTATGACAGTAATATAGTGTACAACTAAAAAATTCTTGAAATATAAAAGGAGCATTTTTAGGGAACTTTTATGAGCTCTTTGTTTGTGTGTATCTAACATTTTCTTCATGCACAGAAGTTTGTTACTGTAAACCGTTACTATCTTTTGTGTGTTTCATTTCAGTACTTCTCCACCATAAAACAAATTAATCATTTATCACTTTACAAGAGCTATGGGCTCTAAACATTTTCTTGTCAACCATAACATCTTACATATAGTGAAGTGAGTGTTGTCAAAATGTCAGCCACAAAGCACACAACTATTATGAACTGAGGAAACAAGTGGCATTAAAAAATAACAACAGGTTATGAAGCACAAGACTAAAGCAAAACTAATTAGTTGCTGCAGAGAGCATCAGCCAAAAACTGTATTATTATTCCATTCTAAATTATTATCCTTCGTTAAAGAAAACTAGTAATAGCATGTTAAAAGCATTACTTTCTCATCTTACCCTGTGAAGCTGCTTGGCTATGAAGCCTTGCTGTCACTGACCGAATGATTTCAATATTGTCATATGGTCTTGCTGAGAACTGTTTGAGTCTCTCGATCAAACTTTCGTTCAGGCTATCTCCTGACATAGTAAATGGTAGCAGATGTTCAGGACCTACAAGAATAATATGAAAATTCACATCACGGCATGCTATTTCTTGTTTCTATTATACATTTCACTGTCATCTGCTGGATAATTAATTCTCAATGATGAATAATTTTTGGTTTTGTGAAATAAGTGACAATACAGTAATAATTATTTAATGTAATCTGCTGGCTTTAATTTATTTATCGCATCACTGCACTCAACAATTTAAGAATCTCTAAATTCTCACATGAAATTTTATTTTCAAAAGGAATGTTCATATATCTGTCTCTAATCGCCTTGTGGAAACTACTACTGCAGACAGAATAATATTTTACCTTCAAAAATTTAGTAAAGTGCACGCCCAATTAATGAATGTCAGTTATATCAGCTGCAGAGCAGTTGACATTGCGCACCATGCGCTGTTCAAACGTTCAACTGACACTCTAGTGTCACAGCAGCCTGCTTAAATAGCCCGTGTTTCAGCTTATCCCTCCCGAACGCCAGGTGGCAGAGTAAGCCAGCACACTTGTTACTGTGAATTGATTTCGTTCACAGCAAAACTAAAGTCAACAAAATGGATTTTGCACTATTGCTACTGAGACTTTTTGTGGTTCCAAACTGAAAATTAAACTTCGCGTCATTATGGATTTGTTAGGCGTTATTATGGAGCTGATAAATTACAATCTGGGTAAGAAGTTTTTCCAAACGCTACTAAAACAAAGCTAAAATGTACGTCAAATATAAATAAAAACACAATATTTTTACAGATATTGCGAAGGCTAAAATACTTTGTTGAGCAATGACATTTCTGTGGTGTCAAATAACAGATATGTTTGCGAAGACTATCTAGCTTTATCAAAATAGGCGTTCGACGGAAAATGCTGTATCTCTCTGTTACGACAAATCCAGAAAATAAAATAATTTATAAGATGAATTTAGAACAATTGATCCTTAAGTAATCAGATTAACTTCAGCAACTTAAACTTGAACCGAAGACTTTCTTCATAAGCGATAACAGCTGGGTTTCTTTCTACATACTGAATCAATAATTTACATTGAATGACGATACGACATTCTAACTAGAAATTTGGGACCTTGACATCCGTTGTCCGTCGTAAATGCAAAACCGGTACCTTTGAAAGGCGCAAAATAATGAAACTTTCTGCTACGGAAGTTATTGTGTTTCTTATTTGACAGCAGTATGCTTTAATTGACCAACATACCTTATATTTTACTGGAATGTATTTTCAGTCTCATATTTTATTCACTGTTTGTACTACATATATCGCCCTTTCAAAAATTTTTCGCCCCACATTGTGTCACATCTTTCTGCTGTTTTGTCAACACGCTGTGACTAATATCTTTGCCTTTGCCCGTTCGTCTGTTTACAGAGCTGCAAACATTAGATTGCAGTTAACAAAAATCCCCACTTTCAAGTATATGAAGTTGATTGCAGTAACTGTTTTCAGGTTTTTTTGTTTGGTACATTGTTGTAAACTTCTCATTTGCACTCGTCGTAATATCAGTGACTCAGCGCCGTAAGCCTTCCAAGTTGAATACGTTATTAGTGTAACAGAGTTATTTGAGAGTAGATGAAATACTCTGAGCTAAAGAAGCAGCAAATAAACATATTAATATGAATAACAGCAATTCTAATTGGCGTCACAACAAAAGAGTGTTATCACACCGGTAATTCATGGGCGACAGAGAAAGCTAGAGATATTGGAAACGAGGTGTACTGGAAGTGTAGCTACCGTATTTAAGTTGGTTGCAATGAACGAATGAAACTGTGTAGCTGTAGCAGAAACATTTGTGTTTGAATACTGAAATGAAGGAAGCGCTTTGAAGGAAGATGCGTGTGGTGTTGTGGCAATGTTTACGTGCGATACGACAGAAATGTAGTAGCACACACGTATACACAATGCAGGAAAAATTTCAAAAGCATTTTCGTGCCGACTGTAGGTACAAAAAAAATATTGTGGAATTAGAAACATCTGCCTTAACTCATGTGAAATGTACACTCGAACATAACTATGAGAATTGTGAAAAAGTGTTATCAGAATTGACAACCGAACAGTTTCCATTATTTTTATATTTGTTAAATAGTAGAGACGTGCTAGTCAGGATCGAAAATATTCGTTTCTGGGAACAAGTGGACATTGAATGTTGGAGGAGGTTTAAAAACATGAGTCCTGAAGAAATTCTTAAAGTATTGGATGGATGGATGTATTGCCTCCCTAACAGAATAACACAGCTATTATTTTATTCACACACACTTAATAGAATGAAGCTCTGGTTTATATTCAGAGTTTTGTCTGTTCAGCAGTGGGTTCTATGTGTCTTTTTCATTGGTCTTGGAAAGAGGAATAATACAAAGTTAATGAGGAAAGCAGTTATGGCTTGTGACTGGCAAGAAATAGTAAATTGCTTGACACTGTTGGATTTGTGCATTGTTCTAAATGCAATCTACAAAACTAGTACAAGGGTTCAAGATTTAAGCCTGCCCGTTGCAGTAACTCAAAAATTTAAGAATGATTTGGATAATATTATCTTGGAAACTGACGTGTTTACAACAATAATAAAATTTCTTAGGCAGGCAGGATATCATGATAATCATCTGATGAATAACATCATTGAACTGATAATGTCACACCAGTCAGTATTAAGTACTATGAACTTTACTGCAGAAGTTCATCTTCTTGCATTCTATGCCGAAGCTCGTTTTTATGAACGTGATTTTATTTCAACTTTGATTGGTGAGTGCCTCAGAAATCTGGTGTTGCATGGCACTAAGACTTCTTTCAGATCTTACTTAACTGAACATCCAAGACCCAAGGATATAACTAGATTTTTGTGGGCGGTGAGTTACCTTGGTTGTGATTTAGATAAGAGAGACCTTGATGAAATAATTATGCCTCAGATTAAACAAAGAATGCTTCACCATGAATACCGGAATCAACCTGAAGAAGTAATTAGTAGTTTACTGTATCTCTGGATGCTTGGAGCAAGACCAGTAACATTATTTGAAAAGATGGTGACAGTTGATTTAATGCGAAGACTAAAAGGTAATGCTTTTATTTTAAATTAACATATTAAAACATGAAATTTTGTGCTGTTAAGATATTTAAGTGCTGTGGAATGTAATAAAATGTGGGGCAGCAGTTACAAAAAAGGATCAGAATACCACATATATTGGTAAGTTATCGAGTTACAGAAAAACATTTTGCCATAATTTCTTTAGATGCCAGGAAATTTTCACAGAACGTACACTGAATAGTGAGATCCAGAAAACTTGGGTGCTAATCCATCTCATAAAAACATATTTTCTGAGAAGATAGCCTAATTGGCATTGAAATTTCCTTCTTCAAGGTCAGTATTTTTAAGTGCTGAATATAAAGGACTATACTTTTTCACTTCTGCAAGCACGAAGGGGCTAATTCCAGATGAATTGATCAATATTGTAATGATGTGGTATGTAACTAACACAAAGGAACCAGAGCACTAACATCATTTCTTTGGTGATGTCTATATTATGTTTTAGAATTGGGTTATGGAGACAGACTTACATGCAACATAGCATGAGGTCCCAGTTAGGTTAGAAAGTAACAGTTTGGTTGATAGTTGGTGAAGCGATATCCAATGCTTCAGTGAATTCCTAATCCTGGTTTATACTTAACATAAAAGTAAAAAAAAAAAAAAAAAAAAAAATTAACATTTGTGTGCTATGCCCTTAAAAGTGGGGGATTTCCTTTTTAGTTTGCTATGTTCCTGCAGATGCCTTGGATAAGTAGCAGATGGTCCTGTTAGATTACATTTTAAATTCAAAGTTTTATTATATTGTTAGAAAATGTTATAATAGCTGATATAGTGAAATGGCTTTCTATATTGAACAGTATGAGCCACTGATATTTTATTTAAAGTGTATCATCACACCATATCTTGTTAGATAGTATCTGCGATGGTTTTATTTGTATGTGTTTTGTTGACAATATGTTTTTCTGTCTGGAGGCTTAGATCATCCAATGCTTCAGTGAATTCCTAATCCTGGTTTATACTTAACATAAAAGTAAAAAAAAAAAAAAAAAAAAAAATTAACATTTGTGTGCTATGCCCTTAAAAGTGGGGGATTTCCTTTTTAGTTTGCTATGTTCCTGCAGATGCCTTGGATAAGTAGCAGATGGTCCTGTTAGATTACATTTTAAATTCAAAGTTTTATTATATTGTTAGAAAATGTTATAATAGCTGATATAGTGAAATGGCTTTCTATATTGAACAGTATGAGCCACTGATATTTTATTTAAAGTGTATCATCACACCATATCTTGTTAGATAGTATCTGCGATGGTTTTATTTGTATGTGTTTTGTTGACAATATGTTTTTCTGTCTGGAGGCTTAGATCAAGTTGTTTACTAGTATTATGTACTGTAAGTTTAGTGGAGCTGCTGAGTATATTGCAGCTTATAATACTCCCATTCTGCTTTTACTGCTGCTCCAATCATCAGCACAGTACAATTCGATGTAATACTGCACTCTCCTTTTTTAAAAAAAGGAGAATAATAGATCAAATTGTTTGCAGTAATAGATTGAATTGTACTGCAGCTGAAAGTATAGGTTAGTATGTAAGATGAATGTTTGTGAGTTGGAGAAACCAACTAATATGTTATGACAACATTTTTTATATATATAGGCTATATATTGAGCATTCCATAATCACATCTGTGCCTTCAATGGAAATCCCAATTTTCTCGTTCTGCTGTGTTATTTTCAAGTTTTTAATATATTCGCTGGCATCAATAACTAGAACATCCCTATATAATACTCTCTGTTCACATGGTGATTTTTAGTTTTCCGATGTTTTCGTGTTATTAGTGACATCTATTGTTCATTTTTTTGAGGCTTATATCTCTTTGTGTTTATGATATTGGTTTATAGGTGCGGTATTGTGTTGTTAACTAATCCCTAATGGTTCTCATAAAATTTAAATTGTGCTTGGCTGAGCTTAACATTATTGCATGCGTAGAAGCACTATTTGCAAGAGTTGGAAGCAATTGTTAGATATTCAACCACCAAGTAATAATTGATATCTATAATAACATTCTTATATTTAGAAAATTACTAAAAGTAATGAAGTACGAGCATACAAGATTGAATATCAACTATCACATGGACACATCATTTCAGTGATATTTCGAAATTTTAACGACATCATTCAAATATTAAAAAGATACTACAGAACAAGTGTGTCCTGACATATGTTATTATAGTTAATTTGTTTAAGTTATGAAATCTGACTGACTCTCCCTTCTGGGAGCCAGCGTGGTTTCTGCGAGCTGTGATTGAACAATACTTGGTTCACCCTGTCTATTCATGGGGTTTAAAAGATAGGAGATAGCTACAGTTGGACTTGCTTTCTCTTATTTTGCCCATTTCATTTACATCTGTACTCCACAATACAACATATTTTGTGCGGTAGAGTGTACCAGTATTCCTTTCATAGATGGTATGTGGGAAGAAAGATCATTGGTAGCTCTCTGTGTGGGTCTGAATTCTTTGAATTGCAATACAGAGGTTACTATGGAGTATGTCTTTTTGGATGAGGTATTATAATTCTTGACTTGTTGTTGAAGGAGGGATCTTGATATTTTGATAGTAAGGTCCCACTGCAGTTGAGTATTCTGTGACACTCCCATGGTGACCAAACAAATTGGTGATGAATCATTCTGCTATTTGACTCTTTTTCTATCTCTTCCATTTTTCGAAATTGGTAAGGGTCCTAGACTGACAAACACTACTCAGGTATTGGTTGAACAAGTGTTCTGTAAGACAAGTTTTTGTGCATGAATTACACTTTGGTGGGAAGCCTAAATCTTCCACATGATCCATTTAAAACTGATCTGAGCAAGTACTTGAATGGAATATTCCATGTCAAATTAACACAATTTTAATATGGATTCTAACTCACCATTTTAGATTTTGAAGAAACTTGCTACATGTAGGTTAAGAAAAATACCTGGTTCTATTTAAATATGTCAACCTATTTTGAAAGTGCAGCAATGTGAAGTTGTTAAAAATTGTCCTAATTAAGCTAAAATGATGTGTCATTTTGCAGCATTTTTCATGAGGTTTGTTATTATATGCAACACAACACACAATTGAGATGAAAATTGTTTTTCAAATTTAAATTTTTAATTTATGAAAGAGCACATCTTAAAAAAAAGTGTACAACATGTCACATTGTTGTTAACAAGTTCCCTGGTTATGAAAGTCATATCTTCACACTTTAATAAAATTTCAAAAAGACATGTTTCACTAAAAAATTAAATTGTTGACAATTTGTAGCTTTAAGCAGAAATATACATAACACACCGATAAATAAATGTTCACTTTCTCATTAATTTATCTGTAGTATGTTTAAATTTTAACTAGTGACTATGATGGCTGATTAGATTACTAGAATGACTAAAAATATAAGTTTTTTTTTTAACAAATGTTCTAGGAAAGATCTTGTAGATAGTAAATGCTTTAGGATTAAAGGAGACCACTCACTAAAGGCAGAAAGCATTGATTTAAACTTATTAGCTTTAAGAGTTATCTTTTGGAGAGTTAAGAGTACATGTGCACCCCCCCACACCTCCCCGCCCCCCTCCCCCTTCACACACACACACACACACACACACATACCTGATAAGTCATCATGCTGTTTTAGTGGCATGTGTTGACTATGAATGTTGTCAGTAATTAACAGTTTCATTAATTTTTTGTGAGGTATTGGAAAGTAAAAACTTATCATCAATGTCATTACTCATTGTTTCAGTATTTTTTTCAAAATGTTCTCTTCAGAAACATGTCTACATTTTAATTACTCGAGATCTGTTAGGTGATATACAATGGTGCATTAAAAAATATATTAGACATTACTGTGTTGCTTCCTTTAAAAAAAATGCATTCATTCTGTGAAAAATATAAAGCAACTAAGAAATGTGGCTAATTGGATGTGTGTAATGTTTCCTAATATCCCAAAGATATCAGAAATTTGTGGTAACTGTAGGAAGCAGATTAATTGGGTTATCACTTGAAAAAAATAACTATTTGCTAATGCAGAGGATTCATCAGAAAATGAATGTGGGTCACTGGAATAATCTGTCACAGGCAATCTGAAAAGGGATTTTTCTTCAAGTATTAGAAAAAAATTAATGCTACTCATATTTTTGCTTGAATCTTGTAGTATAGTAAAGATAATATGTGAGCTCGTTGCTCCTAACTACATAGTACACATGGCAAAATGACTTTTGAAGGAAAGAGGTACATTAGAAAGTCCTGACCGAAAACAGTAAAGAATTTGTTACAAGATGTTGTGCAAATAATATATAACTCTTTTTATGGAATAACTGAAATAAGTAGAGAATGATGGGTAAGAGAGTCTGTATAACTGTGAAGAGGGAGAATGGAGACATAACAGTGATATCTAAAAGACATATTTTGTACACTTTAAAAGGATCATATAAAAATTTCAAAGATAAATTTCAAGATATGAAGATTGGGTTTTCTAAATTTGCAGAGCTGTGGCCAGCCATTTTGCAAGACAAAGCGGAACACTCAGTATGACATGTTTGCACAATACATCAAACTGTCAAACTCATGATAGAAAATACTAAGACCTATACGTTAACCTCAGGAGAATTGGCTGCTTATCAACACTGTTCGGCAAAACTGTTGCGCATTCCAGCGTCAGTTTATTATGGCAAACTGTAGTTCTTGCCCAGGAAACGATCCAATAAAAAGTACACCAGAGAATGCATTTGATAATAACATGGTTGAAAATATCACTTTTCGACAGTGGATTTCAGTAAACAGATGTAACTTAGGAACAATGCAGGAGACCTCACCCGAGTTATTGAATTATTTTCTGAAAAATTGACCACATGATTTTCTAGTTAAGCAGCAAAAGCTGTTATGTAAATGAAGTTAAGGAAAACTTCAGTGAAGGTGAATATGTTGTTACATGTGACTTTTCGGAGAACAACACTTTTGTGATCCAAAATGAGGCCCAGAGATATTGGTCATGTGCTCATGCCACAATGCATCCCTTTGTAAGTAGGAGAGAAGAAAACACAGCATATGAGCTGTGTCTCATAATTTCTAACTATATAGAGCATGACACCACAGCAGTTTACTGTTTCCAAAAAAAAGCTAATTCAGATTTTAAAAGCCAAATTTCAAATTGGTGTACAGAACATATACTACTTTTTGGATGACAGTGCAGCCCCATAAAAAAAATAAGAAGACTGTTGTAAACTTACATTTTCATGAAGAATATTTTGGCATCAAAACAGAATGGCATTTTTTGGAAAACAACCTTTTGATGATTTCGGTGCCACTGTTAAGAGAGCAACAAAAGCAAATCTGCAGAGGCCATATGATATCCAAATTCCTACACCGAAACAACTTTTTGATTGGGCAGTTAAAAGCATTACATGTGTACACTTAGATATTCAATGTAAGGAGTGAATTGTGAATTGTGTTTTATTCATCTCATGACGTACATTTGCAATCCATTTGGTTTGCGTACAGGAGACATGTCAAAAATTTATAAAACAATTACAATGATTTTTACATTAATTAATGATAGCACTATAATAAATAACAACACTATAAGGATATTTCTTGGAACATGTAACACATTGTACCCAGCTCAAATTTCCAGATTGTCCTGCATGAATTCATCCACTGAGTAATAACACTTCATTGTCAGTACCTCATATAGCTTTCTTTTAAGTGAACCTAAATTCATCTGCATCAACTTGTTCCCTTTTAATTTATTAAAAATTTTCATTCCCATGTATTGAGGTCCCTGGGCAAACAGTCTGAGGCGGTGGGTGGGGAGCATAAAATTTTCTTTGTTTCTGGTATCATGTGAATGGACAAAATGGTTTCCCTCAAATAAGTCGCGTCTGGAGTACAAAAATATAATAATCTCATATATGTATAAGGATGGCAGAGTTAATATTTTGAGTTTCCTAAATAATGGTCGACATGGTTCTTTGTGATTGGCAGTGCACATATTTCGTATGATTTTTTTCTGTATTTTTAGTATTCGCACTATGTTTGTCGAGTTACCCCAAAAAACAATACCATACCTAATAATGGATTCAAAGTAGCTTGTATATGCTACTTTCCGCGTGTCAATGTCCGTTGCAGTTGATAATATTTGCATTGGAAATGCAAAGCTGCTCAATTTGTTTGCAAGGTATTCAATGTGTGCCTGCCACCTCAAATTTTCATCTACTTTTAGACCTAAGAATTTGACTGAGTCAACTTCTTCTATAACTTGGTTGTTGTGTACAATCTTAATTTGCTCACATTTTGACTGTTTGGTTTTGAACTGCATCACGTGAGTCTTAGATATGTTTAGATTCAGCCCATTTAGCTGAAACCAAGTTTCTAAGGTACTGAGGGTACTGATCACAGATTTGAGAATTTTTTCTGAATACTGATCTTCAACTAAGACAGAAGTATCATCTGCGAACAGAACTGATGGGGAGCTGATATTTAATGGTAAGTCATTAACATAAAAGAGAAATAGGACTGGGCCTAATATGGAGCCTTGTGGAACACCCTGAGTAATTTTTTTTCCAGTCAGAAAAATAATATGCGCCATTTGAAGAAATGCTAACTCTTTGCTTTCTGTTGGATAAGTAGGATTTAAGCCATTGTAGGGCACTGCCGCCAATGCCATACTTTTCAAGTTTGTAAACAAGCAATGCGTGGTTTACGGAATCGAATGCCTTTGTGAGGTCGCAGAAAATTCCTGCCACCTTATTTCTCTTGTCTAATGACGTACTTATTTTCTCAATGAAACTGTTAACTGCATCTACGGTGTTTTTCCCTTGCTGAAAACCAAATTGATTGTTTAGAATAACAGAATATTTTGCAATGAAGTTTTGGATTTGAGCAACAGCAAGTTTTTCAAATATTTTAGATAGGACTGGGAGAATTGAGATAGGACGATAATTTCCCATGATCTCTCTTGATCCCTTCTTGAAGAGTGGTTTGACTTCAGCATATTTCAGTACCTCTGGGAAACAGCCCTCTTCAAAACATTGATTTATTATCTGAGCTAGTGGGTTTGCAATTCTATTGTGTACCACTTTAATAACTTTGGTGGGTATTCTATCCCAACCTGCAGATTTTTTGTTTCTTAATGTTAAAATAGCATTTTCTACATCCTCAAAAGAAACTTTTGAGAATTTTGTAAAGTTTTCAGAGTTTTTGCCTAGGCCAAAGGGATTTACTTTGTTGTGATAATCTGCTACATCTACATCAGATTTTGCTACATTTATAAAGAATTCATTAAAGTACTCTGGTATTTGAGTTGGATTTACAACAGTTTTTCCTTCAATGTCAATTTTTGGAATTTCTTGGTTACAGGCTTTAACACCTAACTCAGATTTAATGACTGACCACACAGCCTTTGTCTTATTTTTATGATTTAAAATTAACCTGTTGTTTGCCAGTTGTTTTGCTGCCTTGACAACTCTTTTAAATATGGTTTTATAGAGTCTAACATATTTAATGAAATTTATATCTTTATTATATTTTAGTTCTCTGTGCAGTTGCCTTTTCCTTACACTGGAAATTTTTATGCCCTGGGTAATCCACTTTACTGTATTTGTTATCTTATTGCTGCAGAGTCTAGGTGGAAATGTTTCATTAAAGTCTGCAAGAAAACTATTTAGGAATTTCTCAAAGTTTTTATCACTTGAGTTACCATAATCAAAAGGCCATGTTTTATCTCTTAGCTTCTCACTAAATGTTAGCAAGTTTTCTTTGCTAAAGTTCCTGCTCATATGGGTTCTTGTATGTGAAATGTTTGTGTCTGTCTGTGGCAGCTCAATAAACAATACATAATGATCTGAAATACCTAGATCTACACAAAATTTATACACATCTTCATATACATAATTAGTTAGAACATTGTCAATGCATGTTGCTGATTGCCCATTGTCCCTGGTAGATTCAAAGAAATTCAATTTGAAACCATATTTCTTAACTAAGTCAGTGAACCTTGAAGCTTGGCTACTATTACATGTGATATCAATATTAAAATCAGCAGCTATTACAACTTTTTTCTTTGTTTCTCTACAAAGGTCTTCTAGCATAATTTGAAGCTTAGATAAGAATAGTTCTGTTGTTGATGTCCCTGGAATTCTGTATATTGAGATTATTATAACATTTGCTAGCGAGTCCACTATTTCTACACAACAGCTCTCCAACACACATTCTTCATTTAAATAATTAAAACAGTTTCTGGTCTCATAATTTATGTCATTGTGTAGAAGTATACATGAGCCTCCACGTAACTTGTTTCTTCTACAAAAGCTACTTGCTAATCTGAAGTTCCCTATTTTGTTCAGAATTTTAATTGTCCCCTCAGTCAACCAGTGTTCATTTAAACAAACAACTTTAATATTTGCATATTCTGACAGAATGATTTCCAATTCATCTATTTTTGAGCTTTTATTATTAGAAGCATCAGTGTTTAAGCCATTTATATTCCAGTACATTCAAACTAAAGGATTTATAGAAGAGTGCTTTAGAGTCAGTTTCCTACTGACAGACAGACACAGAGGTTACATGTGTTTATACTGATAGCATCAAGAGCTCCAACAATATTGGCAAATCAACAGTATTATGAAAAGGACAGATTGATACTCGACATAAAGATGACATGCTGAGTTCAGACAAATGTAACAAAAAGATGTTACACATTGAGCTTTCAGCCAAAGCCTTCTTCAGGAAAGAAAACCCACACATTCATGCAAGGAAACACATCTGGAACACACATGACCTCTATCTCTGGCTTCTTTGGCCAGAATGCATAGGTATCACATTGAATGTAAACAGCAATCTGGAGTGGAACAAGGAGGGGGAGAAATACCAGGGCATGGGGGAAGTGGTAGTCAACACTGCCTGGTGGAACATGCAGGGACTAAATGATAGCTGGACAAGGCTGCCAGGTGCAGCATCTGGATGCTTTGGGGGAAAAGGGGTGGTAAAAGAAAAGAGCAGAGAAGGAGAAAAGACCAGTGGATGCATTGGCAAAGGGCAGAGCACAATGATAGTGTGGGGATGTGAATTGGAAGAAGATGGTGAAGACTTTCTTGGATATAAGAGAATCTACTTTGAAAAGTCACAAAAATCTCCAGAGAAACTGGCTTTGAGAGGTATTCGTGGATACATTACTGCCATCTGCAATAAGAAATGGTGGCTAGCTTATGTTTTAACAAAGCACCAGTGTCTCCTGTATGTAAGTAGGATGTAGGAGTGGACCCACAAAATTACTAACCAATATCGCTAAATTTGGTTTGCTGTAGAATCCTTGAACATGTTTTCAGTTTGAATATAATAAATTTTCATGAGACTTTGAAGCTCACTTACACCAATCAGCTTGTTTTTAGAATGCACCGCTCGTACATGATACAATTCCATATTTCTAGATTTCTGGAAAGCATCCATCACGGTCACCTACTGCAGACTGTTAACAAAGGTATGAGCATATGGAAAAGGTTCCCAGATATGCGAGTGGTTCTGTTTTCATAAGTAATAGAACCCACATGTTGTCCTTGACAGTGAGTGTTCATCAGAGGCAAAGTATTGTCAGCAGTGCCTCAGGGAACTGCCGTTGGACTGCTGTCATTTTCTATATACATAAATGATCTTGCAGACAGAGTGCGCAGCAATCTGCGTGTGTGTACTGTTGATGCTGTAGTGTACGGTAAGATGTTAAAGTTGAGTGACTGTTTAAGGATACAAGATGACTTAGACAAAATTTCTATTGGTGTGATGTGTGGCAGCTAGCTCTAAATGTAGAAAAATGTAAGTTAATGAAGGTGAGTTGGAGAAACAAATCCTTAACGTTCGGATATAGGATTAGTAGTGTACTGCTTGCCACAGTCACTTAATTTAAATATCAGGCCGTAATGTTGGATAGCTTTATGAAATGGAATGAGGATTGTGGTAGGGTAGATGAATGTTTGACTTCGGTTTATTAGGAGAATTTCGGGAAAGTGATGTTCATCTGTAAAAGAGACTGCATATAGGACACTAGTGCGACCTATTCTTGAGTACAGCAAATGTTGCTGAGATTCTTCAGGAACTCAAATGGATATACCTGGAGGGTACGCGACATTTTTTTTTTTTTTTTCCGAGGTACACTGTCAAGAAAATTTAGAGAACCAGCGTTTAAATCTGAGTTCAGAACGATTCTAATGCCGCCAGAATACAGTTTGTGCAAGAACTATGAAGGTAAGGTATGAGAAATTAGAGCTCATTTGGAGGTAAGTAGACAGTCATTTTTCCCCTTGCTTTATTTGCGAGTGGAATGGGAAAAGAAATGTCTAGTTGTGGTACAGGGTACCATACAGCTCGCTCCACACAGTGGTTTGCGGAATGTGTATTTTGATGTAAGTGTTGTTGTTGTTGTTGTGGTGGTCTTCAGTCCTGAGACTGGTTTGATGCAGCTCTCCATGCTACTCCATCCTGTTTTAGCTTCTTCATCTCCCAGTATCTACTGCAGCCTACATCCTTCTGAATCTGCCTAGTGTATTCATCTCTTGATCTCCCTCTACGATTTTTACTCTCCACACTGCCCTCCAGTAGTAAATTGGTGATCCCTTGATGCCTCAGAACATGTCCTACCAACCGATCCCTTTTTCTAGTCAAGTTGTGCCACAAACTCCTCTTCTCCCCAATTCTATTCAATACCTCCTCATTAGTTGTGTGATCTACCCACCAAATCTTCAACATTCTTCTGTAGCATCACATTTCGAAAGCTTCTATTCTCTTCTTGTCCAAACTATTTATTGCCCATGTTTCACTTCCATACATGGCTTCGCTCCATACAAACACTTTCAGTAACAACTTCCTGACACTTAAATCTGTACTCAGTGTTAACAAATTTCTCTTCTTCATAAACGCTTTCCTTGCCAATGCCAGTCTACATTTTATATCCTCTCTACTTCGACCATCATCAGTTATTTTGCTCCCCAAATAGCAAAACTCCTTTACTACTTTAAGTGTCTCATTTCCTAATCTAATTCCCTCAGCATCACCCGACTTAATTCGACTACATTCCATTATCCTTGTTTTGCTTTTGTTGATGTTCATCATATACCCTCCTTTCAAGACACTGTCCATTCCGTTCAACTGCTCTTCCAAGTCCTTTGCTGTTTCTGACAATTACAATGTCATCGGCGAACTTCAAAGATTTTATTTCTTCTCCATGGATTTTAATACCTACTCCGAACTTTTCCTTTGTTTCCTTTACTGCTTGCTCAATGTACAGATTGAATAACATCGGGGAGAGGCTACAACCCTGTCTCACACCCTTCCCAACCACTGCTTCCCTTTCATGTCCCTCAACTGTTATAACTGCCATCTGGTTTCTGTACAAATTGTAAATAGCCTTTAGCTCCCTGTATTTTACCCCTGCCACCTTCAGAATTTGAAAGAGTGTATTCCAGTCAACATTGTCAAAAGCTTTCTCTAAGTCTACAAATGCTAGAAACGTAGGTTTGCCTTTCCTTAATCTAGCTTCTAAGATAAGTCGTAGGGTCAGTATTGCCTCACATGTCCCAACATTTCTACGGAATCCAAACTGATCTTCCCCGAGGTCAGCTTCTACCAGTTTTTCCATTCGTCTGTAAAGAGTTCACATTAGTATTTTGCAGCTGTGACTTATTAAACTTATAGTTCGGTAATTTTCACATCTGTCAGCACCTGCTTTCTTTGGGATTGGAATTATTATATTCTTCTTGAAGTCTTTCGCCTGTCTCATACATCTTGCTCATGAGATGCTAGAGTTTTGTCAGGACTGGCTCTCCCAAGGCTGTCAGTAGTTCTAATGGAATGTTGTCTACTCCGGGGGTCTTGTTTCGACTCAGGTCTTTCAGTGCTCTGTCAAACTCTTCACGCAGTATCATATCTCCCATTTCATCTTCATCTACATCCTCTTCCATTTCCATAATATTGTCCTCAAGTACATCGCCCTTGTATAGACCCTCAATATACTCCTTCCACCTTTCTGCTTTCCCTTCTTTGCTTAGAACTGGGTTTCCATCTGAGATCTTGATATTCATAAAAGTGGTTCTCTTTTCTCCAAAGGTCTCTTTAATTTTCCTGTAGGCAGTATCTGTCTTACCACTCATGAGATAAGCCTCTACATCCTTACATTTGTCTTCTAGACATCCCTGCTTAGCCAATTTGCAATTCCTGTCATTCTCATTTTTGAGTCAATTGTATTCCTTTTTGCCTGCTTCACTTACTGCATTTTTGTATTTTCTCCTTTCATCAGTTAAATTCAGTATCTCTTCTGTTACCCAAGGATTTATCTAGCACTCGTCTTTTTGCTTACTTGATTCTCTGCTGCCTTCACTGTTTCATTCCTCAAAGCTACCCATTCTTCTTCTACTGTATTTCTTTCCCCCATTCCTGTCTATTGTTCCCTTATGGTCTCCCTGAAACTCTGTACAACCACTGGTTTAGTCAGTTTATCCAGGTCCCACCTCCTTAAATTGCCACCTTTTTCCAGTTTCTTCAGTTTTAATCTACAGTTCATAACCAACAGATTGTGGTCAGAGTCCACATCTGCCCCTGGAAATGTCTTACAATTTAAAACCTGGTTCCTAAATCTCTGTCTATTATATAATCTATCTGATACCTTTTAGTATCTCCAGGCTTCTTCCATGTATACAGCCTTCTTTTATGATTCTTGAACCAAGTGTTAGCTATGATTAAGTTATGCTCTGTGCAAAATTCTAACAGATGGCTTCCTCTTTCATTTCTTAGCTCCAATCCATATTCACCTACTATGTTTCCTTCTTTCCCTTTTCCTACTGTTGAATTCCAGTCACCCATGACTATTAAATTTTCGTCTCCCTTCACTACCTGAATCATTTCTTTTATCTCATCATACATTTCTTCAATTTCTTCGTCATCTGCAGAGCTAGTTGGCATATAAACTTGTACTACTGTAGTAGGCATGTGCTTCGTGTCTATCTTGGCCACTATAATACGTTCAGTATGCAGTTTGTAGTAGCTTGCCTGCACTCCTATTTTTTTTATTCATTATTAAACCTACTCCTGCATTACCCGTATTTGATTTTGTATTTATAACCCTGTATTCACCTGACCAGAAGTCTTGTTCCTCCTGCTACCGAACTTCACTAATTCCCACTATATCTAACTTTAACCCATCCATTTCCCTTTTTAAATTTTCTAACCTACGTGCCCGATTAAGGGATCTGACATTCCACGCTCCGATCTGTAGAACGCCAGTTTTCTTTCTCCTGATAACGATGTCCTCCTGAGTAGTCCCCTCCCAGAGATCCGAATGGGGGACTATTTTTCCTCCGGAATATTTTACCCAAGAGGACGCCATCATCATTTAATCATACAGTAAAGCTGCATGCCCTTGGGAAAAATTACGGCTGTAGTTTCCCCTTGCTTTCAACTGTTCACAGTACCAGCACAGCAAGGCCATTTTGGTTAGTGTTACAATGCCAGATCAGTCAGTCATCCAGACTTTTGCCCGTGCAACTACTGAAAAGGCTGCTGCCTCTCTTCAGGAACCACACGTTTGTCTGGCCTCTCAACAGATACCGCTCCGTTGTGGTTGCACCTATGGTACGGCTATCTGTTTCGTTGAGGCGCGCAAGCCTCCCCACCAATGGCAGGGTCCATGGTTCAGAGGGGGTGGGGGGGGGTGGTAAGTGTAGATGTAACAAAAGATGAAAGTTTTGATGAAGTTAACTTTAACTTCCATTTACCCAGCTGGCCCATCACTGTCTTTTGAATATCCTACAAAACCTGTTATTCTATGGGTGTCTGTAAATGGTTTTCTTTGTAAAGTAAACCCATTAACACCAAGAGGAAGAATATATCAAATTCCTGAGGACGTTGCTGTGAAAACAGGAAATTTTTAAAAAGATGTGAAAACTTAAAACACAAATTGTTTGTCTTAGGTTTTGCAAATGACATTTGAAGTGTGCGTGTGTGTTGACAGTAAATGTAAATGTGTACGTAGATGTGTTAATAATAAAGTTATGTATATTTTTGCTGAAATTGATAAATTTTATGCAAATGTAATTTTTTAGTGAAACATGTATTTTTGAATTTTTATGAAGCTATGAATCCATGACAGTCCCACTTTCATATTTAGGGAATTAGTTAACATTAATGTGAAGTATTGTATACAATTTTTTGAAAAAAATATGAAGATGCTCGTTTTGATAAATTACAAATTTAAACTTTTCTTGGAATTTAAAACAATTACCATCTCTAACCCATATTGTGTTGTATGTCATTGGAAAGCTCATGAAAAATTGCTGCAAAATGTCAACTCTTCCATCATTTTAGTTTAATTAGGAGAGTTGCTACAGCAATTTGATTTTATGGCTGTGGGATTTTTTTTTTTTTGGCAATTTTTGACAACTTCACATTCCCATGTTTTCGAAATGGGTTGATTATTTTAATAAAACTGGAAATTATTCTTAATCCATTTTCAGAGTAGCTTTCTGCCAAGTTTCATTGAAATCTGAGATGGAGAGTAAAATCACTGTGTTGGCCGCGGTGCTCTCACGGTTCTAGGCGCTCAGTCCGGAACCGGGCGACTGCTACGGTCGCAGGTTCGAATCCTGCCTCGGGCATGGATGTGTGTGATGTTCTTAGGTTAGTTAGGTTTAATTAGTTCTAAGTTCTAGGCGACTGATGACCACAGATGTTAAGTCGCATAGTGCTCAGAGCCATTTGAACCATTTTTGAACCAGTGTGTTGACTTTACATACAACAAATCTTTTCATCTACTGCTACCTATTACATTACATTTATTTATGTTCAAAGTCATCTGTCAAGCTCTGCAGGTGGCTGTATTTCCAAACAAATATCCAAAAGCATAGTGTTGGAATAGCTTCATAGGGATTAACATTGTTTACCAAGTCATTTATATCCAGTAGTGGCAATATCCCACCACTCTTTTGACGAGTACATGCTTGGCTTCCACGGGTCCCCACCTTTGCAGCATTGCTTCCTCTTTCTGTGCTGCAAACCCACATTTCGGACATTTCTGTTGGATGGCCCTTTTTGGTGCTGACTCTGCGCGATCTTGTTAAATGATTTAGATCTTGATTTTTACTTTCACTTCCGGTGCTACCTTCACCGACGCCATGGACTATCGTGGACTATGGGCCCGTCATGACTCCGGCAATGGATTACTGATCAGTAGCTGACCAGATGCCACCAGAATGCCAGTTTTGGAAATGGGGTCCCGGAGCCAGACCTTTAGTCATTTATGTGCCATCGACTGATGGAACTGTGCATCTCAGATTGGTCTGTCCTGATCTCCCCAAACAAACTGAGGCCAGTTAAGGAGACCACAGACCTCTGTTGACTCTGCATTGGTCACACTTGGCTGACCTGTGGTCACATTCTCAGATAGGAGAATCCCTCAATGCTCCCTGCCTACCCCCCCCCCCCCCCCCCCCACTTTTCTCTCCTGCACCCTCCACCCCTGCCCAGGGTCCCTTGGCAATGGGTTGCCCATCCTGCATTGACCCTTTCCACCCTTTTATTCTGTTTATTCTTTTTCATTCCTTGATTGTAATGCCTTGTATTGACTGATCTTTTAACGCATTATTTGTGCGTTCCCTTCCTATGCCACACCATTGGAGGAATGCTGGACTAGATGACGAGCAAAATCCTCCCGCCAATACCTGGTCTGTACCAGGACCGACAGGTACACCTTTTTGGTCACAAAGCCGTAATTTTTTGTGGAAAACATTGGAGACAAATACGATCAAGTTGTAACCATCTCTAAGATGAAGAGCAGTTTCATATTCATTAAAATGTCATCTCCTGCCTAGTCACAGGCACTGCCTTTTGTGAAAGTTGTGTGACATGCCCATGACTGTCACTCTCCACAAGACTCTCAGTATGGTCCAGGGCATCTTCTTTCACTGTGATCTTCTTCTGAAATCTGATGAACTGCTGGGGGCCAACTTAGAGTGACAGTGTGTGCATTTCATCTGTCTTGTCCATAGGGGACCAAGGGAAAACAAGAGTTCTTACTGGGGTCTTCATCTTGGCTTTCCAGGGTGATACATTACCTGAGAAGGTCAAGGTGATGGTGTACCGGTGTGACGTGAAACCCATCCAGTGAGAAGCTTCAGGTGTATGAAGTTCGGACATATGTCTTCCGGTTGCAAAGCTGTCCTAGTCTGCAGAGATTGTGGACGTCAGCTGCACGTGAATGTTCCTTGTGCCCCTAACCCCCATCTGCATAAATTGTGGCGAGCTCCACTCTCCCTGCACTGTTTTTCAGCAAGTGAAGAATATCAAGGAGTACAAGAGCTTGGACAAGCTCACATATCAAGAGTCCATAAAAAAAGTATGAGTGTCTTAGTTCCAGACAAATGACACTATCTTACACCACATATGCAATGTCGTTGCCGTTTCTGCCAATGGTGCCATCCTCTGTTGCACCTCTTACAGTGGTTCCTCAGAGCTGCCCGCTGGTACCTGCCTTCCAGGTGGTTGGGATCCCTTCTGGTGTTTACGTCACACCTACTTCGGGAGCATTGGCTCTCTGCCTGCTGGGGACACAGGTCCCCATCCCCCAGCCAGAGGCACCTCATCCTCCTCCAGCTTCTCTAGTTAGGAAGAGGTCCCTTGGGACTTTACCTTCCATGGTTTCTGCTGCTCCACAGCCAGACGACAACCGGTGGCTGAAGGAAGCAGAGACTGCTGGCCTTTAGACTTCTTGTTCTTCCTCTTTCCCTGAAACTAAGGGGAAAAAGGACAAGAAGAAAAAAGAAGTCCTCTAAGATGAAGGAAACTCTTGTGGTCTCCATGCCACTGGACACTGCTTGTACTCCTTCTGTGGCCAAGGTGGAGATCCTGGTGGCACCTGAGACATCAGATCTCTCCAGGCTGTGTACTGCAGAATCTATGTCAGTGGATCCCGTGGCGTCCAAACTGATGGCAGTACATGACCCTGGGTCTTAACTTGCATCCTCACCCCTCTCTCCCCCCAATCGCTTTGTGTCTCCACAGTATTAAGAGAGTCTTATCCTCCAGTAGAATTATAACAGATTTTTCCACCACTTTTCTGAGCTATGGCAGTTTTAAGCACATTCCTTGCATTCTGTGTTGACATCCAAGAAACGTGGTTTCCAGCCACTTGGACCCCTGCCCTTCGTGGTTACCAAGGTTATTTCAGGAATCATACCAAAGATGAGAGGGCACCAGGTGGAGTTTGTATGTATATTCTGGACTCGGTATACAGTGACCTTGTGCCTCTTGATATACCTTTTGAGGCTGTGGCTGTTCTGATATGGGCACATCAGGTTTTTACCATCAGGTTTCTCTCTCTCCCTATGATGTCATGTCCCAGGACGTACTATCAGCATTACCGTCTCAGCTCCTTCCCCATTCCTACTCTTAGGCAACTTCAGCACCCATAATCCTTTATAGAGTGGAACAATGATCACTGGCTGTGGTAAAGACATCAAAACTTTACTGGCAAAGTTTGTTCTTTGCCTCTTCAACTCCGGTGCCCCCACACACTTCAGTGTAGCATGCAGAACCTGGAGGGTACACAAAGACCTGTGTGGTTGACCATTTCCCGACCTTCCTGTCCCTCCCTGAGCGTTGCTCTCCTGGATGCCCACCCAGATGGATTTTCCACAATGCTGACTGGGATGGGTTCACCACTGCTGTCGTCCTTAGCTCCCCATCATTAGGCAGGACCCATGTGGTTGTTCAGCATACAGTGGCAGCCATATTTTTGGCAGCCAACCAAACCATCCCCTCTTCCTCGGGATCCCCCCATTGGAAGACAGTATCGCAGTGGACCCCAGAGATCACTGCAGCCATGAAACACCATCAATGAGATCTGCAATGCTGTAAGTGGCACCCTTCACTGGAGCACCTCATTGCCTATAAATGGCTCAGTGCCCACCTCTGCTACCTCATAAAATGATGAAGGCAAGAATCCTGGGAATGGTACATTTCCGCCATTGGATCACATATCTCTTCAATCCCAGGTATGGGCAAAGATGAAACACCTCTATGGCTTCCTGTCCTTTGCTGATATACCAAATATTTCCTTATATGGTGCCATTTAAACTGATGCAAACACTGTCGCTGAACATTTTGCTGAGGATTACATTCATGCATCTGCATCTGAGAACCACCACCCTGCCTTTTGGCTCATAAAACAGCGAGTGGAGCAAATGGGTGTACCTTTTACTACCTGTCACCTGGAACCGTATAATGCTCCATTTAGTGAATGGGAACTGTCTAATCCCCTAACCATTGCCCCGATACAGTGCCAAGGTCAGACCACATCCACAAGCAAATGCTGAAACTTCTCTCAGTGGATTATCAGCATCACATCCTTATGCTCTTTAATCGGATCTGGAACAAGGGGGAGTTCCATATATGTGGCATGAAAGCACATTAGTTCCAGTACTGAAACAAGTAAGAACGCCCTCATGACAGATGATTATCACCCAGTCAGCCTTATCAACATTCTCTGTAAGTTGCTCAAATGCGTTGTCGGCAAACAGTTGTCTCGGGGCCTTTGGGCTTTATCTCAGGGTGGTTTTCGCAGAGGCCACCCCACTGCTGATAATTTGGTTCACCTGGAGTCCATCATCCAGACGACCTTTGCATGTTGTCAGCACCTCATTGCTGTCTTTTTAGACCTACAGAAGGCTTATGACATGACATAGTGTCACCGCACCTCTACTACATTACATGAGTGGACTCTCCTGGATCCTCTCCCAGTTTTTGTTAAGAACTTCCTGTCACATAATATGTACTGGGGAGGGGAGGGGGCTGCTTCACTCAGTACATCCCATATCTAAGAGGAGGGATCCTGCAGGGCTCTGTACTGAGTGTCCCCCTCTTTCTGGTGGCCATCAATGGTCTGCCGGCGGCTGTGGGGTCTTCAGTATTACCCTCCTTATATGCCAATGATTTTTGTTTTTATTATTGCTCCTCTAGTATGGTTGTTGCTGAGCATTGCTTACAGGATGCCATATGAAAGGGACAGTCATGGGCTCTCACCCACAGCTTTCGGTTTTCAGCCACCAACACTCATGTCATGCACTTCTGTCACCATTGTACTGCCCACTCACACCCAGAGCTTTACATAGATGATCAATTACTTCTTTTAGTTGACCCCTGAGGGGCTCAGCATTCATTTGCTGAGTACGGGCTTGGCGACCCTAGGGTTCTTGAGCTGGGGACTGGTAAGCACCACCAGTCCTCTGTCAGTGTAAGCTCTGGTCATACTTCAACAACCACCTTGAGGCGTGGCTGTGGAATGTTGTGTGTTTCGGCAAGCGGGGGTCTTGGCTTCACCACCTGGGACTGCGAGGAAGGTATATATTAAAAAAAAAAAAACCACCACCACCTCAACTCCAAGGTGTGCTACATGCTGAGGAGGTGAATGGCTGTTGAGGTGAAACAGTCTTTAACAAGCAATTTCTGGGGCAGCTGCTGCACCCCAGTTGAATCAGGCTTGCTCAGGCATGCAGGGCTCTGCCTGGGTGAACGGTTGTTTCCCTAGTGTCTCGTGCGATCCTTATGGAACTCTCATGAAACTACTACTCCTGATGGTTGGGTGTACCGTCAGGCAACACCTACACCCACTCCTCACAGAGAGCTCAGTTGGTCAGTCCTCACGAAAAGAAGTCTCCCACTAATAGTAACAGGGCATTAATGTGCCATAACACTTTCATTGTAATCAAGCAAAATGGGGGGAAGCTTTGAGAAGATATCCCCTTTCTATATTAACAAGGCATTGGAAGGTATAGCTGGGTCTCTGAAAAGTGTCAAACGACTACGTAATGGAACACTTTTGGTGGAATCTGAGCTTCTAGGATGTAAGGTCTTAGGTGACTACCCTATCAAGGCTGAATTGCATAACACCCTTAACTATAGTAAGGGCATGGTTTCCTGCTCCGATATAATGGAGATGGACCCTGTGGAGTTGTGTGAAGAGTGGAAGAATGTGGGTGTCAAAGAGGTGCAGAATTATCTGAGGAGAGACAATGGCAAATTGGAAAAATTGGCAACGTTTGTTGTACTCCCAAATTACCGAAATATATCCTTGCCGGCTATATCTGCCTTAAGGTTTGCCCGTTTGTTCCTAACCCCATGCACTGCTATAAATGTCAAAGATTTGGCCATACTACTATGGGATTAATGGGAAGGCTACATGTGGCAATCGTGGAGACTCTGCACGCGAGTCAAGGACTTCTTGTACACTTCCTCTGAAATGTGTTAACTGCTCTGGGGATCACCCAATGTGGAGCAGAAAGTGTGGGGTTTACAATGAGGAAAAGGAAATTCAAGAGTTGAAAGTACAGAGACACATACCCTATGGTGAAGCTAAAAAGGCTTACAAAGCCATGCAACCACCAGTTTTTGCAACTTCTTTTGCATCAGCCCTTAAAACACCAATAGCTAAGTGCGATGCCTTCACACAAACTCAGACACAGATTTAAGTATGAGCACATCCACTTGCTGCTGTACCTGTGGGGGAAATGCTCCACTTGCAACTGATGTCACTCGGAAACCGTCAGCAGTAGACTTACCACCTAAGCCACGTACCACTCCCCAACTTCAGAAGCCATCCCAGCAACCCAGGCAGCCTCCTCCTCCTGTCAGTAAAGAAAAACGTCCTCCTAAAAGTCCAAGAAAGCGGTAGGTAAGCCTTTGGATTGACGAGAGCTCTCACTCTTCTGAGGGTGACTATGCTCTTGAAGATATGGACTTCCAGTCGGAAGAACTAGAGAATGCAGAACCGGCTAAGGTTCCCCCTGACCTCCTCCCCAGTAAATCACTGCCTATGAGGGAGAAAGGAAAGAACCATCATTGCTAACCAGTGGCTTCCATAGGGACTTCTGCGTTGCAGTGGAATTTGAATGGATATCGCTAACATTTGGAAGAATTGCAGCTGCTAGTCCAGGATAAACCATTCTGTATCTGCTTAAAAGAAACGCATTTTAAAGTCACAGACTGATCTACATTACAGGGCTACCACATATACAGGAAAGATGATACTGTTGTCTGTGAAAGTTTTCTCACCATTTACTACCACAGTGTGTTCTTTGTACTTGCTCCCCCACGACACTTTGGATGCAGACGCACTGGCAGACCTCTTCCAGGCACTTCCGCGCCCATTCCTTCTTGTGGAGGACTTCAATGCCCACAATGTGCTGTGGGGTTTGGCTACTACTTGCTCCAGTGGTAGGCTGATTGAACGACTCTTCCATTCTGAGCGATATCTGCCTTCTGAATGTGGGTCAGACAACTCACTTTTCCACAGCTACAACGTCTTTTTCAGCTATTGATCTTTGCTTTTGTTCGTCAGCTATTGCAGATTCAGTTCAGTGGGAAGTGACTCCAGATTTACATTCTAGTGACCACTTGCCAGTGTGGATTCGTCTGCTGCCTAGGACAGTGACCAGCAGGAGACCATGCAGGTGGACGCTACAAATGCAAATTTGTTACAATACAGTCAACAGGCTATTTTTGAATGAAAGGGTTGTGCACAAGAGACGGTAGCCCATATCACTCATGAGATCCAAAGGACTGCCACAGAATCCATCCCCAGGTCTAGTAACCACCTTGGACGATGGCCTGTATCATGGTGGAATGACGACTGTCGATTGGCAATCAGGGCCAGATGGACAGCTCTTCGGAACTTCAAACATTGTCCAACTACAGACAATCTTCATGTCTTCAGGTCTGTGAGAGCACATGCAAGGCGAGTGATCAAAGAACGGAAGAGGGCTTCCTGGAGTGAATTCACGACTTCCGTTAATCGGTTCACTTTCGCTGCGCACGTTTGGGAATCAATAAGATGGATTTCAGGCAAAGGTAGTCTACATCCCCTTATAACCTTGTCAAACAATGGGGTCTTGGTGGACACGCCAGAAGAGATGGCTCACGTTTTAGCGGATCACTTCTTTACTGTTACTAAGGCATCCAGACAAGCTTCTGCTGTTCAGGTATTCCATCAGACTGCAGAGATGAGGCAGCTCAATTTTTTCTCGTGTAATGAAGAAGTCTACAACCTTCCACTCTCTATGTGGGAACTGGAATCAGCTTTATCTGCAGCCAAAGACACTGCTCCGGGACCTGATGAGATCCATTATACCATGCTTTGTCATCTGTGCTCTGAAGCAAAAGGTCAGCTCCTCTCTTGTTTCAATCAGATTTGGTCTGATGGACTACGTACCCCACAACTTGGAAGGAGGCAATCTTAATTCCATTCTGGAAACCAGGTAAGGACCGGAGCACCCCTAACAGTTATCGGAGTGTCGCCCTTACTAGTTGTATGGGTAAGAATCTTGAACACATGGTCAACCACTTCCTCGCCTGGCTGCTCGAATCTCGAGATTAACTGAGCTGCTCCCAGTGTGGTTTCAGGCGCTACCATTCCACTCTTGACAACTTAATTCTACTGGAGATGGCGATACAGGAGCCCTTCTTACACCGAAACCATTTAGTGTGTGTGTTTTTTTGACCTCAAAGAAGCATATGACGCTACTTGGAGGTACAACATCCTTCGCCAACTTCATGAATGGGAACTACGTGGACGCCTGCTGCTTCAGATCCAATCCTTTCTCGAGGACAAGCATTTTTGTTATCACATTGGCGATGCTATATCTGATTGCTATGTTCGGGAGAATGGTGTGCTCCAGGGCAGTGTTCTCAGTGTTACATTGTTTGCCATCATTATCAATGGCATTTCCTCTGCACTCACTAGCCCTGTCAAATCTCGTTGTTTGTGGATGACTTTGCAATCTTCTACTCTTCCTCTGATCTTAGGATGATGACGAGGCAGCTACAACTGACCATTAGGAGACTGGAAACCTGAGCCCAGACAACTGGTTTTCGGTTCTCACCTGAGGAGACTGTGTGTGTCAATTTTAATCGTGCTCGTCGGAGTTTTAGCCAACCAGAGCTTACAATGGAGGACCATAGTTTACTTTTTCTAGGCACAGTGCACTTTTTGGGTTTATTATTTGACTCGAAATTAACATGGCTCCCACACCTGAAAGACCTACGAACAAAGGGCTTCCGGTTGTTGCACATTTTGAAATGCCTTGGCAGTAAAAAATGGGGAGCTGACAGGTCCCGCCTCCTACAGTTTTATAGGGGATTTGTTCGATCACGCTTAGACTATGGCAGTATGGTTTATGGATCGGCCCGTACTTCCTACCTCCGAATGTTAGATTCTGTCCACTATGCGGGCATTCGGATATCATATGGAGCCTTTCAGACCAGCCCAGTTCAGAGTCTGTGTGCAGAGGCTGGTGAACCACCACTCTGGATTCGGTGACGTATCCTTTTGGCTCAACAGGCACTGAAAATCTCAGCATTACCTCAGTCGTTGGCATTTAGTTCGGTGATCCAACCCGCCTTCGAATGACTATTCAGGAATCGGCCCCATGTGACCCAGCCATTTGGCATATGTATTATGGCCTGCCTCAAGGATCTGGAGCTCTCGGGCATGAAAATACACACCCAGGGGTGGAATGCACCGCCGCCTTGGTGTCTTCGGAGGCTCAAAGTGATTTTAAGCTTGACGCAGTACCCGAAAAATTGTGCTCCAGATATGGTTTTTACAACTTTGTTTCCATCTATTTTAAGCATGTACCATCATTATTTATATAGATGGATCCCAGCAGGGGAATGCTCTCCGTTGTTCTGTGGTTTTCCCTGATAGGATTTTTAAAGTGTGTCTTCCAGAACAATTTACGAATTATGATGCGGAGTTATATGGCATTCTAATGGCACTGGAGGGGGTTCACAGACATCACTGTACGAGTTTTCTTGTCTGTTCTGACTCTCTTAGTGCACTGCAAGCACTTCTCCAAATGTATCCGGTAGACCTGCTGATTCAGCTCATCCATGACTGCTTACAGCGGCTCCAACGCCGTGGCAAGGAGGTGATCTTTTGCTGGGTACCTGGCCATGTTGGGATACAGGGTAACGACATGGCTGATAAAGCTGCCAAGGGAGCATGTTGGGATGGTGCTGTCCATCAGTGTCCCATCCCATTGCATGCCATTATCTCATTTTCTGGCAGATGCATCATGCGTCAGTGGGAGACTGAATGGTTGCAGGTGTCTGACAACAAACTGCGGTCACTCAAACCGACCACAAAAGCTTGGCGGACTTCGTGTCAGCCTCACTGCTGGATGGAGGTTTTACTTACCAGACTGCCCATCGGGCGTAGCCCTTTCACACATAGCTTTCTTCTCCAGGGGGAGGATCCACCTTTCTGTGAAGTTTGTGGCGTGCCGCTTTCAGTTCAGCATATTGTGGCTATGTGTGTCCTGTATACTGATAATAGGGCAGCCCTTGGTCTCGCTGGAGATCTGCCCATTGTCCTCGCAGTTACCGATACCAGTTTTAACAGAGTGGTGAAATTTTGTGAACTATCAGGCCCCATCCTTAAACTGGTGGGGAAGGGCAGCAGACTTTAGTATGTTATAAACTGCTCTGCATGTGGGACAGCCTTCTACCCCACTCATGAGATTTCCTGTTGGTTTTTTGTCAGGGCGCTGATGACTGTGATGTCGAGCACCCTCACAACCCAACTCATCATCATCATCATTATCATCATTCTTTCAGTTGATGAGAGACACCACTTTTTGGGACTAGCTTTCAACTCCCACCTGACATGTCTTCCCTACCTTCGCAACTTGAGCGAAAGTGCCGGCGGCACATCGGTATACTTCATTGCCTCAGTAACACTAGCTGAGATGGAGATTGCTCTGTCCTTTTGCAGCTCTACAAAGACTTGATTCAGTCCCGTCTTGACTATGGAAGTCTTGCATGTGGTTCAGCATTACCTCAGCATTGTGGATAGTGGACCCTGTTCATCATTATGGGGTCTGACTTGTGACAGGAGCCTTCTGAACTAGCCCTGTAAGCAGCATACTAGTCAAGGTTGTAGTCCCTCCATTGCCTATCAGGCGCCAACAACAGCTGCTGAATTATGCTGTACACATTCATAGCTTCCGTGAACATCCCTACTACCACGTCCTTTCCCCTGGAAGGGAGCTCCATCTCCCACAGCAACCACCCACAACTTGGTTTACAATTGCTGCACACCTCTAGTGTCCCTGTTTGGAATTGCACCTTCCTCTACTGTTACCACTGGTCAGGGAGACATTGCATCTGCCCCCATGGCTTGTGCCCCTGACCTTGGATTTTCCTAAAAGTCTCCTTTGGTCCAAAAGATTTTTGCTGTTTGTTCTTGGCTGTCATTGAGAAGTATCTGGTTTCAGGAGTGGTACTCACCAACGCTTCAACAGATAATGGACAAACAGGCTTTATGTACCCGGAGCAGTGAACTCAACACACTGCCAAATAACTGTAGTGTCTTCTGCTGAACTGATGGCCATTAAATTAGTCCGTATCTTGTTCGTTCTTGCACTGCCAAGAGTATTGTAACCTGTTGTGACTCCCTTAGCAGCCTTCAGGCAATAGACCAGTGTTATTCTCCTCTGGTTACAGCTATCCAGGTTCTTGTCTCTAAATTCCATCTAGCTGGGCAGCCAGTCGTTTTCGTTTGGCCCCCAGTCATGGTGGGATTTTGGGAAATGAACGAGCTGACCGGATGCCACCAGGATGACAATTCTGGAAATGGGGGTCCTGGAACCAAACCTTTAGTCATTTATATGCCATCGGCTGATGGAAGTCTGGAAATCAGATTGGTCTTTCCTGATCTCTCCAAACAATCTGAGGCCAGTTAAGGAGACCACAGTCCTCTGTCAACTCTGCATTGGCCATGCTTGACTGACTTGTGGTCACATTCTCAGTCAGGAGGATAGAGTGCAGCCACTTTCCTTCTTATTCCTTCCTTAATCCGAGCTTGTACTCAGTCTCTAACGAGTTTGTTATTGACGGGATGTTATAAACAGTAAACTTCTCCACCACCATGAGAAGATGATAAGAATTTTTGACTATTTGTGACAAATGGATGAGAGCAGTTGAAATCCAACAGAGGTAACAGGCAGTTTCACCACAAGCCTTTGGTGACAAATTAGTGGAAACTGTGTAGACATCTTGGAGTACTATGTTTCATTTGCTGTGGATACCAAACGATAGAAACAGAAACTTGCATGCAGTAGAGCAACTCAAGTGGGACACAGAGTGGCGTTCTGTGCTGCTCAGCAATGAGTCTCACTCGTGGTTGTGGTGGTCAGGTAGACACCAACATGTCCATAAAAAACTAGGTGAAAGATAACAAAAAACAGTGATTTTCAACATCTATGTCTCTCCTCCTGGAATAATGGTTTGAAGAGCTATAGCATATGACAACAGGACTGATTTGGTAATTCTTGAAGGGAAGCTGAATGATCGCTCCTATGTGGCAATACTGGTGAAACTCCTTGTCACGCCTTTTGTGGTGGAGCGTACCATGTGGCCTATTCCTTCGGGATAAGGAAGACCACCCACTGAAGTTCACACCTCAAACTCTTTGAGGAATGTATCCTTTCCCACCTGCCCAGTTGCCTGACTTCTAATCCATAGATCATATCTAGGATTTGATGGGAAGAGTTGTGCATTCATGCTTTCAGCAGTCTTCATACACGAGAAAGAGTGTGTTTCAGGCATTGCAAGAAATTCCTCAAGATGACATTCAGAGGCTGTTGGCTTCCATGCCATACCAAATACAAGAGTGTATTTGTGTCCTTAGGAGCCGCACTTCAAACTGATGTTGATGATGGTGGACATCAGAGTTGAACAGAACAAAAGTTCAATGATGTAGAACCTATCAAGTAATGAACATCTTCCCAAAGTTTGATAAATGTTGGACTGGTGCTTCGTGGTGGAACACTTTCCATTTCTATCAGTGTAAATGTCTCAATGCTACACCATAAATTCAATTTCACCAGGATAGTGAAAAATTCAAAACTGTAATGGGAGCTGTGTAAGGAGATAGCATAAAACAAAAAGTGTTCTCAGAATGCTCCGAGAATGTTCACGCCTGTGCCCGTAATAGAAATTTTGCAATTAGTGTGTAAACCTGGTTAGAGTTGTGGCAGTGAGACATGGGCTTTTAATGTGAAACCCCTAAGGGAGCAGTTGAGAGATGCATATTGGGAATTATTTTAACCAGAGTGTTGTCTCATGGCTTTCCGGATCCACTTTAAGAGACAGTTTATTACCTGTCTGAGGAGTCCCACTGTGCAATTTATCAGCAAAGTAAAACAGTTCATATCGAAAGCTTAACTGTTGCAGATCATGCAATTGTTACACAAGTGACTAGCAGAGGAAAGGAAGTCAAAACAGTAAATGATGTGACATTAAAGATTACTTACTTCAGCAGTGGTTTTAATATGTTGACATGAAGTGTTTTATTATAAATCTTGTAGCACAGTTCTTATGTTTTATCACAGTTTTTAAATAATGTGTATTTTATTGACAATGAAACAGTTCCTTGTTTATTCCATGTAGTCTTCACAAAGATGCAAAGTGTCTATTGGATGATGAAATCAGTTATTTTCCTTACACCAGCGACATTCAGTAAAAGAAAAATTAATGCATTCAGGCACTTCACAGTAATTACTAGTTTTATTTAGACAAAATTGTGATGGAGGAAGAATTGATACTGACTATTGTTCTGCATACCGGGCATACTTGATCAAATTCATAAAATGTGGTGATGCAAACTGACAATGCAGAAATGCCTGAAGGTTAACAATACTGTTCCATTGATAAATATGAAAGTAGAAAGAGCTGCTGGAAAGTGTACAGTTGATATTTGTGAAGGAGCTTTATTGCAGACATTTGTACTTCCTTGTAGACTGGCTTCCTGAAGCTGACAGTAAATGGTAATAATGAACGTGAAATGCAGCATTGTTTTTCAGCTGCACAGTAGCCAAGAATTAATCAGCTGTTTGTTCTTGGTCAGTGCTGGAAAATGACATAATTCAACTATCACTTTGTAATGAATTCTTCAGTTCTTCAGTACTATTCAGTCCGTCATCAGGAAGTGTGCTCAGAAATGCCATACCAGGCTCCATTTCAAACTCCCATCCTCAATGGCAGATATGTGGTCACCAATGTTAATGATTGATAAAATGGCAGAAATCCAAGCTTAGTGGTTCAGATTGTGTGACTTTGACTAATCATTGTTTGATATAGAACAAATGAGGTGTTCTTAAATTTTAGAATATATATGCTGATTTCCAATCTAAGATGATGTCTCGCAATGAATGATTCCATCCATGCCAGGCATCATGTATTCCGAAAACATCAGTCAGCAAAACCCAACATATAATGTTCTGACATGACATACTAAGTCATGAAATATGGCATATAGAAGCAGTATTTTTTGACTTCTGAAGGGCATTTGACTTGATACCATTCCAATGCTTATGAATAGATGTATGATCGGTTAGGATATCTAATGAAATTTGTGTCTGAATTGAGAATTTATTGGTGGGCAGGTTGCAGCATGTTATCTTTAATTGAGAGTCACTGACAGATGTACACATGACTTCAAGAAAGTCGCAGGGAAACATGATGGGAGCCTTGCTGTTCATGTCGTGTATTAATGACCTGGTAGACAATATTAATAGTGACCTCAGACTTTTCGCAAATGGTGCAGTTATTTATAATGAAATACTATTGCAGCAAAGCTGCGCAAATATTCTGTCAGATGTTGACAAGATTTCAAAGTGGGACAAAGATTGGCAATTGTCTTAAATGTTAAGAAATGCGGAATTGTGCATTACACAAAATTCAGAAACTCTGTGACTACAGTATCAGTGAGTCACAATTGGAATCAGTCAACTCACACATATAATTGAATGTAACTATTTGCGAGGATTTCAAGTGGAAAGATCACATAGGCTCGATAGATGGTAGACCTTAGCCCATTTGATAGGATCCTGAGAAAATGCTATCATTCCACAAAGACAACTGCTTACAAAATTCAGTGTAACCATTCCTACAATATTGGTCAAGTTGGGGTTGATTTGGGGGATGAGACCAAACTACGAGGCCATTGGTCTCATCGGATTAGGGAAGGAAGTCAACTGTGCCCTTTCAAAAGAACCATCTCGGCATTTGCCTGAAGCAGATTTAGGGAAACCATGGAAAACCTATATCAAGATGACTGGATGCGGGATTGAACCATCGTCCTCCTGAATGCAAGTCCAGTGTGCTAACAACTGTACCACCTCACTCGGTATTGGTCAAGTGTATGAGGCACATATTATATAGGAGTAACAAAGAAGGGAAGCACAAATGGTGATAATACCATTTGACTCATGGGGGAGTGTTATGGGAATGCTGAAAAACTGAACTGGCAGAAACTGAAAGATAGTCGCCAACTTCCTTGCAAAAGCCTACTAACAAAATTCCACGAACCTCAGTTAAGTGAGAAATTTAGAAATTTCCTATAGCCCCCTACAAATAGTTCCTTTGACCATGAAGACAAGATCAGACTAATGATGGTACAAACAGAGCCATTTGAAATCATTCTTCCTCTAACCCGAATGTAATCCATAATGGAAGACTCTAATATGTGGTACTATAGGAAATACCCTGCTATGCACTTCACAGTGGTACCATATGTCCTAACATCATAATATGCAGAAGATTACTGACCCTGTAAGTCAGGAAACTTGTAACAGCTTATGCTGTTACTCAATAAAACCACCGGAAACTGCATTATATTTCAGGTAAAACGACCCTATAAGCAAGCTAAACACATCTCTTCTGTGTGAATGAAAATTCCAAAAGACAGTGTGCTGATAAAATATTTGTTGTTGTTGTTGTTGTATAGTAAACAACTGTAAACTAACTGTATCACAGTGTGGTGAAGGACAGCAGGTAGGTCTGTTCACATTGTATCAAGATTATTGTCAGACTCCACGCAGTTATCTTTTTTGTAATTTTGTTATGTAATGAAATTATTGTCAGCTGTTGATAATGGAAATTTATTCCAATAGCAGCTGTTTCCTATTCATTTATTTTGAACTAGCTGAAAAACAGAAAAAAATTGCTGTACTTGGCCTTAATTTTCATTGGGTTTTTGAAGATATTAAAGATAACTTGAGAATGTAGTAAAAATTAATTTAAAAAAAAAGAGGTAAATATTTAAGTGTGTTAAACTCAAAAATACTCTTAAATGCTCAAAAATACTAAATACTCTTAAATTCACTGAAGTAGTCAACAATGTTTGATAATGGTAACAATGATCCCACTCTGTTAATATTACTTAACATGCCAAAATTCCACTAAGTCATTGTCTACTACCTTAAGCTATTCACTTTGCCTTAAATTTATTTCACTTTTTATGACTTTCACTTTTCCTTGATCCTCTTTAACTGATTTGCAAAAGTAAGTTCATGCATGTGCCTCACCTTCGCCTATATATACCCCTTTGAACTGGATTGTATCCACAGCAAAACAGAACAGTGAAAGATTCTGCAAAATTTCTTGAATCTTCTGGAAGATTCTGGAACATTTTACAACATTCCAGAAGGAACATTCTGGCCAGACTCGGCTATTTCAGCACTTGGTTCCCAGCTGCTTCATTAAATTTCCATAACAAGTCCATTGGTGTGATGCTCGAAATCTTCATGGATGGGGTGATGGAGGGCGATCATACCACAAAACCATCAATTAGCTGCCACTCTTGTACCCTCTACTCCCATTGCATTTACTTACTATTGAAATACATTAATCACTAATGGAGCGCATCCACTGCTCAGAAATCTATTGTCTACTTATAAACTTCTACATTATTAACAGGACCACTTGTGTGTAATATTGAGGTAATCATATTACCACTAGTTCATATTGTATCTGAAAACTTTATGTTGGAGTGCTGTGCAGTATTTAACTTTTTGCATGATTTCCATTAGTCAGTTGGTATGCTCAATTCATGTGTTGTATACTATCACAGTATGTGTCCTGTTGAAGACTACATTCCAATTTATGAACATTGCAATGCTTAGAATGAGTGGTCTGAATCACTCCAAAATAGAAGTTTGTGGAGAACAATGGAACCATAATAGGTCATTAAGAATGCAGAGTAATGGCTTGCACATGGGCCCAGAAACACCTTCTTTTGAGAGAACAGACAGGTTGGTGCTATGCCACATTCAGTTGGTGCAGAGCAGTCAGCTGAAGTGGAAACATGCAAGCTGTGCCGATCTGCCTTGTTGACATCAAAGGGCGCAATATCTGCATGTGAGTTAGTTTGAACAGAACAGAACAATTTGTTTCTGGGAAACAGTTTCATCATACCATGATGTTGCCACATGTACAGGGCACACTTCTATGGTAGTAATATGTATGTAGAATCAGTGGATAGAAGAGGGTGATACACTGTGACAAGCAGGTACTGGATCACACAGTGTGACCAGAGCATGGGATGACTGCCACCTTGGCCACACATGGGATGACTGCCACCTTGGCCACATGGCTGTAAATGACAGAACAGTGCTTCACACTTATTGTCAGAGCACTACCAATAGTATGGACATGTCCGCACAGATGATTCGGCATTGCCTGCTGAGGGCTGGACTGGTGGCATGCTTACCACTGCATTGACTTCTGTTGACCAGAAGCCTCCAGCACCTCAGACTGTGTGTGTGTGGGGGGGGGGGGGGGGGGGGGTGCCCATGCACCATCACTGGCATTTGGGAATGATAAACTGTGATTTTTTCATAAAAGTTCCACTTCAATTTGTCCCTCAGTGATGACAATGTATGTGTTAGACGCAACATTGGTGAGCGCAGTTGGACAGACTGCGTTGTTGAGCGATGCAGCGGACAAATGCCAAGTGTTTTGGTTTGTTCTAACCACTGGTGTTTTGTCATGTCTCTAAACAATGCAGTAAATTTCATTGGAATAATATGCCTTGTCCTTGGTTTGCGGTTTCCACAAAAAGTAGTGGTCTGTTTGGAAATTTTGCAGATGTTACCAATTTTTTGTGTAGCAGCTGTCCTCATCTTTGCATGTAATTTCAGTGGATTTTCTTAACGTAGTATTTGTATTCATAACCAGCTTCACATTATTCACAGGGAAACAGCGAATTCGGCATAATTCACGTTTTTGCTTGTTGCTGTCTGCTGTTCAGATAGAGGGACCAAACATTGTTCAAACTGAACTTTTGAAGGAAATGAATGTGTTGAAAATTTGGAAACCAAAGTTGGAACTTCATTTGCAAAGAAGACAGCAACTCTGCAATGTTTTAATGGCCATGAAAAATCTTGCTGGAACTTTAAAACTAAGCAGAGTAAAATGTGAATTCAGTGTGCCACATATTTACATAGCAGGAATAACAGCTGAAGCATCGGATGGGTAATTATAACTGTAATTTGAAAATGTTTTTGATGTAGAAGTGCTGACTGATATCTCTGTGTGTATCCTGTAGTCTCTATTTATTTTCCTATAAAGCAATAATGAATGCTAGAAACTGCTGTGATGCATTCAAACATAATAATTTCTGAAATAACTGTGTTTCCCAATTTTTTCCTCTGCAGCATTTTATTTATAGTCTTTTCCTTCCATACTTTGATAAGGAACACAGGCTGTCTCAACCATTTGCTGTCAGGTCCAAAGTGTTCCTTTAGGAAAAATGGTTACCTAGTGTTGTAAAATACATTTAAGAAATAGATGTATAGAAGTTTATCAGGATCCTCAGTGACGAGATTGGTCTCTATCAAGGGCATACCCAGTGGGGCCAGGAGAGCAGCTGAAACAAAGTGACAGGTGTTGCTGGTGTTTACGTATACTATTCTTGCAGCACCAGTCACCATACTCATTTAAAACTCACTAGCAGGATCTCTTCTGAATCTCAACAGAAAACACTATACCTGCTGTAGAAGTAATAGATGTAAAATTAGGAATTTTATTCCTCTAGTTGAATTGGTGTAAGAAAATCTTTGACAGTTGCAGTGGGCTGGACGCAACAGCTTTTCATGACTACCTCAACCAGTCGTGCAATGCAGTGTTGTGAACATTTGTATGGCAAAGCTTCAGAGTTGTCACAGCTCTATATACTGCTGCTGTTTCTACCTGCAGCCATTTTCGTTTAGCAGTTGAGAGCCTGCAACAGTGCGGCTAGCTGTCAGGGATCTACCTAGGCAGACTCAACTATAGACTATTGCTCAAATTCCCAATCGCTAAGTATTTGTTCTTTCCATGTACTGGGTGGCTATAGTTAATGTGCAACTGCTCACAGAGTTCCAGTGTGGAGTGTAATTATCATAAGCCAGTGGAACTTGGTAGGTATGCAAATGCAGAACCAATTTACTTTGGAAAAAATTATTTCCTATTTTGGCCTGGAGAAATTATTTCCTATTTTGGCCACCAGATGCAAATGTGGCACTGTACAGTAGTGCTCATATTGAACAAATTATTTAAGCAGTGGTAAATAATAAAACCAATATTGTGCCTTTCTCACTTGTTTGACCTTTTCTGCCTGTGTCCCATTACTAATCCATTATGTATGGAAACATCTTTCTTGCATTCACAGTGCCAGATTTACACCTGTTGGTCAAAATTGGAACTAATTTTTTCCAGCATAAATTGATTCCAAATTAACACATCAGAATATCTGAGTTTCACTGTTGTACAATAATTAGCAGCCCACATTGGATCTCTGTGAGTAGCTGTACTTTAATTATAATCACACTTTACTTTTCTGTACCTTGCTAACCCTTGTAGAAGACTTGAGTTGTATCACATACCTATTTTTGAAAATATGAGGTTGATTAGATGACTGGACCACTTGTTCATCTGCTGACTTGAACTACACACTGCAGTTGCAGTGTTGGGTTTATCCTGAAGTGACTATTTTATATGTAAATCACATGCATTAGGACATATTTAAGTGTCACCATCATCAACAGAGCTTCTAGAAGCAAGGCCACAAATTATATCCCTCTCCCCTTGTAACAGGACAGCTATATACCAAAGAAATTGAAATACAGTTAGATTAGCTAGTTCTCATTTGCATAACAAGTGGCACAATGCAAAACAAATAAAAGCAAGATAGTGTCTACCCTTTGATTTCTGATTATTTATAGCTGGTTTTATTATCTTCATGAACATTAGGTTACACATACACCTTTGAAATTTATATGCCTGATACTAGTAACATACAACGTCCTTCTTTTCAGCACACAGATAAATGTAGAAATACTGGATTCAACTGTTTGTTTACACAAATCTGAGTTACCAGATGGCCTCATGAAATTTAAGTTACGACTGTCAGAGGCCCTTGGATATACAAACATAGTGGTAAGGACCTTTCACTCCAACATTTGTCATGCAAATTGCAATGACTGGAATAATTAGCTCAAAATTTTCATTTGAATGAGTTATTGTTGTTACAAAGTAATAACAAATGCTTCTCCTATTTTAGATGCTAGAACGAAACCTTGACAAAATTGAAGGTACTGAGAACTTTTACAGTCATGTGGAGGATCAGCTCAGGAAAGTGATGGAATGTAACAAATGGGAAAATCTGTGAATCAGTACGTATAAAGTAGATGAGTTTCGCCTAGTATGAGTACATGTAGTGATGTGTGACAGTAAATTAACATTAATGTATCGTGTTACGGAAATGTTTTGCTCTTTATTTCATAAGTAATTTTGATTTTATTTTTCAAAAGTCCTTTACCAACAGTTTAATTCACAAGAAGATTATTGCTCACAAGAAAATACTACAGAATATTTTCAGTCAATGAAAGAGCATGTATCAGAGTATGGGTTCTCATTCCGCTTCTTTTCTTTGAAATATATATTTTCCAAAATCCTAAAATCCTCTGATACCCACACTTTTTCAGAATGTAGTGCTTCTTTTGTCATAAAAATTATCCGGGTATGGTACCATGTCATAATGTATAAAACTACTGCTGCTGGAGAAAAACCAATGTTTCGGTCACAGTTGCAGTGGGCTTCTTCTGGGTCTACTCTAGTTAGAGTGACAAAGTGACTGAATGGATTCAGTCAAGTCATGAAACACAATAGGTGGGATGAGGTGATTTGTCAGAGTGTATACATGGATGAGAAAAAAATATTTCCCGGTTAAAAATTTCCTGGTTAAAAATCGAATTTCTCCCGGATGAAAACACACTTTTTCTGTGTTAAGTAGCAGTACAGTTTTCCTCGGAACTGTAAAACTTATCAATCCTTTCAGTGGTTGTGGTTTTATACACCGGAGTAGAATTTCCAGGCACTTTAGAAAGCGAAACTCAGGAGAAAAAATACGTTTTGGAAAGATGTCTCATGTGCAGCAACATGCACACTGCATATTTTCGTATTACGAAAGTATAAATTCCAATTCCACCAAACACTGCACGTTACTTTCCGGAGGACTGAAATAGAGATTGCGATGCGCTTTTGTAAGCCAGTTGTAGCTCATTACAAACGATCTCGCTGGCCGATGACTGCGGATATTCAGAGCATAGGACAAGTGATATGGTCAGCCAAAAGCAACATCACTGTTAAGTAGCACTAACACATAAATAGGGAAAGATAATGGTTTAAATTAATATACATAGTGTTGCTACAAGAAAAGAAAAGCTTTTATGTATAAAATTGGTCTCTTAGATTAATAAGCTGTAAAAGTAGCTAAGCTTTCACACATAATTTATTTATTTATTTATTTATTCATTTTTTGCGTAAGTTACACTTTAAGAGATATCACACAAAGTGCCAGTAAAATTTTTGACGACAACATAAATGTCTGATCTTTCGGGCTCGAAAATATTGTAAATGTTCGTACTTTGAAAGTAACGCTTTTCAAAGAGCCATTCCGAATATTTTCCCACGACCTGTTAGATTAGTTTCAGCAGTTGCCAGAGAGTGCCAGATAAACAGGCGTCGCCGCACTTACGCAGCCACAGTGTTGCATTAAAAGATCTTACATTATGTCATAAAAGAAACAAGACATTAGAGGATACTCCAAGAGCATTGGAATTTTGTGAACCACACTAAAATACATCATTCGGCTTTAAGTGCACATTCGTATGTCCAGATTCAGATGTAAGTTTTCTTGGAGTGCCAGTACTATATTATCTAATGTTTGGTTCCTTATGAAGGCATAATGCCATATTTGCTAGAAGATGAAAACGGGAACATCTAATGCAGTTAACAGTTGAAACTAGCCAATAGTGTGGAATTAAACACTTCATTTCAAATAAATTTACTGCCTCATCAGAAAAGATTAACAAAAGTCAAGTGTCTTTGACAAATCGACAAAAATAACTTCATTGTTCTGCAAGGCACTCAACGCTTGACTGTCAAAAAGGTGGAAACAAAATAAAATCTGAAACTAACAACATATTTTAGCCCTCCGTAATTATGTGAATGTATTTTAATTCACTTGATAGCTCCCGGCCAAGACATCTGTTTTGTTTTCATTTGACGTGAGAGCAGTAAACGAAGAGAGAACTGCAAAATCACTTAACGTAAACATGGGTCACGTGGAGACTACCACCTCCCCACTACAACTCAGACTGCTCCGTGCATCAGGTCCGGATCGACGATATTTCCAAACCGGGGCAATACTAGATAGTGGCGCTCCCCCTCCCACGAGCGTTTGAGGTTGGACGCGAAAAATTTTAAAAAATCGACTTTTGTAAAATATCTTCATTTTGTAGCACACATCTTTCTGAAGAGTCTGATACATGAAACATATGCTCGAGGGAAAGTAAGACATGTTATTTGGTCTTAAGTGTGCCAAAGTGCAGTGCCACACTTCTTCACACAGCATTCTTCTGTCGCACGTCTCTGAATTTCACTCTGTGGAATTCAAATATGTAATATTTTGTAATGGGTTCCATCAAACTATATTCAGGACAGTGGAAATTAAAATGTCCTGTGGTGCCTCTCCTGCTCCCAGTCGGCCGGTTTGACACCCTGCCCCTCTTTTAAAAAATCTCGCAATTAATACTGGATGGGATTATTTGTAACCAGCATAACAAGTACTCTTCAGAAAATTTGCAGTCTTTGTAGCCTATTAGCTAATAACTTGCTGTTTTGTGTGACATAAAATTAAATATAGGATACATAAAACGAGTAAAGACAAGTGACAAGCAAGACAGTACACATTTCTTCAGTCCTTAATTTCTGTCTAACCTTGCTGCAGCTTTACATGGTGTCCTTTCGTTTTTGTGAAAGGATCTATTATCTCACCAAACTTCATCAAAAGTTTTTCCACTTCAAAAAATGAAATGATGTTGTCTAATACTACAAAAGCTGTTAATACAAATTGAACCCAAGACCAGACGGAATATAATTCACGAAGTACCACTGTCAAATGCCTATTAGGCCAACTACAAGCAAAAAGTGTTATGTTTGGATATAGTTTCACATTTCATTCATACTCTATAGCTTCTGAAGCATTAGATCGAAAAGTAGTAGTACGAAATTTTTATATAAATTTGGAATTGTCATATTCTTTTGTAATTTGTGTGAGTCCCTGTTTCTTCTCCTTTGTTGTTCTAACAAACAATCTTGTCATCACTAATTATGTAACTATTCCTGCCAGTGTCAAAACTTATTCTCTGGTTAACTTCACTAACCCTGCTACAGTCACCGGTTTAGTTAACCCGCATTTATTCTGCGGTTAGGCGTTATTACGTGTTCGTACAATGAGTTTTCCACATTACTCCCAGAACAGATCTTTAGCGGCTGCTAGCCGGGGACTGTATAACTGGCCCTTAGTAGCATGGTGGTCTGGCCAAAAATTTTCTGTCAAAATTTCATTTTCTTGGATATATGGAGGGGAGAATACGCAATATTTGTTGCCTGTTATTCCTTTTATTTGTTTATTTCCACTCTGGTAGTCTGAATCTATGGAATTCGCTAGTAGTTATAACAACGCTAATCATTTGCAAACCCAATGAACCACATAAACGGCGATTGGCATTCATCCGTTCAGCTTCATTCCGCTCAGCTCGTATAGACCCGCCCCTTTGGCCTGCAGGAAAGTTTATTTCTAGTTGCAACGGGGATTCCCCTGGCAGAGATATCACTTACACTATGCACGCATTCAAAAATCAGCTTGCAATTATTTCAGAAATCAACTTAGAATTTGTTCAAAAATGTTCAAAAGCCAACAGGGATGCGTTCAAAATCATATGAGTAATTGATATACCAACGAAAGCTGGATGCTAGGCGCTTTGTGAAACAAGGTCTATTTCCTCAATAATATGAATTTGGCGCCCCCCCGCTGAAACTGTCGCCTGGGCCAGATACCCCTGTTTGCCCCCGCCCCCTAGTTCCAGGCCTGTTGCGCATACGTGAATCTGGCTGATGCTGCAATTGCTTATACTGCTAACTACCACACTTCTGTAGCCAGAAGAGGGTACTACTGCAATTGCTTATACTGCTAACTGCCACACTTCTGTAGCCAGAAGAGGGTACTACTGCAATTGCTTATACTGCTAACTGCCACACTTCTGTAGTCAGAAGAGGGTACTACTGAAACGCGACTCAACTGTACATGCGCATAAGCTCACTCACAACCGCTCAAATGAATCTAATGTAAACAATTGTGACGTCACGCTCATCGGAGGCAATTTGTCATGAATAGTCTTCCTAAAGCCTTTAACACGTTTTGCTGTTGGCAAACGATTGTATGAGCCATGTGTTTTGTTGTTGTATATGGTGCATTTCCTTTGCAACTTAGTTTTACTTTTTTTTTCTCTCGTTCGTTTTTTATTGCTGCAGTATTATTCTGCAGTAGCGAGATACAGTAATATTCTTTGTTAGCGTATTGGTTCTTGCCAGTCAAAGTTACAAAAATTCAACTGAAAACTAAAACAGTGAAAAATTCCCAGAATTCTAAAAAATTCCTGGGTTTTTCATGGTTTTCTCCCGGATGAAAAAATTCCCGGATCTCCTGGTTGTCCCAGATCGTATACACCCTGTTTGTGGCAATGTGCCTGTTTACTTGGACAGCATAACTCTACAGTGGTTCGAGAACAATGAAAAGAAGACGCTCCAGGCCAAATTGAAGGAGAAATTCAGTGGCAACCATCAGGAACTCCAGTTAGTGGAAGAGCAGTTGAAGAACAGAGCCCAATGTCGTGGGGAAATATGACACAGAAAATATACAGAATGTTTTGGTCCTATACCTCACTGTGAATCCGAACCTGAAAAAAGCTGACAAAATCTCACATTTAATGAAAGGAGCTACAGAAGGCATGCACTAAGCCCTTTCAGTAAAGGATGTCACAGTAACAGAGGAAATCGTAAAGTGGTGTCAGCAAATTGCATAAATGCAACAGCAGTAGTTTTATATATAATTAGGTGCCATACCCAGAAGACCTTTATGTCGGCTGACTCTGACCACAGAAGCCTATGTAGTTAAAAAATTGAGCTGTTGTTGGAAAAACCTTTGAGAAATATTTAAACTTTGCATTTTTGACTGTAATTATACTCAGCTCTTTCACCCCAAAGTTTTGTTGTTTTATAAGTTCAAGTAACTAGTAACTCACAGGCAGTTTGCGAGCATCTCTCTGTCACAAACAAATTCAGCCTCCTGCTGTTCCCCTTTCTTGAAGAAACCTAAAGACTAGTCTTTTTTGCATCTATCTTTCAAGTGATGTGGTTCTAAGGGATGCAGACTTGTCATGGCAGATTAAAGTTTTGTCTCAGTCTTACTTATGTACACTGACAGACCCAATATTCAGTCTGCAACACAGCTTCAGTCTTTTATAATGTTTCACTAAATTTCTACTTCTTCATAGGAAAGATGATTTTTTTTCTCTCTCTCTGGTGTAATTTACTCTGTATGATCCTTGTGTTTAAGTTTGTTCCCTTGAACAAGCAACAACCTTTGCATGAGCAATTAAAATATATGGTCAGGAGAAGGGAATGGAGCAAATGATGGTAATGCATCCCATAGTCAAAATTGATGGCAAAGAATAGGTGACACACATGTCCATTTCCTGTAGTGCACTAGAAATTGATTCTGGTAGTCATATAACTTGGTTATTAATTTTGTAAATGTGATGTACTTAACACTAACTTTTTATGGATCATGCAACCCTCAAGTTTCCCAGTGCTTTCATGAAAATAGTGTGATAAAAAGGTACATACACTGCCCTGATTCAGCAGCCAGCAGTGGTGATGTGAGTATAGCGTCAAATTCATAGTGAATCAGCAACATCACCCACAAAATTTCTCTGTACCACCAAGAGAATGTGTGCTTATATGGAGCATACTTTAGCATGAGCTTTTGATGAAGAGTTTGTGCTATCTATCTAATCTTCTAAAGATTTTAACTACCTTTATCTTGGGGCACTTTAGTAATACTGCTAGTCAGCTCTGAGTTTATTAGAGTCAGAACTCTCATAAATATTTCTGTGGCTATACTGATTGTGACTGCGTGAGGTATAAGGCGAGTCTTGTCCTGAGGCTGTTTGTCATGCATCAAGCATTGTCATAAATCTGAGGCTCCTACCAGTTGGAGCCTACTGTATGATGACGCTCAGCATATTGCATCAAGCTGTGGTACATGCAGTATGGTGAATTGGTTAGCATTGCTGTCTGGTGAGCTGCAGGTCATGCCAGCTCAAACACAACAATCAGAAATATCTGTTGTTAATATTTCTCACTTGTGGAACATCTTGAAATTTCTTATGTTTTTTATATTCTGGAGTATTTGATGTTTTTGTAAATTGCTGCACTCTTCTTCCAGCATATCAGTTCTGTTCTGGCAGTATGTTGGCATTAGTAATAAAAGTGCATTCAGTGCTAATTGTTGTACTTCATTGACAACCTCACTTTTGGGTTTGGACTTCATTCTGCATGACATCATTTGGAGGCGAATGGATACTTCAAAACATCTATACCATTGTAGCTCCAATTAGGCATCCTAAAAGCCACCATCTACATGTACGGGACTGGACTACAAGCAGTACATCATTCCTAAGGTTGGTATAATCAGGAGACAGATGATGGACTGCAAAACAGCAGTCAGTCATCTCATCAGGCATCCATCAGTGTCTTCTGAAGACTCTGGTCAGTGCCTGACAAAGTGACTGAATGGATTCAGTCGAGTCATCAGATACAATACAGTAGGTGGGATGAGAAGATTTGTGGCAAATGTTCATGTTTACTTGGGCAGCATAACCCTGCAGTGGTTCAAGAACAATGAAAAGAATGTACTCTAGCCCAAACTGAAGGAAAAGTTTAGTGGCAACCATCAGGAACTCCAGTTAGTGGGAGAACAGTTGAAGAACAGGGCCCAATGTCATGGAGAAATGGCGCAGATGAATATACAGAATGTTTTGGCCTTATATCTCATTGTGAATACAAACCTGACAAAGTCTCACATTTAATGAAAGGAGTTACTGAAGGCATGCACTAAGCTCTTCTAGTAAAGGATGTCACAGTAACAGAGGAAATCATAAAGTGGTGTCAGCAAATAGCAGAAATGCAACAGAAAAGAATTGGATGAAAGAGGTATGACGAGCTGCTGAATATGGTCCATATGGCAGTTGTGAAGACCACCATGAGCTCGCTCTCAGATACACCATATAGTAAGAGAAGAAATATAGCAGTATATGGCAGCCAAAATGTCAGGCCGATTACATAAGAGGTAGCAGTCATGAATGTCAACATCATACGCCAGGAGCTGATAGAGAATGTTGAAAAAGAGGTATATTGATCGTTATATATATAATTGAATTCATTGTTTTAGCAGAAAGTAGTGACAATGTTATTCTTGTGAGACTTCTTGCAGGCATGATAAGCAGCCATAGACTGTGTAAGGTATGAGCCTCCAGATTGACAAAGCTATCCCAACCACCATACAATGAGTATGATTGCATACCTGTGTTTGCCATTGAAGATGTTATTCTGCCATCTTTGTCAAAATGAGTTTGTCATCAATCAGGATGCCCTGTTAAACTTTGAAGCTTCTGTTAGGCTTACAAACAAAATCTACATGCCAGTTATGATCATAAACACTGTATGTGGTCAAGGAGAACTTCAGATCGCTAACTGTCATGAACAGCCACAACCCGTCCCTAAAGGTATGTGTGTAGGAACTACTGAACAGGAAGCACAGCAATAGTGTCATTGTCAAAGAATCTTGCTCTGCTACCACTGCAGACAAAACAGGAGAGAAAGTTGCTATTGACCTATTGAACTACCAACAAGATCTGGCCAGACCAAATGACCAAGGAACAATGCTGGCAAGTGATAGCCATTCTCTGTCAATTTTTGGGTGCTTTGAAAATCTGAGTGGAGGAGAGACAGACCAAGTGGTCCATGGTAAAACACTTTATCAACGTTGGGGATCATCGACCAATTAGCCAGTGTTGCTGGCTGAATGGCAGATTGTCCGAGAGGAAGTGGAGAAGATGCTGCATGATGACATCATTGAACCTTCAGAGTGTCCATGGACCTGTCCTGTGGCCATCGTGGTGGAGAAGAAGGCTGGCACATGATGCATCTGCATTGCTCAACAAAATCATGAAGAAAGGCATCCATCCATTGCTACGCATTGATGCCGACATACTGGATTGCAAAAGGAGCAAAGTATTTCTAAACTATAAATACACAAACAGGCTACTGGCAAATCAAGGTCAATAAGGCTGACTGGGAAAAGACTGCTTTCATAACTCCTGACAGTCTCTATGGGTTTAGTGTTATATCATTTGATCTGTGTACTGCTCCAGCCACCTTCAAACATTTGATGCATAATGTGCTTTGACACCTTAAATGAATGACATGTCTTTGCTATCTGGATAAGATTATCATTGTTTTGAAGACATTTAAAGAACATCTAAGCTGACTGACAACTGTAATGAAGAATGTTCAGGTTGTGGGCCTCCGCATGAATCTGAAAAATTGCCTGTTTGCCCCCAAAGCAATGAAAATTTTGGGGCTTTTAGTGAATGGCAAAGGAGTCCATCCCAACCTGGAGAAAACAGGAGCTGCCACAGATTTTCTCTGTTTGTACTACCAGTGACTCCTAAAGGACTTCCGTCCCAGGCATGTCCCTTGTAAGAACTACTGCAGGGAGATGCCAGATTTTCTTGGAACTAGGTGCAAATATGGTCTTTCCTTGTGTTTAAGGAGTCACTAACATCTTCTCTAGTGCTAACATTGTGTGGTGAGAGAGCAGAGACAGAACTACACACCAACATTAGCAGTTAAGGGATAGATGCAGTTCTAGCGGAAATGCGGAAAGGTGCTGAAAAGGTGATAGCTTATGTTTTGAAGCTTATGTTTTCAGAGTATTGTCCAAGTCCAAGATGATTGCTCTACAACTGAAAAAGAATGACTTGCAATCAATGGCGCCATCAACAAGTTACAGCCATGTTTATAAAGCAAACCATTCACTGTTTTGACATGCCCCCATTCCCTATGCTGGCTGACCGATGTGAAGGATTCATTGGGTTGTCTGGTGACATGGGAACTGCAGCTTCAGGAGTATGGTGTCACAGTGATATTTGGCAAAATACAGTAGTGTGGATAAAATATGTCATCACTGCATTAAATGACATGAGTGCTGGACAGAGGGGAGATCCAGCACTGCTGAAGACCGTAGAAGATCCGAAGGAGGAGGGACTAATTAAACGAGAATACCAGATAAGTAGAGCATTGTATATGAGGAATTATGAGCCAACAGAGTTGTAATGGCTTTTCACTATACCAGCTCATCTACAGCCATCTGAAGTATTGCCATGACACTCCAACATATGGTCACCTGGGATTCGTCAAGACTCTAAACAGAATCAGATGCAGTTATCACTGGCCAGATCTGTACGATCTGTTAGAAACTGTGAGTCACTGTAAGGAATGCCGACGACGGAAGCACTTGCCAAAATTACCTCCGGGGCATCTGGTACCAATCCCAACTGCAACAGTGTATTCCACCTAATTGGAATCAACTTCTTGGGGAGTTGTGCCTGTAGTTGACTAATAGGGTCAACAGATAATAGTCTGCACTGACTGCCTCACTTGCTATGCTGTCACCAGTGCTGTGCCAACTGCTGAAACTCCAAAAATTGTGAAGTTTCTTGTTGAAGACATTATTTTGAAGCACGGAGGTACCCATGTCATGATCTCTGAGTGTGGAAAAGTTTTCCAGTTAGTACTGGTATCAAAGGTAGTTTCACACTGTGATAGCGGGATGACAACTGTCTGCAATTCTCAGATGAATGGGCTCACAGAATTCTTTAATAAGTTGTCGGCAGTTGTCCTTTTGATGTATGTTGATGTCTAACAGAGAGATTGAAATATGAAACTGCTCGTTGCGACATTCGCATACAACGCAGCAATGCAAGACACCATAGGTTTCACACTGTTCTTCCTGCTCCATAGTCGCGAGGCTTAAACAGTACACTAGTATGCAGTTGATACACTGTTCCCATTTCAACAGGGTAGTATTCAGGACGACTGCGTGAAATAGATCATCATCAGGACCACAGGCTTGCATATGGAGCTGGACGCCGAAGAGAAAGACCTAGAGTGCCATAACACCAAGCATTGGCCAGTGAGATGCGACTCGGGAGACTTGGTATAACTTTTTACATCTGTATGGAAAGTGGAACTATCAGAAAAGTTACTAAAGCACTGCTTTAGTCTGTACTGTGTCCTTCCATCATCTGTCAGATGTCACTTGCGGAGTTGAGGATTTTGACCCTTCATCAAGAAGACAGATGTGCAGTTACATCATTCATGTCCTCTGTATGAAGTCCTGCTACACTCCAGAGTTGCAGATTGATGATGGGAGGTTCAAGGAAACTGAACACCACACACTGATTATGAAGCATTTACAGGAGGGCTACATTCAGTGCTCATCATAGTGAAAAGGATGTAACAATGTGACCAGACTGGGAGGATCTGTGAGCATCACCATGTAGAGGCCCACTGACAAGATCTATATTCAGTGTGTTGTATTTGACTGCAATGAGAATTTCTGAAATGGTGGGTCATTGTCTCTCCTGAAAAGGGGAGCGCTGCCACAAGCTGTGGTGTGTGCAGTGTGGCATAGTGGTTAACATTGTTAGCTGCCTTGCTGTGGTCACCACTTCAAACCTGACTGCTAGCAATTACTCATTATTTAGTATTTATCGTTTTGGGAAGGTTCTTGAAATGTCTTATATGTGTACACTTTGGTATACTTAAGGTTTGTATAAATAGGTGCACACAGTCCAGAATTTCAGTTCTGTTCTGACTATATGGTACTGTCAGTAAGAAATGTGCTTTCAGTGCTAAGTGTAGTACTTCTTTAATGACCCTGTCTTGGGATTTGGACTTGATTGGGGTTTTGACGTGACAATATTATGATGTAGCCCTTGGCCAAGTGGGCATGGATGTGTGTGGTGTCCTTAGGTTAGTTAGGTTTAATTAGTTCTAAGTTCTAGGCGACTGATGCCCTCAGAAGTTAAGTCGCATAGTGCTCAGAGCCATTTGAACCTTGTCAAAGCTTTGTCCCGCAGACTATGGGAAACGACTATATCCAGTCAACATCAGTACAGCCCAAGAAACATTTATGTAATTTTTGACTGCAGTATATTTCATTATTAAAATATGACAAACATCGACACTATATAGGGCTTTAAATACACTTATCATGGTGGTGAAAACGTTTACAGCATTATAATTCAGCTACAAGGAGCCACATATTTCTAATGAATCAAAAGGGATGCATCTTCACTTTTGAATGTATACAGAACAAAACCATAACTTGCTGGAAAGAGAGACATTCAGGAAAATCACACAAATGGATTTTTTCCTCAAAATCATCATATTTAGTCTCACGGGATATCTCTCTGACTTTTTTCCATTTCTTTTTATCTTCAAAACAAACTATTCTCCCCCTAATACTCGTATAGCTGTGCGGATTATGTCACATCTTGTGAATAGCTGGTTTTATTGGTCATGGCACCTGATGCCAACATTGCATTCAGTTCTTTCCCTAAATGTTTCTTGTACAATGTGATATCACCACTGTTGTTGGGTAACATTACAGAAAGAGAGTTCTTCATTCCTTTACTTAAATTATGTATTACTTTAAAATTCTAGTAAATAAACCATTTTAAAGCGTTTACAGAATTTATTTCTTCAGTGGATGGTCTGCTTCATTTTTAAATGTCAACTTCAATTTTTTTATGGTTTTGGAAGTGTTAAGCATTGAAACATTATGTGAAAGTGACCCTCAGTTTATGATATATACAGTAAGGGTCTACGGGTTGCACACAGTCATACAGTACGTAACTCGCGCTCGCCAGCCAACCTATCTGTAATGCTGACAATTTGCTTGGTCAGTACACGTGTGTCCGGCCACAGTGCGGCACAGGGAATAAGCGATTGGCTGCCGTCCACAGCACACCGGATAACTAGTGTGGCCTCTGGCGCAAATGTCTTTTTTCTTAGCTCACCATGGAGGCCTTTCTACACGAATGTAATTAGTGGCTGATAGGAAGTCAGACACAGTGAAAATGAGTGCGCGTAGCGTACGTGTTTTATAATCGGCCTTTTGTTAATAAAACTGTTTAAAAGTGTTGTCGTACCTCAAGGACCCACTGCTTACAAATCCTGACAAATATTTCGTGTAATTATCATCCGGGGCAACAACATAAACAACCCCCGTATAGAAGTGGTGTTAGAAGTGGTGTTAGAAGTGGGATGATTATGGAAAATCTATAGTCCTGAAGAGGTGCAGCACAACATGAACTTTGAGCAGCAGCAGCAGCAGCATGAACATCTTCCGACTACGCGGGGACATCCAACACTGGAATTCAGGTTGGTCTACTCCAGTTTGGCTGGAATACAAAAGGCAGTGGTCGATTTTTATGTTACGTTTGAGTGACTCATTGACGTTAAATTAGACGAAATGTCACAATTCAGTCAGAGTAAGGTTGTTGATCTACAGACTGTTATTAATAAACTGCAAGAAGAGATTCGCCAGTTAAAAGCAGAAAGAACCGAGCGTAACATTCCTAGAGAATTGTCAAATGACAGTTCATGCAGTACAGTACAACTACAATAAAGAATTTTTCATTATTGCCATCAGTACCAGTGTTTATCGGCAAACCCAAAGATGATGTGAAGGTGTTTTTTCGTAAACTTGAAGGTGCTGCCCTGTTAGGATCATGGACAGATTCTGATAAGCTAGTGGTTGCCAAATTAAGAATTCACGGAGCAGCACGAGATTTCATTAGCGTGGTGACTACTTGCGTGAAAATAGAAAATTACAATGAGTTTAGAGTGGTTGTTGTTCAGAAATTTAAACGTAAAAATGCAATCAGATTTTACAGAGAGTAGCTTTACAGTTTGCGAATGCGACGAGATGAATCTATCGAGCAGTTTGACGACAGAATTTGAAACATCAACGCTAAAGCGTACGAGTTAGTAGAAGATGAAAATGAAAACCGCATTCAGTTGTTCGAAGCCGACCAGAGTGCCTTGGACACATTCATTCATGGGTTGCATGGGAACGATGTAAGCAAAGCTGTTAGATTGGCACGATGTAAAACATTTCAGGAAGCAGTAGAATCAGCTGTTGGTTTCATTGAAGCACTAAGACGACCAAATGAGATACAGAAACAAGAATCCAGGGTTTTCGACACAACAGTACAATGCTACAGATGCAGTAAGCTGGGTCATAAGTGTAAGGGTTGTAAAGAGAATCGAATTTGCTATCGTTGCAGGATGCAGGGTCATGTTTTGAGAGATTGTCGCAACAAGAAGAAAAGTAATGCGAACAACAGACAGTCTGCCAGATCTTTAAATGAGTACGGGGACATACGAGCCACCATGCCATCTGCCTCCTGCTGGAGTCAGTGATACCTGTTAGTTCCAGCGAAAATCAGACCAGACCGAAAAATGACTTCGTGATAGGTGCTGTATATCAAGAGAGAAACATCAAACTACTTATTGACATAGGAGTACAGACCCCATTAATGTGGTGTGTCGCAGATAAATGGGATAAATTGAAACTCCCGCTATTAAAAGTGTGAGGATTAAATGGAAAGCTATGTAACTATGGAGAAGTTGACATAGAATTAATTCTTGGCCGAGGCTAAGATGAAGGTGAAAATAAAGATAAATACACAGCAAGGGTGCAAGTTGTTTCAAATAACGGAACATTGTCGGCGTACGTGGATTTGATTTCTTGTCCGCTAACAAGGCAGATATCTGTTGCAGAAAGAAAGATCAGACTAGGCCGTAGCAACTACAACCTAGGAAATCGGTTTTCACATCGTACTCAAAGGAGCAGCAATACTGACTTCATGGGAATGGACCGCCCAAACGATGCATCAGTTCAAACTGTCACAAGTCGATGTTCAGAAAGAGAAACTCCAGGGTAAAAATGCTGGTGTTTGGAAAAGGGTGATGTATCAATCGCTGAAAATGAAAATGACCAATAGTTGTGCCAAATCTGTAGCTTTTGGTTATTCTGGGCTCATTGGCAACATTCTGAGTGCCCTCCCCCTCCCAATAGATGTGCCAAATTTGTAGTTTTTGGTTACTCTGTGTGCCGATTGGCTACATTACCTGCGTCTCCTTCCCCCCCTCCCCCGTGCCTCTCCGAACGGAGTGATAATGCCTCCCAAGAACATAAGGCCATTGACCAAATACAGGTAAAGGGTAGAGATAAGGAGTTGACTTGGCAATAGGGTGTTAACTCTGGTGATTCAAGGATAGTACAATAATTGTGATTTTGTAAAACATTATACATTATAATTTGTATATTGTAGTTTTAATTTTAAAAGTTAATAAATTTATATTTATTTTACTCTTTACATATAGCTGATTCCTGTTTCTGTCTAAAACGGCAGTTGTTGGGTGATGGCAGGTAATCAGTTAGATTGTTACATGTTTGATGGTCAAGGTTTATCGACTTATGTGTTGAGAAAGATACATGGAAAAAACAACACACAACAAGCTTTTCTTCGTGGTCTGTGATATTGGAATTGTTTTGGTGATCAAGACTATTTAGTGCAAAAGATGGCTGCAGAGATCTTGATAGACTTTCGTCCTAAAGCGGTAAAATACTGGAACATATTGCACACAAGCAGCACATAGAGGGGAAGGACAGGATTGCCACATTCTTTATGGGACACACTTGTTATCTCAACATTTCATTCAACTCCCTGTGAATTGTGTATGCTTCATTGCACAAATACATGGTGTAGTTCTTTTCTCCTATAAAGAATTTTAAATACAGTAACTATCGAGAGCAAACCACTATTTCATCTGCTTTATTCTGGAATTCTACCAAAGATCTTAGAGATGAGATAATTAAGAGTTCTGTGATGCATAATGTTCCGCTTTCACTACCCTTTTGCAAACTTTTGTATTATATATGGTACATTCATTCAGATTGTGCTCTTTCATATTGTGTGCCATTTTTTGTAACAACGCCAATTGTATCTTAGATTTTCAGGGTGAAGCGTGGCTGAAAGAAAGAAAGAAAGATTAGTATTGTTAATTCATCGTTTCTTTTTAAAGCAGTACTGAAATGTTTTTAACAGTGCTCTGACTATAATTCTACCAAAGAAAGTGATGTGAAAGATGATTTTAGTTTTCCAAAATGATATTTTATGTGAAGTATTATATCATATTTTACGGACTATAAGATGCACTGTTTTGTTCGAAAAATTGCCTCCATAATTCAGGTGTGTCTTATACTCAAAATTAATATAAAAATGTCCATTGTTTGATTTAAAATTTACCCCTCCAGTCTTAAAAATGGCCATATATTCAATACTGCAGGAAACCCATCTCTATCTGGCAACATTGGATTCAACTGGCAGCAGCAGTCCAGCGATGTGATGAACGTAAGTTGCGGGGATTAAAAAGGTTGCTAACATTGTCTCTGTCCCACTCCACCATCACAAACCTAGAAAACTGTCTAGCCTATGATGTGTCATTATAGTCTATGGTGCCAGTGGACTTGAATTGAAAATTATTTGTGTTATGGGTAACAGTCTAATCTTTCCATTAGTAAGCTAGTTTTGTAATTAAAAAAATAAATTTAAAAGTAATAGCATATGCAGAAGAACATGGAAACCGAGCAGCTGAGCAACATTTCAGTCCTCCATCAACGAAAATTGTGATTGGCGGGCTAGTAAAGAACTAAAGGAAAAAAAAAAGTTCGAGTAGAGGACTGAATGCAAAATGGCCAAAACTAGATGATGGCATACTGAAATGGATTCAAGGACACCATCAAAATGGCATTAGAATTAGTACAAAAATGATTCAAATACTCACTCGTAAGCTAGTGCTACAGTGGAACATATCAGATTTTAAGGGTGGAGTTGGTGCTACAGTTTTATAAAGCGTCATGGACTTAGCATGTGAACCAAAACCAAAATATCTAAGACAGTGCTACAAAAGTGTGAAGAGGAAATATTGTCTTTCCATCGCTTTATTATTCAACATTAAGAGAAAACCAGTGTGGAACTAAGTTAAATAGCAAATATGCACGAAACTCCTTTGACATTTGATGTGCTACATAACAGAACAGTTGACATAAAAGCACGTGGATATAAAAAAAGTGCACTCCACTGTTGTCCTTTCATGTTGTGCTGATGGTCCTAAACTTAATCCAGTGATCATTTTCAAGTGCAAAACAATGCCAGAACCTTCCAAAATACTGCCAGGTGGTGGTGTTCACACACAACAAGGGTTGGATGGATGAGACTGGTATGAAATTATGGGTTAAGAGGGTGTGGGAGAGAAGGAAAGGTGCTTTATTAAAGAACATTTTTCTTCTTGTGCTAGATCAGTTTAGTAGTTATTTGAAAAATTCTGTGAAAGAAACTGTGACAGGGAAATAGGGAGGACTTAAAACTGCAACCTCTTGATGTCTCAAAAGTAAGCCATTTAAAGTGCATACAGGAGAGGAAAGGAGCAAATGAATGATGGATGGAACCTGACTTGAATTAATGCCAAAGGGAGTTTTAAAATGAGCTACAATCAAACAAGTGTGTCAGTGGATAACACATATGTGGTCTAGGGTGAGAGAAGACATTATTGTTACATCTTTCTAGAAGTGCAGCATAAGTAATGCCATTGATGGCAGTGAAGGACATCCTATGTATGAAGAGGACAATGATAACGACGTTGAGGAAGGAGAAGAAGAAGGAGGAAGAGGTTCAGATGAAAATTTTCAGGGATTTTTAAAGGCCAGTTTGATTTTCAGTGATTTTTAACAGTCAGTTCGGTTTATAAACCAAGAATTTTTTTTCTGATTTGCAGTCTAATAATATAAAATGGTAAAAACATTATTTTAAAAAATCTTAAAAATTTAGATGTGTCTTATAGTCCATAAAACGTGGTGTACATGATACAGGGAATCTTTGCGACTACATTTCTTATACCTCTGAGCAGATTGCAGCTGATTCCATCGTACAACGTTCATTCAAAGTTTCAGTGTTACTTTATTATTTCTAGTACGTATTTGAGTGCTTCCATAATTTAATGGGCATTTGTGATGCTTCCATTACAATTAAACATTGGAATGTGTGTTAAAAATGATAACCCAAATATTACTAACAAGTCTTCTGATTCAAAAATTAATCAACTTCCGGCTGAGGTCTTTGATGCTGATAATTGTGATATCCACTCCTGGAAATTGAAATAAGAACACCGTGAATTCATTGTCCCAGGAAGGGGAAACTTTATTGACACATTCCTGGGGTCAGATACATCACATGATCACACTGACAGAACCACAGGCACATAGACACAGGCAACAGAGCATGCACAATGTCGGCACTAGTACAGTGTATATCCACCTTTCGCAGCAATGCAGGCTGCTATTCTCCCATGGAGACGATCGTAGAGATGCTGGATGTAGTCCTGTGGAACGGCTTGCCATGCCATTTCCACCTGGCGCCTCAGTTGGACCAGCGTTCGTGCTGGACGTGCAGACCGCGTGAGACGACGCTTTATCCAGTCCCAAACATGCTCAATGGGGGACAGATCCGGAGATCTTGCTGGCCAGGGTAGTTGACTTACACCTTCTAGAGCACGTTGGGTGGCACGAGATACATGCGGACGTGCATTGTCCTGTTGGAACAGCAAGTTCCCTTGCCGGTCTAGGAATGGTAGAACGATGGGTTCGATGACGGTTTGGATGTACCGTGCACTATTCAGTGTCCCCTCGACGATCACCAGAGGTGTACGGCCAGTGTAGGAGATCGCTCCCCACACCATGATGCCGGGTTTTGGCCCTGTGTGCCTCGGTCGTATGCAGTCCTGATTGTGGCGCTCACCTGCACGGCGCCAAACACGCATGCGACCATCATTGGCACCAAGGCAGAAGCGACTCTCATCGCTGAAGACGACACGTCTCCATTCGTCCCTCCATTCACGCCTGTCGCGACACCACTGGAGGCGGGCTGCACGATGTTGGGGCGTGAGCGGAAGACGGCGTAACGGTGTGCGGGACCGTAGCCCAGCTTCATGGAGACGGTTGCGAATGGTCCTCGCCGATACCCCAAGAGCAACAGCGTCCCTAATTTGCTGGGAAGTGGCACTGCGGTCCCCTACGGCACTGCGTAGGATCCTACGGTCTTGGCGTGCATCCGTGCGTCGTTGCGGTCCGGTCCCAGGTCGACGGGCACGTGCACCTTCCGCCGACCACTGGCGACAACATCGATGTACTGTGGAGACCTCACGTCCCACGTGTTGAGCAATTCGGCGGTACGTCCACCCGGCCTCCCGCATGCCCACTATACGCCCTCGCTCGAAGTCCGTCAACTGCACATACGGTTCACGTCCACGCTGTCGCAGCATGCTACCAGTGTTAAAGACTGCGATGGAGCTCCGTATGCCACGGCAAACTGGCTGACAGTGACGGCGGCGGTACACAAATGCTGCGCAGCTAGCGCCATTCGACGGCCAACACCGCGGTTCGTAGTGTGTCCGCTGTGCCGTGCGTGTGATCATTGCTTGTACAGCCCTCTCGCAGTGTCCGGAGCAAGTATGGTGGGTCTGACACACCGGTGTTAATGTGTTCTTTTTTCCATTTCCAGGAGTGTAGAAATTGGTGATGCTGCTGAACTTCACATTCAGGGATCACAATTAACAGTACTTTTGAAATGTTTCAGACAATGAATGTTCAATAGTGCCAACATGAGCTATTGCCACCAGAGAACAGAGTATGTAATATTTTTTAGTCTCTCTAATAGGCATTAATGTTAATTATTACATAACAATAATATTAATTGATTCTGTTCTTTCTGTTCCAGATTTTCGTCCAGTATCTTGTCTTCAATGATATCAACATCAACAGGTTCTGATGCAAACTCTATCATTACAGGAGTTAAGAAACGATTCGAGTATTTCAGTCAGCATTTAAATAAAGATTTTAAAAAAATAATATGGCTGAAAAACAAATGTGGAACATTTTATCAGAAGAAAAATCTCTCAACACCACCCCAGATGAAATCAAGAAGTACTGGGCTGCAAGCACTGTGATATCACTTCTTGGTTCTTTTAAGTGTAGGATATGTTGGGAACTAATATATTAGATATCTAATGGCAGAGATCGGTTCTACAGTCTTAGAGTATGCCTCAAGGTGGTTGTTGCCAGCATCAGCGACAATTAAAAGACAACTGACAGACACTGGAAAGTGAGACCATTGTTGTCAATGACTAGGAAAGCACGTATGCAGCATGCTCACCCAGAAATGTTTTCTATTGATGAACAAATGGTGCCATTCCATGGGTAAGTCAGAGAGAACCAACTAATTAGAGGAAAAAGTTCTGGCCTGAAAAATGATGGACTCAAACATGAAGGAATAGGGTGGAGAGGGGGAGGGTGGGCGATGCTATTCCAGTCACAAAATGGCATGATAATTGTGCCTTTTATTTGGCCTCTACCTGCTGTGGAGTAAATCCTGTTTATCGAAGGTGGAGCAAACAGCAAGGTCAGTACAGAGAGATTTCTTGTTAACATGCTGTAAATATGAATAATTCTCATATGAGAGTTGAGGATCTTCCAAAGAGAGTCATTAGCAAATATGCCACAAGAGGTTGAATGAAGAAGTGGTCCATAACAGTACAACAGTATTTTTTTGTTTCTTTGTTTTTTAATTGCTGCATCATATGTCTAATACCCCCCATGAACCATGGACCTTGCCGTTGATGGGGAGGCTTGCGTGCTTATCGATACAGATAGCCGTACTGTAGGTGCAACCACAATGGAGGGGTATCTGTTGAGAGGCCAGACAAATGTGTGGTTCCTGAAGAGGGGCAGCAGTCTTTTCAGTAGTTGCAAGGGCAACAGTCTGCAGCTTTACTGTATGGTTAAATGATGATGGCATCCTCTTGGATAAAATATTCCGGAGGTAAAATAGTCCCCCATTCGGGTCTCCGGGCGGGGACTACTCAAGAGGACGTTGTTATCAGGAGAAAGAAAACTGGCATTCTACGGATCAGTGTGTGGAATGTCAGATCCCTTAATTGGGCAGGTAGGTTAGAAAATTTAAAAAAGGAAATGGATAGGTTAAAGTTAGATATAGTGGGAATTAGTGAAGTTCGGTGGCAGGAGGAACAAGACTTAGGATCAGGTGAATACAGGGTTATAAATACAAAATCAAATATGGGTAATGCAGGAGTAGGTTTGATAATGAATAAAAAAAATAGGAGTGTGGGTAAGCTACTACAAACTGCATAGTGAACATATTATAGTGGCCAAGATAGACACGAAGCACATGCCTACTACAGTAGTACAAGTTTATATGCCAACCTCTGCAGATGACGAAGAAATTGAAGAAATGTATGATAAGATAAAAGAAATTATTCAGGTAGTGAAGGGAGATGAAAATTTAATAGTCGTGAGTGACTGGAATTCAACAGTAGGAAAAGGGAGAGAAGGAAACATAGTAGGTGAATATGGATTGGAGCTAAGAAATGAAAGAGGAAGCCATCTGTTAGAATTTTGCACAGAGCATAACTTAATCATAACTAACACTTGGTTCAAGAATCATAAAAGAAGTCTGTACACATGGAAGAAGCCTGGAGATACTAAAAGGTATCAGATAGAGTATATAATAGCCAGACAGAGATTTAGGAACCAGGTTTTAAATTGTAGGATATTTCCAGGGGCAGATGTGGACTCCGACCACAATCTATTGGTTATGAACTGTAGATTAAAGCTGAAGAAATTGCAAAAAGGTGGGACTTTAAGGAGATGGGACCTGGATAAACTGACTAAACCAGAGGTTGTAGAGAGTTTCAGGGACAGCATTAGGGAACAATTGACAGGAATGGGGGAATGAAATATTGTAGAAGAAGAATGGGTAGCTCTGAGGAATGAAGTAGTGAAGGCAGCAGGGGATCAAGTAGGTAAAAAGACAAGGGATAGTAGAAATCCTTGGGTAACAGAAGAGATACTGAATTTAATTGATAAAAGGAGAAAATACAAGAATGCAGTAAACGAAGCAGGTAAAAAGGAATACAAACATCTCAAAAATGAGATCGACAGGAAGTGCAAAATAGCTAAGCAGGGATGGCTAGAGGACAAATGTAAGGATGTGGAGGCTTATCTCACTAGGGGTAAGATAGATACAGCCTACAGGAAAATTAAAGTGACCTTTGGAGGAAAGAGAGCTCAGATGGAAACCCAGTTCTAAGCAATGAATGGAAAGCAGAAAGGTGGAAGGAGTATATAGAGGGTCTACACAAGGGCGATGTACTTGAAGACAATATTTTGGAAATGGAAGATACGATACTGCGCGAAGAGTTTGACAGAGCACTGAAAGACCTGAGTCGAAACAAGGCCCCGGGAGTAGACAACATTCCATTAGAACTACTGACGGTCTTGGGAGAGCCAGTCCTGACAAAACTCTACCATCTGGTGAGCAAGATGTACGAGACAGGCGAAATACCCTCAGACTTCAAGAAGAATATGATAATTACAATCCCAAAGAAAGCAGGTGTTGACAGATGTGAAAATTACTGAACTGTCAGTTTAATAAGTCACAGCTGCAAAATACTAATGCGAATTCTTTACAGACGAATGGAAAAACTGGTAGAAGCCGACCTCAGGGAAGATCAGTTTGGATTCCGTAGAAATGTTGGAACACGTGAGGCGATACTGACTTTACGACTTATCTTAGAAGAAAGATTAAGGAAAGGCAAACCTACTTTTCTAGCATTTGTAGACTTAGAGAAAGCTTTTGACAATGTCGACTGGAATACTCTCTTTCAAATTCTGAAGGTGGCAGGGGTAAAATACAGGGAGCGAAAGGCTATATACAATTTGTACAGAAAGCAGATGGCAGTTATAACATTTGAGGGGCATGAAAGGGAAGCAGTGGTTGGGAAGGGAGTGTGACAGGGTTGTAGCCTCTCCCCGATGTTATTCAATCTATATATTGAGCAAGCAGTAAAGGAAATTTGGAGTAGGTATTAAAGTCCAAGGAGAAGAAATAAAAACTTTGAGGTTTGCCGATGACATTGTAATTCTGTCAGAGACAGCAAAGGACTTGGAAGAGCAGTTGAATGGAATGGGCAGTGTCTTGAAAGGAGGATATAAGATGAACATCAACAAAAGCAAAACAAGGATAATGGAATGTAGTCGAATTAAGTTGGGCGATGCTGAGGGAATTAGATTAGGAAATGAGACGTTTAAAGTAGTAAAGGAGTTTTGCTATTTGGGGAGGAAAATAACTAATGATGGTCGAAGTAGAGAGGATATAAAATGTAGTCTGGCAATGGCAAGGAAAGCATTTCTGAAGCAGAGAAATTTGTTAACCTTGATTATAGATGTGTCAGGAGGTCGATTCTGAAAGTATTTGTATGGAGTGTAGCCATGTATGGAAGTGAAACGTGGACAATAAATAGTTTGGACAAGAAGAGAATAGAAGCTTTCGAAATGTGGTGCTATAGAAGAATGTTGAAGATTTGGTGGGTAGATCACGTAACTAATGAGGTGGTATTGAATAGGATTGGGGAGAAGAGAAGTTTGTGGCACAGCTTGACTAGAAGAAGGGATCGATTGGTAGGACATGTCCTGAGGCATCAAGGGATCACAAATTTAGCATTGGAGGACGGCGTGGAGGGTAAAAATCGTAGAGGGAGACCAAGAGATGAATACACTAAGCAGATTCAGAAGGATGTAGGTTGCAGTAGGTACTGGGAGATGAAGGAGCTTGCACAGGATAGAGTCACATGGAGAGCTGCATTAAACCAGTTTCAGGACTGAAGACAACAACATGTCGAATACAAGAATGCTGCACTTTAAGAGAAGTGGGAAAGGAAACAGTGTGAACAATCTCTACATTAATGAAGAAGAAGGTGAAGAAAGGGAAGGGGAGAATGAAAAGAAGAAGTTTATTCAGCACCATTACTGGCCAAAAGATATAAACGTGCTTTGCACCTGCCATTTCTGGCTACAGAAAAAAAGAACAGATTGAGATGCAGAGGACTGGCTTGCAACAATGTAAGAATCCAGTTCTGTACCCTCATATGTCATTCCCTAGTGGTCAATGTGTCCTATACTCTTACACACCACCTACCACAGACCATCCACAGGCCTTTCATACTCTATAGGGCCATGTGTGAAATTACTGAGTAGTGTTCTATGTGGGCACGGCGCTAGTAACCACCGGTCTTCTCACATGAATGGCCACAGCCCACAACTAAACTGCAGACTTGACCATCCAGTTGTGAACATGCAGCACACAACACAAATGACTTCAACAGCTGGTTCACTATGCAAGCTATTTAGATACTCCTACTAGTTTCTCTGAACTATACGGGTGGAATTGTCACTGTAGATTACGCTGTGCTCTCATAATCCTCCTGGCCTAAACCTCTGCTAAATATCCCACCGTGTCACTGAATTTTCCCCCTCTCGTCCATCCCCAACTCCCCTTGCCCTTCTATATTGTGTGCTGTATTGTACTACTCTTCCTCTTTCCACCCCTTTCACTCTTCCCTTCATGTCCCTCCCCTCCTTTCCTCTCCTTCCTTCCCCCCCCCCTCTCTCTCTCTCTCTCTCTCTCTCTCTCTCTCTCTCTCTCTCTCTCTCTCTCTCTCTCTCTCTCTCTCTCTCTCGTATATGCGCTACCCTCTGAACTCCTTTCTTCTTGCGCAGCCATTGAGTCATCGCCTCACACCATCTCCTTGCCTTGTGCATCTTTCCCTACCCTCTCTGCACCTCCACCTACCCAGGCAACTGCCCATGATAATCGACAAACTTTAATATCCTTAGACAGCTTGTTAATTATGAAAAGCAAGAGCTTGGGCATGAAGACCACATGTTACATATTTTATGTATGAGAACTCATTTTGTTCTGGGAGTGCATTGTCCTAATTGCTGACCCAGAATCCATTACAATGAATGTTGATCATAATTAAATGTACTTTCAACAAGTTTCTGTGTGGTTTCACAACAGTAATGCGACAGTCTTTCATCATTACATTTCAGAAATCAAAGAGAAACACCAACAAATGGTGGCAGTGAGCCAGCTGCTAGTTTTAGGGATGATTACGATGTGTTCACACAGTAGAAAGTCGGTATCTGTAGTACATATGTGCTAGGTAATGACAACAGGAGAAGGTTGATTCTATTTGCAACATCTGGAAACATGATGGTAGGTTCAACATTGTTCCTATACAAATTAATTAATAAGGTAACATGGACAGCACCAGATCGACCACGTACAAATTGATGCAAGGCACAAGTCAGACTTGCTGGATGTGAGGAGTTTAAGAGGTCCAAATATAGATATGGATCACTCCCTAGTCTGGGCATGGGTGCGAGCAAGAATATCCAATGCAGGACCCAGGACACAGAAATATAGTATCAGCCTTAGAATCAGAGGAAGCAAGGGAACGAAACCAGGAGAGAATAATTCAGGTCCTTGAAAATGCTGGAGACTGTGACAACATTTAAGATCAATGGTAAAAGATAGTGCACACAGCAGCAAGGAAGATACTTGGGAAAAGTATAAAGCAAACAGGAACCATGTGGTTTGATACCTGACATAAAACAGTAACAAATGATAAAAATGAAGCATAGAGAAGGATATTGTAACCACATTGTACCAGGAGGATAATGGAGAATTGAAAAAGGACCCATCAAAGGAAAAAGAGGGAGTGGATGAAGGCAACTATTGAAGAAATGGATGTGAAGCAAGGAAATTTCATAGAGAGGTGAGTAAGACAAGGAAACCTATCAGGATGCAGAACAAACTAATAAAAGACGAGAACGGTAAAATTATAAGTAAAGAGGAGGAGATATGTTTGAGGTGGCATCACTACTTTGATAAACTCCTTAATCCATTATCAGTTGTACCAATGGACCCAGCAGAAATACAGGAGGAAGAGGACCGAGATAACAGTGTGGACCCACCAACATAGAAGAAATGAGAACTACAAGGAGGCTGTGAATTGGAAGTGAATGTCCTGAAATTGGTTAGTCTAATCTGGGAAGAAGAGGCAGTGCCCTCAAACATGGGAAAATGGAATTATATGCCCTACGTTAATTGAGCAACGGTGATTACAGGCAGACAGACTATCCATAGAATCTCCTGGCAATGGCATATCAACTAAATAGCAGAAACAGTTCTTTTCAGAGCTCATTAACAAGAAACATTGGACCAACTATCAGACTCCTTCAACTGAATATCGAAAGCATTAGCAGGGCAACAATATCGATGTCATCGCCATTCAGGAAACTCGTGTTTCCAGTGAAGAAATATTCCAAAGCCGAGGTCAAATTCCTGGATATTCTGCACTTGGTGTAACTTACCACGAGGTGTATGGAATTGCTACGTCTGTCCGTAACAACATAAACAAAGCTTCACTGATTCCTGTAAGTGTGGAGGCAGATATACATTCAGTTGTCATACAATTGCACGGCATTACTATAACAAATGCTTACAAACCACCCAAAACAACATGGCCAGATTTTGTCCTACACACAGCAGAACATCCTGCAATTTACACAGGAGACTTCAATAGTCACCACGAACTTTGGTAGTACTCTCAAAATAATGAAATTGGGAGCATGGTTGCAGAATGATGCCACAGATCAAGGCACTTTCAGGTCAGCTGCTTGGGACAAGGATTCAAATCCTGACTTATGCTTTGTTAGCTGCAACGAAACTGAATTTCCCATCAACACCACAAGGAAAGTGATAGGTGCCTTTCCTCACAGACCTGTAATAATACAAATTGGTTGCACGGTACCTGTCATACGATCAACTCCGCATGCTCGATGAAGTTTTCAGTGGAACTGGATAAGACCATTCAATGGATACCTCCATCACATAATAACTATCAACACTTCATTGGTGCAGTAACAGCAACAGCTAAAAAGCGTATGCCAAGAGGATACCGAAAAGAATATGTTCCAGGATGGAATGATTAAAGTGAAACACTGTACAAACACTTCCAGCAAAGTGGTGACCCAGAGATAGCTATGGAACTGTTGTCCAACTTGGACATGTCTCGGAGGCAGAAACAGTTGAAAATATGGACTTAACACACTCGAGCAGGAAAGCATGGAGTCTTCTGAGAAAACTGGGAGGAAGTGCACCAGCATGCAGAAAAAATTCTGAAGTAACACCAGACCAAATTGCTTCCCACATCATTACTACCTCAATAGTACCTCCCGACAAGAAACATACAAGACATATCAGACAACATCTTCTGAAAAAGAAGGCATCTCCCTCTTCTGAGTATACCCATCCCTTCAGAGGTTCAGACATTGACTCTGGACTGAAGGACCTGAAACCTCTTAAGGCACCTGGATTCGATGGTATCCATCCATAATTCCTGATCCATATGGGAGGAAAGGCTAAGACGCAATAAGATAGAAAGGTATCGCCCCATTGCCCCACATAGCTGCTGCTACAAGCTTTTTGAAAGGCTAATATATAACAGAATAAGTAGTGCTATCCTAGCGAACGTTCCAGTTGATCAGGCAGGCTTCAGACCAGGGCGTAGCTGCTGCGACCAAGTATTGTCTCTCACATCCTTCATAGAGTCAGGATCCTAAATGAAGCAGAAAACATCTGTGGCATTTGTTGATCTAACTGCCGCCTTCGACTCTGTGTGGAGGGAAGGCCGTATCTACAAATTTCTCCGCATCATACCCTGCAGAACAATGGCTCGACTAATTAACAGCACGCTAAGTGATCGGAAGTTGCAGGTAATCACTGGAAGCAACATAAGTAAGGAGAGGAAACTGAACAACGGATTGCCTCACGGATCAGTTCTGTCACCCTTACTGTTCAACCTGTATCTATCTGATCTGCATGACACTTCATCCAGAAAATACTGCTATGCCAATGACCTGGCTCTAGCCGTAAAACATCAGTAAATGAAGACAACAGAAGATATTTCTAGCCAATGACCTGTCTGCATTAGATAATTACTTCAAAATCTGTGGACTCCAACCCAGTGTGAGTAAAACATAAGTGTTTTGCTTCCACCTGAATAACCGGTTGGCGAACATAAAACTGGAAGTAAGTTTCAGAGGCAGAATTCATCATAATTGGAACCCAAAATATCTTGGTGTCATCCTGGATCGTACACTATGCTTCAAACAACACATTCTTAACTTAGCTCAAAAGTTGAGGACTCAAAACAACATCCTCCATAAGTGATGTGGAACTACCTGGGAATCTTCAGCAACCACCCTGCGATCTTCAGCTCTGGGCTTGGTGTACTCGAGTGCTGAGTATTGTGCACCTGTTTGGGCAAACAGTCATCATACAAGGCTTGCTGAATACAACAATGCGCATAATATCTGGCACAATCAGATCTACACTAGTTTATTGGCTTCCACTGTTAACCGGTATAATGCCTCCTGATCTATGCAGATTTTGTACTGCTCTTATGAGAGAATTCCACAAGATCTCCAGGAATTCTAACCTAGCCGTGCATAGCGACCTGCCACTTTTAAATCGTAAGAGACTGAAATCACACCATTCAACTCTGTACGATGCTGCTGACATGGTTGCTAAGGATTTCAAACCTCTTGAAGAATGGAAAGGTCGGTGGGAAGCAGTAACAGATGTGTACCTGCATAACATCATCTCAGGTGCTAAACTCCCAAGTGGATTCGACCTACCACGCAAGACCTGGACTACTCTCAACAGAATCCGTACTGGCCCTGGCTGATGCAGGGATGCTCTCTTTAAGGGAAGAAGCTGCCTGATCCAGCCTGTTACTGTGGGGCTCCATACCAGACTGTTCACCACCTTGTCAGTGAATGCACGATTCGATCCTTTCACGTCACCAAAGAGGACTTTCTGCTAGCAACTCCAGATGCAGTGCGCTGGATATTCAGTTGTAAAGACACTTAAGTTTCTTGTGTGTCACTATGTACATATGTATATGTAATTTAATTTTATGATATGTCTGTATTAGCCATACGCTAAATAAATAAAAATATGCCCTATATATTAGAAAGGAGACAAGATGGAATGTGGTAACTGTAGAGGGATCACACTGCTTAATCTGGGATATAAAATCCTCTCTAATTTGCTGTGCGACTGACTCCTACCAATAACACAGAGGGAAATGGGGTTGTACCAATGTGGGTTTATCCCCAGTACGTCAACTGTTCACCAGATGTTTACCCTAAGACAAATTCTGGAAAAAAAAAAAACAACAAAGGAATGTGGGGTCAGAACATATGATCTTTGTATTGATTTTAAAGAAGTGTATGATAGTATAGACAGAGAGCTGCTATATCAAGCTCTAGGTGAACTGGGTATTCCAAAAACCTGACAAATTTGGTAAGAATGACAATGAGAGGAGCGCGAGGTAGCATAAAAATTGGAGGGATGTTGTCCAGTACTTTGGATATTAAAAATGGAGTACAGCAGGGTGATGCACTGGCATGCCTCCTATTCAACACCACCTTGGAGAAGGTGACGAGAGAAGCAAAAAATCGTAAATAGAGGAATGATTTTTCATAAATTTGTACAGATATTGGCCTATGCAGAGGACATAGACATAGTAGCAAGAACTCTGATGGCAATGGCAGACACAGTCACTGCGGTTGAACAGGCCGGCAGGAAATAAGAATAAATATCAACTAGCAGAAAACAAAATTCCTAGCTGCTGGGAAAGCACACAGGGAGAGAATGCCAGCCAAATTAGAATGGGTAGATACACCATTGAAGAGTGGTTCATTTCAAGTATCTGACTTCGACTGTAAATGGGTTTAATTTTAAACAACAAACAGCCTAAATGATACCTCTAATCAAATAAATCAGGAACCAACTGCAGCCAATAAAGGTTATTTTGCCTTAACAAAGCTTGTATCTTCAAGGCTCCTGCCTAGAACCACTAAACTAACAATCTATAAAACACTGATTAGACCATGCTTACATATGCCTCTGAAACATGGGCTCATCCAGTAAAGTATGCTGTGTTGCTGGATGCATTCGAGATTAAGATAGTCAGGAGAATCATCAGCCCTGGAGATGCAACCATGAGTTGTATGCTATCTACAAAGATCAACCTGTTAGAAGAATTGTGAAGTCATCTAGACTGAGATAGGCTGGACACGTGGCACAGATGAATGTTACGGAACTACAAAAAAAAAATTTACAGGTAAAGTCAGGTGGATAGACAGGATGTGGTCGACCAAAAAGTAGATGGGAGGGTGAAGTCATAGAAGAACTTCAGCAGATGGTGTACAGAAACTGGAAAATTCTAGCAAGGGACTGGGATAAATTGAAGAAGATAGTTGAAGAGGCCAAGACTCATCAAGAGTTGTAGAGCCACATCTACATCCTTACTCCGCAAGCCACCTGACGGTGTGTGGCAGAGGGTACCGTGAGTACCTCTATCGGTTCTCCTTTCTATTCCAGTCTCGTATTGTTCGTGGAAAGAAGGATTGTCGGTACGCTTCTGTGTGGGCTCAAATCTCTCTGATTTTGTGGTGTCACTGCCAGACACCACACTTGCTAGGTGGAAGCCTTTAAATCGGCCGCAGTCCGGTAGTATACGTCGGACCCGCGTGTCGCCACTATCAGTGATTGCAGACCGAGCGCCGCCACACGGCAGGTCTAGAGAGAGACTTCCTAGCACTCGCCCCAGTAGTACAGCCGACTTTGCTAGCGATGGTGCACTGCCTACTTACGATCTCATTTGCCGAGAAGATAGCATAGCCTTCAGCTACGTCATTTGCTACGACCTAGCAAGACGCCATTATCAGTTACTATGGATATTGCGAACTATGTACTGTCAAGAGCGACGTTCGTCATTAATGGATTAAAGTTAAGTATTCCACCAGCTACGTCCGTTTTTCTAAATTATAATTTCCTTGTCCTGTTTCAGACCTCACGCCAGCCAGGGTGAGCTAAATCGCATGCCTTTCAGCCTCCTCTAGTAACATGGTGTTGGCTCTCCTGCCAACCACAACAGATTTTATCCTCATGGTCTCTTCATGAGATTTACCTAGGAGGGAGCAATATACTGCTTGACTCTTCAGTGAAGGTATGTTCTCGAAACTTTAACAAAAGCCCGTACCGAGCTACTGAGCGTCTCTCCTGCAGAGTCTTCCACTGGAGTTTATCTATCATCTCCGTAATGCTTTCAGGATTACTAAATGATCCTGTAACGAAGCGCGCTGCTCTTCGTTGGATCTTCTCTATCTCTTCTATCAACCCTATCTGGTACAGATCCCACACTGCTGAGCAGTATTCAAGCGTACTGTAACCTACTTCCTTTGTTTTTGGATTGCATTTCCTTAGGATTCTTCCAATGAATCTCAGTCTGGCATCTGCTTTACCGACGATCAACTTAATATGATCATTCCGTTTTAAATCACTTCTAATGCATACTCCCAGATAATTTATGGAATTAAATGCTTCCAGATGCTGACTTGCTATTTTGCTGCTAAATGATAAGGGATCTATCTTTCTATTTATTCGCAGCTCATTACACTTGTCTACATTAAGATTCAATTGCCATTCCCTGCACCATGCGTCAATTTGCTGCAGATCCTCCTGCATTTCAGTACAATTTTCGATTGTTACAACCTCTCGATACACCAAAGCATCATCTGCAAATAGCCTCAGTGAACTTCCGATGTCATCCACAAGGTAATTTATGTATATTGTGAATAGCAACGGTCCTATGACACTCCCCTGCAGCACCTCTTACTTCGGAAGACTTCTCTCCATTGAGAATGACATCTGCGTTTTGTTATCTAGAAACTCTTCAATCCAATCACACAATTGGTCTGATAGTCCATATGCTCGTACTTTGTTCATTAAACGACTGTGGGGAACTGTATCGAACGCCTTGCGGAAGTCAAGAAACACGGCATCTACCTGTGAACCCGTGTCTATGGCCCTCTCAGTCTCGTGGACGAATAGCGCGAGCTGGGTTTCACACGACGGTCTTTTTCGAAACCCATGCTGATTCCTACAGAGTAGATTTCTAGTCTCCAGAAAAGTCATTATACTCGAACATATTACGTATTCCAAATTTCTACAACTGATCGACGTTAGAGATATAGATCTATAGTTCTGCACATCTGTTTGACGTCCCTTCTTGAAAATGGGGATGACCTGTGCCCTTTTCCAATTCTTTGGAACACTACGCTCTTCAACAGACCTACGGTACACCACTGCAAGAAGGAGGGCAAGTTCCTTCGTGTACTCTGTGTAAAATTGAACTAGTATCCCATCAGGTCCAGCGGTCTTTCCTCTTTTGAGTGATTTTAATTGTTTCTCTATCCCTCTGTCGTCTATTTCGATATCTACCATTTTGTCATCTGTGCGACAATCTAGAGAAGGAACTACAGTGCAGTCTTCCTCTGTGAAACAGCTTTGGAAAAAGACATTTAGTATTTCGGCCTTTAGTCTGTCATCTTCTGTTTCAGTACCATTTTGGTCACAGAGTGTCTGGAAATTTTGTTTTGATCCACTTACCGCTTTGACATAAGACCAAAATTTCTTAGGATTTTCTGCTAAGTCAGTTCATAGAATTTCACTTTCAAATTCATTGAACGCCTCTCACATAGCCCTCCTCACACTACATTTTGAATTTTTGTTTGTCTGCAAGGCTTTGACTACGTTTATGTTTGCTTTGAAGTTTCCTTTGCTTCTGCAGCAGTTTTCTAAATTGGTTGTTGTACCATGGTGGCTCTTTTCCATCTCTTACGATCTTGTTTAGCACATACTCATGTAACGCATCTTGTACAATGGTTTTGAACTTTGTCCACTGATCCTCAACACTATCTGTACTTGAGACAAAACTTTTGTGTTGAGCAGTCAGGTAATCTGTAATCTGCTTTTTGTCACTTTTGCTAAACAGAAAAATCTTCCTACCTTTTTTAACATTTCTATTTACGGCAGTAACCGCTTTATGATCACTGATTGCCTGTTCTGCATTAACTGTTTCAAATAGTTCGGGTCTGTTTGTCACCAGAAGGTCTAATATGTTATCACCACGAGTCGGTTCTCTGTTTAACTGCTCAAGGTAGTTTTCAGATAAAGCACTTAAAAAAATTTCACTGGATTTTTTGTTCCTGCCACCCGTTATGAACATTTGAGTCTCTCAGACTATATCCAGCAAATTAAAATCTCCACCTAGAACTATAACATGGTGGGGAAATCTATTTGAAATATTTTCCAAATTATCCTTAAGGTGCTCAGCCACAACAGCTGCTGAGTGAGGAGGCCTATAGAGACATCCAATTACCATGTCTGAGCCCGCTTTAACCGTGACCTTCACCCAAATTATTTCGGAACTCCGTTAATTTCCTTCGATACTATTGCACTTCTTATCGCTATAAACATGCCTCCCCCTTCATTGTTCAGCCTGTCTCTGCAGTATACATGCCGCGGAAGAGGAAGTAGTTCACATGATAGCTTCACAGAGACAGAACAAGCATCAGTGACAAATGAAGGATGCTTTTCACACAAAGGTCCACATTTTACAAAGAGGAAAGTTCTCTTCCATCACACTAAAATGTCATCACTGATCATGGACTGCTGCTGTGAAAGCTGTATTAACTTCATTCAGAACTGCTTCTTCATTTGTGGCCAGCGAAGAAGTGGATGCATGACAAGGTTCACATCAAATGATGATGCAGTACTTACATTGAAACAGACATTTTTTTCACAGGTAGACTAATTGAGTGTTGCTGAAAGTGGAAAAGTGTTAAATTAATATATTTAGTTCATGGAGTGTTTACAGAGATAAATTTCTTGATGCACCCTACAGGGCAATTAAATCGGATTATTGCTCACAAGGATGTGCTATATTATTGTTCAGGATGGATGTTCTTGCCATTTAAAGGTTCTAGAAAAAATGAAACTTCATGTGAGAACACCACTACCAAGATTAACATTACCTAATTTTAAGTTATTGTGTGGTTTGTTCATCCTGTACTCAACTATCACTATGTCTTTTAATCACAGGCATACTATGGGTGCTGTATGAATGGGCCACTTAGTCTTTAAAGTTGTGGTGGCCTATTGGTCTTCTCACAGCCATTGCACGAGTGATGCAACAACTACCTCATTTTGAGGAAAACTGCTGCTTCCAGATTCAGTTTGTAATGGGAGACTGTATTGATGTTAAAAATTTGAACTAGATATGTTGAAGGGGAGAAAGATTGTTGGGTAAAGGTAATATGCAATTGGTGAAATGGCAAAAGTTCTTCAACTTCATCTAAATTTGATCTTACAGTTTAATGTAAATTTGACTTGTTACCTGAAGAAGGAGGGGAGGAGCCTCACATCTGGCTGTAGGTCACAATAGGGTGCAGCAGACTTCCAGCAAAGAAAGTGTAGGTCGTTACCAAAAGAGATTAGGACGAAGGGAGTTTTGCTGCTCAGTAGTAGCTAAGGCAGGGGTGTAAACCAGGTGGCACAGGACGGATAAGGAGTGGGGTACTAGGTCACAAATACTGTGGAATCAAGTGCTAGACTTATCCAAGTGACAGAGGACATGAAATTCAGGCAGAGATTTTGACAAAGAGGGACAGGTTATTATAAAAGGTGGTGCAGGGAAAAGCCTGGCTAAAGACAGAATTTGCAACATTAGAGATGACATGGATGAAACAGAAGTAGCAATTACACACACAAATGTGAGTTTTTTGGAGGTACTTCAGCACCATGACCAGTTCTGGGTTAACGCTGCTGTGAGCCGGTGAACACTTGAGTCGAGCAGGCTACTGGTGACTGACTGAAATCTCATATGAGTGCAGCACCTGTTGCTACAATTGGGAGATAGCTGTATACTACACACGGCCTACACCTGAATAAGACAGGGAAATATAAGTTGGCTGTGTTTCCTGTAGAAAATGTATGGAAGAGCCACCATCACACAAAGGAAGATCTCTGTGGGTACCAGTATCAGAGGTGTACCCTTTTTAGGTTAGAATCGGGATTCAGGCACACTATTGTGAAAGAAGTTAAAATAACAGAAGAGCCCCACAAAATGCTTAATAGTGTACAGAAAAGTGAGGTTATCTTATTTTATCGGAATATCAGAGGACTGATTAATGAGGTAGAAGAACTTCTTGTCTGGAAAATTCAGAGATATCTGAAAAGATAGACATCATGTGCCTGTAAGCACCACATAACCATGGGTTTAGATAAGTTACATATAAAAGATTACACTATTGCAGCTTATTGATGCAGAACTAACACATAAAAGGAGGAGTTGTTACATAGACAGGGTGTCTATAAAATGAATATCCGGTTTTTAAAGCTTTATAATATTTATTAAATTAAACTTACAGTTATAAATAATATGTCAAATGAAAGAGAAACTCAAACAGTTTTACCATGAATCTTATAAATGTTTAACGTGAGCACCATATGTCACACGGTACACATCAAACCCAAACGTTGATAAGTGTAGCAACAGCTGCTTCAATCCGGTTTCTTAATTCAGTGAGGTCTGCCAATAGTGGAGGCATGTGCACAAGATTCTTGATGAAGCCCCAAAGGAAAAAATCACGTGGCATTAGGTCAGGTGAACATGGAGGCCATGCAAAGCAAGCCCTGTCATTGGGCCCCTTGCAGCCTATCCAGCACTTGGGTACAGTGAAGTTCAGCCAATCACATACTTCGCTATACCAGTGAGGTGGCGCACCATCTTGCTGGTGCCAAACACAACTGTTTGAGTTGCTCTTTCATTTGACATATCATTTCTAACTGTAAGTTTAATGTAATAAATATTATAAAGCGTTAAAACTCCAATATTCACTTATAAACACCTTGTATCAAGACAGAACACAACTTAAAAAACATAGGATCAATACATAGAAGTGTGTGTGCTTGTGAATTAATACTGAAAAATAGTTCACTTTTAATTGTAATTGTATATAGACCCTGCAGGAAATTTTGATTTTTTATGAGGAATCTGGATTCCTTACTATCTTACCAAACAATGGGAAATCTAGGTAGAAGGATCAGCAATGTAGGAAAAGATAGGTAGCTACTTACCGTAAATAAGACTCATTAAGTTGCAGACAGGTGCAATTAAAAGACACTGTCACAAAGGCTTCTATGACTGCCAACTCCGGCAGCTCGTACCAGAATGCATCTGTCATGTGGGATGAAGCAGCAATCTGGAGGAAGTGGAGAAGGGGGAGGGGGAGGAATAGTAGTATATGGATGGGAGGAGAGAGGAATGCTCTCTACAGAGTGTGTGGGGACCAGAACGCCTACAGGCTCAGTGTCAGGAGGTTATGGGGCAGGGAGATGGGGAAAAATGGAACAAAAAAGGAGAGAAGCAGGGAAACATGGGTGGGTGCATTGGCAGTTTACACTCTACCAGACAGCGGTCCTCTTACCTCCCACTTGTACACTACTACTCCCACCCCTTCCCTACCCCTCTGGATTGCTCCTTCCATCCCACATGAAACTTGCATTCTGGCCCGAGCTGCTGGAGTTGGCACTCATATGTGCGTGAGGTGTGCTTGCTTGTATATATGAATGGTGCATGTTTCTCTTTTGCTGGTGAAGGCTGTGGCTGGAAGTTTTGTGTAAGCGTCTTTTAATTCTGCCTAACTGCAACTTAATGTGTCTGCTTGACGGTAAGTAGTGATTTATCTTTTCCTACATTGTTACAGTGGTATCTGTCAGACAGTAGCAAACAGTCAGGGTCTGTAGTGATCTCAGTGCCAATTTTCTAATAGGGAAAATTACTAGAAATCTTATTTGGATCCCACATCTTGATCTCAGTGATTAACTTTCCAACATGGGTGGTCTAGAATAGTGACCCTAATTGATGTTTGTTTGATGAAGCACCCAGATTAATGTTTTCTTTGCAGTATTGATACTACTTAGTGGAAATCAGAATAATTAACGATTTTCCAGAACAAATGTTTTGAAGAATAGTTCTCCAGAGATGACCTGCGATAAAATTTATAATGAACCAAATGCTGGCGTAAAATTTAGCGTAATCCATGATAAAGTCATATCATTATTAGAAAAGGGCTTTCCACATAGCTAATCAGAAAGCAACCTTCTAAAGAACCACAGCTCAGTAGAGGGTTTAAAGTATCTTGTAAAAGGAGAAGGAGAATGTTCTATAGGCAAGAAGAAGTAGAGATCCTGCAGTAGTTGCACTACAAAAGCTACGAAAAATTACTAATAAAAGTTATTTAAGGATCAAGGAACATTCACATGAAGTCAGAAATCAGTAATGCCGAAAAAAGACATAAGGCTATATGAAATCGTAAAGTGAGAGACAGGACAACAAACCACAGAACAGGATATTGAACCATATGGAAGGGCTATAAATGTTGATCTACAGGTAGCAAATACATTTGGTAATCATTTTTTAAATATAGTAGAAAACATAGGGAGCAAACAGTTTAAGAGAAAAATCACAGCAGTATGTTGTAAAAGCAACGCCCCTAAAATTCAGCCATATTATGAGTGTATCACCAACTTCTGCTACTGAAATTAAGAAAATTTTATATTTTCTCAAAAATAAAACCTCATTTGTTATGGTGGTGTTTTCAATACAGTACTAAATATTTGATTCCATAAAAGCCCTGTAATCTCAAATATGTAATGCGTCACTAACTCAAGGCATTTTTCCAGAGACTGAAATGCACTGTTGTTAAACCTTCTATAACAATGATTATAGGACAGTTGCAAATAACTACTGACCTATTTCAGTAATGACATCTTTTCCCACAACCTCTGAGGTAGTGAAGTATTCTAGAATAGTATCTCACCTGAGCAAAAATAATTTCCTCAGTAAACCAGTTTGGATTGCAGAAGAGTTGCTCAACTGCGAATGCCATTTACGTATTCACTCACCAAATTTTAAAAGCATTAAACAACAAAATAGCACTGGTTGGTATTTTCTGCGACCTATGTAAAGCATTAATGTGTGAATTACAATATTATCCTACATAAACTGAGGCTATATGGGATTGATATAGCCAACTAATGTATAAGGTCATATCTAACCAAAATAAGTAGAAAGTAGTACTTAATAATTCAATGAATGCAGTCTGGGGGACATTATTTTCGCTGGGCAGAAATCACATACGATGTTCCCCAATGCTCAATCTTGGGCCCACTATTGTTCCTCATATATGTAAACAGTCTCCTGTCTAATTCACAACGAGCAGAATTAGTTATTTTTGCAGATAACACTAGTATTGTAATTAATCCAAGCATACATACAGCAACAAAAATATTGGTAAACAATATTCTGGAAAGTATCACCAACTAATTTTCTGTGAATGTCTTTGTCCTCAGTTTTAAAAGAGGCAACATGTTCAGTTCTGTGCAACTAGGGATACTGTTGTTGTTGTTGTTGTTGTTGTTGTTGTTGTGGCCTTCAGTCCAGAGACTGGTTTGAGGCAGCTCTCCATGTTACTCTATCCTGTGCAAGCGTCTTCGTCTCCCAGTAGCTACTGCAACCTACATCCTTCTGAATATGCTTAGTGTATTCATCTCTTGGTCTCCTTCTACAATTTTTAACCTCCACGCTGCCCTCCAGTACTAAATTGGTGATCCCTTGAAGCCTCAGAACTTGTTCTACCAACTGATCCCTTCTTCTAGTTAAGTTATGTCACAAATTTCTCTTCTCCCCAACTCTGTTCAATACCTCCTCATTAGTTTTGTGGTCTACCCATCTAATATTCAGGATTCTTCTGTAGCACCACATTTCGAAAGATTCTATTCTCTTCTTGTCTAAACTATTTATCGTCTATGTTTCATTTCCATATGTGGCTACACTCCATACAAATACTTTCAGAAATGACTTCCTGACATTTAAATCTATACTCGATGTTAACAAATTTCTCTTCTTCAGAAACACTTTCCGTGCCATTGCCAGTCTACATTTGATATCATTTCTACTTCGACCATCATCAGTTATTTTGCTCTCCAAATAGCGAAACTCATTTACTACTTTAAGCGTCTCATTTCGTAATCTAATTCCCTCAGCATCACCCAATTTAATTCTACTATGTTCCATTATCCTCGTTTTGCTTTTGTTGATGTTCATCTTATATCCTCCTTTCAAGACACTGTACATTCCGTTCAACTGCTGTCCCAGGTCCTTTGCTGTCTCTGACAGAATTACAATGTCATCGGCAAACCTCAAAGTTTTTATTTCTTCTCGATGGATTTCAATTCCTACTCCAAATTCTTCTTTTGTTTCCTTTACTGCTTGTTGAGTATACAGATTCAATAACATTGGGGATAGGCTACAACCCTGTGTCACTCCCTACCGAACCACTGCTTCCCTTTCATGCCCCTAGACTATTCTAACTACCATCTGGTTTCTGTACAAATTGTAAGTAGCCAACTACCATCTGGTTTCTGTACAAATTGTAAATAGCCTTTCGCTTCCTGTATTTGTCCCCTGCCACCTTCAGAATTTGAAAGAGAGTATTCCAGTCAACATTGTCAAAAGCTTTCTCTAAGTCTACAAATGCTAGAAACTTAGGTTTGCCTTTCCTTAATCTATTTTCTAAGATAAGTTGTAGGATCAGTATTGTCTCACGTGTTCCAACATTTCTACGGAATCCAAACTGATCTTCCCCAAGATCAGCTTCTAACAGTTTTTCCATTCGTCTGTAAATAATTCGTGTTAGTATCTTGCAGCTGTGACTTACTAAACTGATACTTTGGCAATTTTTCATACCTGCTAACACCTGCTTTCTTTGGGATTGGAATTACTGTATCCTTGCTTAAGTCTGAGGGTATTTCGCATTTCTTATGTATCTCCCTCACCAGATGGTAGATGTTGTCAGTGCTGGCTCTCCCTAAGCTATCAGTAGTTCTAATGGAATTTTGTCTACTCCTGGGGCCTTATTTTGACTTAGATCTTTCAGTGATCTGTCAAACTCTTCACGCAGTATAATATCTCCCATTTCATCTTCATCTAAATGCTCTTCAATTTCCATAATATTGTGCTCAAGTACATTACCCTTGTATAGACCCTCTATGTACTCCTTTCACCTTTCTGCTTTCCCTTCTTTGCTTAGAACTGGGTTTCCATCTGAGCTCTTGATATTCATACAAGTGGTTCTCTTTTCTCCAAAGGACTCCCTAATTTTTCTGTAGGCATTATCTATCTTACCCCTAGTGAAATAAGCCTCTACATCCTTACATTTGTCCTCTAGCCACCCTTTGCTCAGTCATTTTGCACTTCCTGCCGATCTCATTTTCGAGACCTTTGTATTCCTTTTTGTCTGCTTCATTTGCTGCATTTTTATATTTTCTTCTTTCTTCGATTAAATTCACTATTTCTTCAGTTACCCAAGGATTTCTACTAGCCCTTGTCTTTTTACCTACTTGGTCATGTGCTGCCTTCACTATTCCAACTCTCAAAGCTACTCATTCTTCATCTACTGTATTTCTTTCCCCCATTCTTGTCAATCATTCCCTAATGCTCACCCTGAAACTCTCTGCAACTTCTGGTTCTGTCAGTTTATCCAGGTCCCATCTCCTTAAATTCCCACCTTTTTGCAGTTTCTTCAGTTTTAATCTAAAGTTCATAACCAACAGATTGTGGTCAGAATCCACATCTGCCCCTGGATATGTCTTACAATTTAAAATGTGGTTCCTAAATCTCTGCTTTACCATTATATAATCTATCTGAAACATTCCAGTGTCTCCAGGCCCCTTCCACTTATACATCCCTCTTTCATGATTCACGAACCAAGTGTTAACTATGATCAAGTTGCGCTATGTGCAAAATTCTACCAGGCGGCTTCCTCTTTCATTCCTAACGCCCATTCCATATTCACCTACTGCTTTTCCTTCTCTTCCTTTTCCTACTATCGAATTGCAGTCACCCATGACTATTAAATTTTCGTCTCCTTTCACTATCTGAATAATTTCTTCTATCTCATCATACAATTCACTAATCTCTTCGTCATCTGCAGAGCTAGTTGGCTTATAAACTTGTACTACTGTGGTAGGCATGGGCTTCATGTCCATTGTGGCCACAATAATGCATTCATTATGCTGTTTGTAGTAGCTTACCAGCACTCCTAACTTTTTTTATTCATCATTAAACCTACCCTATTTGATTTTGTGTTTACAACCCTGTAGTCACCTGACCAGAAGTTTTGTTCCTCCTGCCACCGCACTTCACTAATTCCCACTATATCTAACTTTAACTTATCCATTTCCCTTTTTAAATTTTCTGACCTACCTGGCCAATTGAGGGACCTGACATTCCACGCTCTGATCTGTAGAACATCAGTTTTCTTTCTCCCGATAATGACGTCCTCCTGAGTAGTCCCCTCCTGGAGATCCAAATGGGCGACTACGTTACCTCTGGAATATTTTACCCAAGAGGACGCCATCATCAGGTAACCATCCAGTCAAGTTGAATGCCCTCAGGAAAAATTACAGTTGTAGTTTTCCCTTGCTTTCAGCTGTTTGCAGTACCAGCACAGCGCAAGGCCGTTTTGGTGAATGTTACAAGACCAGATCTGTCAATCATCCAGACTGTTGCTCCTGCAACTACTGAAAAGGCTGATGCCCCTTTTCAGGAACCACTTGTTTGTCTGGCATCTCAACAGATACCCCTCTACTGTGGTTGCACCTATGGTATGGCTATCTTTATCGCTGAGGCACGCAAGCCTCCCCACCAACGGCAAGGTCCATGGTTCATGGAGGAGTTGCTACAGCAATGATAAATGTAACACATTGTGAAGAAATAATAAATAGGGTGGAAGCTTCAAACTTTTTTGGTGCCCATATTAATGAGAATATAAACAGGTAAAAGCACATTTTGGAACTCCTAAAACAACTTGGTTCAGCCACATTTGCATTTAGAATCATCACAAATCTTGAGGAGAGAGAAATCAAGAAGCTGACATATTTTCGTTGAACAATGTCACTCTCTTTCAGGCAACACATGGAAGGTGGCGGAGAGTGGCTTGCTGACAGGGAGAATGAGCAGAAAAGAGAACATTTTTCTAACTTAAGAAGGGAGACAAGTGAATCCTTAGAACAGAGAAGAGAATATATCTAATCCATTTGTTAGAACAAGATGAGGCAGAGATCCACAACAAGAATTCAAGATAATTTTTCAGTGCATTGAAAATCAGAAATGTGGGTTTCAGAGCCCAACCTTTTTCATTAGATATAAGAATGGCAACTTGATAAATGACACAGAAAGAATTGTAGAAAGATGGAAAGAATACTCAGAAATTTTGAATCGAGCAGACCCAGATGAGATGTTACCTGCAGACACCAAGGATGAAAGGAGAGCTGAAGAATGGGAAGTCGCTGAAGAAGAAGTGGAGGTTGCAGTCAAAAGACTCTGAAATGACAAAGCCGCAAGGGTGACAGAATGGGAGAATTAATCAAAGAGGGAGGTAAGAGCTTGCTGTTAGATATATATAAATTGATTCAGTTGTTATGGAAAAATGAGACATTACCAGAAAAATGGAAATTGGCCACAATATGCCCAATATACACGAAGAGTAGCAAAATGGAATGTGACAACTACAGAAGTATTAGCTTGCTGAATGTAACCTACAAGACACTATCATTATCCTCAGAAAATTACAACCATTAATAGGTAACAACATACAAGAATACCAAGTTGGCTCTTGAATAAAGCAATTGACAATAGATTCCATTTGGACTCTAAGACAATTGCTTGGAAACCACTGGGAAAATGATACAGATACCTACAATTTTAAATTGATTTTCAATGTGCGTATGACAGCATCCACAGGAACAGCCTACACAATGCACTGTGTGACTTCAGAACACTGAGAAACTAGTGAGAATGGTGCAAACTTGTACGGGTGGGTGAAGAGCAGCATTGCATTTCAAAGGGGTCACATCAGAAATGTCTGAGACTGACACAGGTCCCAGAAAAGTGAATGCTCTCTCATGTGTTCTGTTCAATATTATCTCTGAGGAAGAAATATGGGAGTAGTAGGCAATGTGTGCTAGAGTACAGATGAATGGTAATTTTAATTGGCTTTCATATGCTGATGATATAGTAATACTAAGTGAATAATACCACAAATGGAAAGAAATGTATCAGAAAATGGACAACTACACGCAGAAGATTGAGCTAAAGGTGAATCAAGACAAAATGAAGTTCACGCAATTAATAAGAAGACAGCGAACACTAAGATGAAACATAACATGGTAACATGGACAGTAGTCATTTACAGTTCAGAAAACTGGAGCATGACTAAATGAGAAAAGGAAAAAGTATTCATGTCTGAAAGAAGAGTAATAAGGGAGATGTGGAGACTACCTTAGATAAAAGGGAATGGAGGAGGAGGAGGAGGAAAAATGAATAAATCAATCTGTTGATGAATAAATCAATCTGTAGATGCAACAACCCAACAGAAGCTGCAGAAAAAGAATCCAGTGGGGTGGGCCATGTAGCTCATTTGTCAGAAGAAAGACAAGTGAAGAAGGCACTTGAGGAGAAACCAAACACCAGATGTCCCATAGGACGACCAAGGCAGTACTGGATGGATGAGCTGTTGTGGACCTGGCAGCTCTGGGGATTGAAGATGCCTGGAGGAACTGAGCACAAAACAGAAAGAAATGGAGACAGTCTGTGGAAGCTGATTGTAGTCTGAGGGGCTCTGTGATTGCTAGGTATGTGTGTATGTATGTAATGTCATATGGAATAATGTTACGGGAGACTCATCTTTAAGAAAGGAAGTCTTCATTAGTTAAAACCGTGCTGTGAGAATATGTGGTGCTCATCTGCAATCGTCTTTTAGACATCTGTTTAAAGTTTAGGCTTTTTGACTATGGTTTCAGAATATATTTTTCCCCCCTCTCGAAGTTTGCTATAAGTAACTCACCACAATTCAAAAGGGACAATGATGTACATAATTAAAATACCTGAAGAAAAAATGACATTTTTAATCCATATTAAGTCGTACTTAGCACAAAAAGGGTAAAAATGCTGCAACCAAAAATTTTGATCTCTTACCCTGTGATAAAATGTTTGGTAGACAACAATCTAAAAGTTGAAAGTGAACTGAAACACATTTCTCCTTCACAATTCCTTCTATTCCATATTCTTATTGTTATGTATGCAAGATGGTCTGCAGGAATTACTAACTCATATCTCTATCATTATTTATATACCACCACTTGTAAATGATCAAATATTTACAAAATTGTTTTGTGATGTGCATATAGCATAACTCCTTCAACGTCGTAACAATTTAGTATGCAAGTGATCCAAGGAACATGAAACTAACAACAAATGTGCTATGCATTTGTCACCAATGATGGCAAAATTTGGAAAGGGGACAAGTTATCAAAATTTCTCTTTGGAATAGGAACAAACAAGAATCGTTTCAATTTGTGTAGCTAGACAAAACATTTTCGACTATTCAGGAATAGTTATACTGTGGATGATATGATACCGGCTTGACCATTCCACTTGAATTGTGTCATTATTGATTTTTAGTAACTAGTTGCTGCATTGTCCATTTGACTTGGTATCCAGATATCAGATTCCAATTCCAGTTGTTCACTTACTTTGAAATGTTGGTGAGAACAGTCACCAGCATAGAGCTGCTATACACACTTTTCCCCATCTGTATTGTATTTTGTGCTGGGGTGCATATCTTTACCCTGTTATGTGAATGGTGTTCAGGCCTCCTTTATCAGAATGCACGAAGAACCAAGATGGAAAGGAGATAAGAATTTAATACCTAATGACATTGTCATTGGAGGTGGAAGAAGGGTAGTGAAGCTGTTTGCAGTCCATTTAATTTACACTCTAGGGGTTTGAGCTCCTTTCTTTGTTACTCCTGTCCTGCATCCCTTTCATATTCCAACAACTTTGGCCTTTTTTGTTTCTTTGGGAATGGTTATTACAGGAATTTATCTGGGTGGTTTTATATAACAAACATGACAGGAGTCAGTTACAGTGAGAAATTGTTTGATTTGCTCCCAGTGTTGATGTAACTGCTTCTGTTTAACAGAAATTATATGCAATCTCTGCAGTATTACACATATGTACCTGAAGCTGATCCTGCAGATGTGGGACTAATCCTGCAGATGTGGGACTACTTAGTGATGACAGCTTTTGTATGATAAAAACTAGAGACTGGGAGAGAGAAATATACAAAGAAGCTGGCAAAATGCCATAATTATACCATACAACTAGGATGTACGGAAGGGACTTATTTTGTACAGGATATTGGTTTCATTGTTGTTTTCGTAAGACTATTTAATGAAGAAATGTCAAACAGTGGAAAATCCATGATGGAATAATGACAGTACTATGAAAACCATAGTTCCTGCTGCTCATATAGCGGAAATGCTGAGTTGCAGATAGACACAACAAAAAGACAAAAGACTCCCCCCCCCCCCCCCCTCTCTCTCTCTCTCTCTCTCTCTCTCTCTCTCTCTCTCTCTCTCTCTCTCTCTCTCTCTCTCTCTCTCTCTCGCAGCAGCTCGGAGGTAGGGGCAACGAGGAGGATGGGGTGGGGAAGGGGAGGGACAGCAGGGTAGTTGTGGGGGGGGGGGGGGGGGAGCTTGTGGGAGCATACAGGGATAATGTGGGTAGAGGGTAGGGCTAGGGCACCTTAGATGCAGTTGTGAGGTTACATGAATGGTGGGGGTGGGGACAGTGGGAAAGGAGAGAAGTAGAAACAGTGTGGGTGCATTGGTGGAATAGAGGGCTCTATAGTGCTGCAGTGGGAACAGGGAAGGGGATAGGTGGGTAAGGACAATGACTAACAAAAGTTGATGCTGAATGGGTTACAGGAACATATGATATATTGTAGGGAGAGTTCCAACACGCGATCTAGTGTAAAGTTGGTGTGTTGATGGGAAGGATCCAAATTGCCCAGGCTGGGAAGAAGTAATTCAAATGAAGAACATTTTGTTGGGCAGCAGCATACTCAGCGATTGGGTGGTCTACATCTACATGACTACTCTGCAATTCACATTTAAGTGCTTGGCAGAGGGTTCATCGAACCACAATCATACTATCTCTGTACCATTCCACTCCTATACAGTGCACGGGAAAAACGAACACCTAACCTTTCTGTTCAAGCTCTGATTTATTTTATTTTATTTTGATGATCATTCCTACCTATGTAGTTTGGGCTCAACAAAATATTTTCGCATTCAGAAGAGAAACTTGGTGACTGTAATTTAGTAAATAGATCTTGCTGCGACGAAAAACGTCTTTGCTTTAATGACTTCCATCCCAAATCGCGTATCATATCTGCCACACTCCGCCCCCCCCCCCCCCCCCCCCCCCCCCCCCGTATTACGTGATAATACAAAAGGAGCTGCCCTTTTTTTGCACCCTTTCGATGTCCTCTGTCAATCCCACCTGGTAAGTATACCACACCGCGCAGCAATATTCTAACAGAGGACGAACGAGTGTAGTGTAAGCTGTGTCTCTTTAGTGGTCTCTTAGCCACAGTTTGTCGGTGGCCATTCATCTGGACAGCCAACTTGTTGGTTGTCACACCCACCTAGTATGCAGCACAGTGTCGTGCCTATCTGCAACTCAGCACCTCTGTTGTGTGATGAATAGCCACTATCCTTTTCATAATATTGTCGTTATTCTATCCTGGGTTTTCCACTGTTTGATTTTACGTGATATCTTTTCTTTCATCCCTTAATCCACTGCTGTTTTCCTTTGTTACTGTTTTCTAATGCATCCTTCTTTGTCTTCTTTTCAGCATTACTTTTGTCGCCTTAAAAACCGCACTGCATCAACCGTCCAGTCGCAGACAACAGATGGCTACAGGATCGTTCTGATTGTTAATGCAGCATCTCATGTACCACTTTTCTCCTGCCGATCTCATTAATCTTAGAACTTAAAGTTGATCACTCTTCCTGTGCCACTATAGCATATTTTTGCGTTATTTTCTGAACCACAAGAACTTGTATCTTCACCTTACCAACACCCCCCCCCCCCTCCTCCTCCCATGCTCCTTTCATTTCAGATCGCACTTACTAACTTCATCTGTTCTAGTCATATGTGCCATCCCCCTTCTTCACACATATCAACACGCGATCTAGTGT